>NC_053118.1:13004436-13336936 GCF_010015445.1 Perca fluviatilis | reverse complement strand
TCACAGTGCTAACTTGTATCAGAAGATTCTCGTCATACTTATGATACACAATTTGACCTTGGGTCCGAAAGGTAAATATCAAGACAACAATCTTTTTTTTCCGTTCTGTTTATGATTCCCCAAAGACATCTCTTATCCCATCCCATTCATGTCTTGATGTTGAATCTAAGTCATAAATCACAGTCACATGTTGTCAATGACAAGCAGATGCTCACTTTAAGTTCAATAACCACATTGTGCTCCATGCTAGATATATCAAAGAAAATTGGTCACAATAGTGAAAAAGCTCCTGGCTAAACGTGAAGAATAATGGCCGTTCCTCTTTAAATACTGTATCATCCCACTCCATCTTTAATATCTGTCTTTAATGATTTCCACCAGCCAATGCCCATTGTGATATATTTGGGCTGTATAAAATCATAGGTTAGTCACAAACAGATATTTCTTCATGTATACCAAATGTCCTAATCTCAAGATCTGCTGATGCCAACTGAGTCCTAAAAGGTCGAAAAAACTAAATTAAATTAGTCTAAGTGAAATGAAAAATGAATTCCACTCAAATCATGGTCTTACTCAGATGTTATGGAAGACACAAAAAGTTTCTAACTATAACATTTAGGGGTGTCATTCAAGGAACAGCATGGGATCTGATGGGATCTGGGCAGTGAAACAGGTATCCACTGGCATGTACACAGATTAAAAACTAGCAACTCTCTTCTAATGAAACTTCCCAGGGAGTGCAGTATATTGGGAAATGTCATTGTTGCATCTTGAGTATTTCCCTTACTTTTTTTGACTGGACCAAATGTATTGAACACATTTGTCTTAAAATGTTACTGTCATAAAGGAAAATAAACAATACTTAAATAAACAAACTAACATTTTAGTAGTGATAAGTAGCCTAATCTTTTAGGTTTGTGATATTTCTTTGCATATTTAACTTAACATGCTTATTTTAGACAACACAAAACTCCAGAAAAATGTATTCACATTTACTAATGATTTTTAGTAATGACCACTAATGTAAACCTGATTTGTCTACTGCATCAACTTACCGCTCTGTGTTAATACAACTTGACCTGTTAAATTTCACCTTGTGTAAAAACTTAAATGGTTACACAGGTTTCCACGCAAATTTCTAGTAAAGTCAACTAATTCGGGATAACGGTGCACGTAGACAAATACCTAACAGTATTCCGTTGAATTAATAAATTAAAACCAAAAAATGTAATAATATAAATATTGATTACAAAGTGAACATAATAAAATGCATTTAATTTGTGTTGGACTTATAACACTGGAAGCTGCAAAGAAGTAGTTACAGCACACAACGAGATATAGTGTGTTATAACTATTAAAGCTTGTGTCTCAGGGCTGGGAGGCGTGGCCATAGTGAGATTCGTAAATTTGCGGCCCGGAATGGGGAAGGGGGATCCTGGATTTGATTGGGTCAGGCCAGTGCCAATAAAGAAAATTAACCAATGGGCTGCAGTGAGTTCTTTATGGGCCGACCCGGCCCAAAAATAAAAAAAGGCCTATTTATATGGCGGTTCGGCCCAAAAATGCCCGGTATGCCAGATGGCCAGTCCAGCCCTGCCCATCCCTTTGTGGACTAGCCAGACCCTCATTTGCGGCGCTGTGGAGGAAGGTCTGGCAAAGCGAGACTATTAACAGACAAACATGAGAGTAGTGTCAGTGTTTACATTTAACTTTAGGACAGGAGGTAAAATAAAACATATTTCCCAAAACTTGTCCTTTACATCCTCACAGGATTACAAAAGGACTAGTAACAACTGATTTAAAACATTCATCGGAACTGTCTGTTTTTCTGTACTAGAGCACTTACTGTAAGTCATCGGTGCTGCTGTAGTATCATTCTACCCACTGCCTTACTCATCTTCATATAAAAGCCAATTCATCATAATCAGTTTGCCTTAATGCCTACCAGATGGCCAGTTTCCGAGTTCACAATCCTCAGAGCCCTATAATAGTATCAAGTTACTTTGTATAGCATGACAAACGTACTGTATGTCATGGGTGGTTAGTCTCAATAGCTTTGGCCATGTGCCCTATATATGCCAAGCAGATATGATACTGTGGGTCCTTAAATGAAGCCTAACATTTGCCTAAAAACATTCACTGCCAATGTAGATGGTCATTGTGCTTGGTAACAGTGTCAAATAACATCGTAAAATGAACAAGACAGGATGAAATCGACCCTCATAATTCAAGGAGGGCAAATCCTTTAGTATATATCCTCTGTGGCACCCAAATGCATGCTACCAAAATAGAGCACGCAGAGTGGTATTCATGAAAAAGGAATGCTAGTTTATAATAGAGCTATTGATCAATGTCTGTCCACAAAGGTATCAGCTATCAATGCTAAATCCCATCTGGACCAGCAAATGTATAAATCACAGATTTAATATAAGACTATTGACGAAGGATGAGAGAATGGGTCATTTATTGTAGTCTGCAACATGTTTGGGCAATTTGATGTATTCTGAATTTCTTGGCTGGATATCTGGCTTCTTTTGAGATTTTCATATGTGTAATACAGACTACAGACAAAACGAGGGAAGAAAGAAAAGAAGGAACATAAAAATAGACACAATGATTTACCAATGTTAAGTTAAAAGTTATGTTAAAGGTGCTGTAGGTAGGATTGCAAAGATCCAGGACTTTGCCAAAAACTTTGAACATCGACAACTTCTCAGTCCCTTCCCCCTTTCCACTAAAGCCCCAAACGGTCTCCTAAGCCCCTCCCCCCACAAGGGAGAAGGAATGCGTGTGCATGAGCAGTGATTGACACGCAGTTAGACACCCCCCCTGGCCCTGATTGGGTCATCTGAACAGGGAGCGGTGGATTTTTGCAAATCGCACTACAGGCTGTAGGTGGTGCCAGAGGAGGCAGATTTTTTTTTCTGAGAGGTAAGTGAGAAATTATTTTTTACAGTCTCATTTTTTAAGTTGTTATTTGTTTTATTTTATCTGTGAAAAAAAAACAACAGTTTTCATTTGTGTTTGTTGTTGTCATACTCATTTTGGCCACAAGAGGCTGTGCGCCAATGTTCTGTTCTAAATAGGACTGAAAGCATTCATGTTTTCTTCCAGGTGAGTTTAAAATTGAACACAAGGTGCATTTGTTGTTTGTTAGCAAGTTATGTAACATTACTGTCATGTCTTTCTTTTGGCTAGAAATGTATTTTAATCAGAGCTAATCTGCTGTTAGCTGTAAGTGATGTGAGAAAAGAGTAATGCTAAGACAAAAACAATTCTCTCATGGCTTCTGTAAGAGTAATTATGAAGACATTAACATATTTATATACCTATTCTCTGATGTATGTGAAAAAGAAGGCTGGAGGTCAGCAAATTAAATGCTAAAATATCAAATGCACCCCTTGGCTGAAGTGGAACTTGACCCTTTGTTCCTATTGCTTTTTGACCAGCTGGGGATGTCACTGAGTTCAAAGGTCAAAGCTATGGGAAAGAGAATCAGGTCATGAGTTGACTGCCAGTCAATACCCAAGAGAGACACTTAAATAGAAACTATGAGATCCAGGACTCTTTGCTAAAACATAAAACAGCAGCTTCTATTTTTTATCACCACGCTGTACTTCCTTTGTTTTATTATTTCAGTGTTGTAAAATATTTTCCTTCACTCTCTCTGTGTCCCTTTTTGTTTTCTGCCTCTTCCTCCGTTGCTCTTCCTTGTACCATCTCTCCCTGCCTGACCTGTCTGCCCGAGCCCAGCCCTAGCCGATATAAAGTTGCCATTATGTTTATTTTGTTTTGTTTTCTCCACCTCTTCCTCCTTTCCTCTCTTCTCTAACCCCTATTTCTGGGTGTTGTGAATCCAAAAGGAGCCATAAAAAGGGAAACGCAAAGCTCTTAGCCATAACAGCAATGCATCCCCTGTGAAATCCTAGACGGCCATTAAGCTAATGGGGCACTCTTGCCCAGCCGGTGGTATAACTCAGTTCGCGAGCTCCAGGGCCGGGACCAGGCACAATGGGGCCCCGTGTTCCAGTGTGTTGGTGTAAACATTGCACAATGAGCCGGCTTCACAAAGCATTAAATAAACTTGAATGGGCAACTCTCACGTAAGTAGAATTAAACACAGGTGTCAACAGCATGAAGGCTCTGCGTTTCCAGAAAGTCATTCAGAATTAGGCCTACTGTATTTTATGTGAAGAGCACTCTACTGTGAGACGCCAAAAGCACAGACGTTGTAAGGAGCGAGCGCTTTTAAAGGCACGGTGAAGCTAGTGACGTCAACTTGAGCAAAGCACAGTCAGCATCAGTGACAATGCCGATTCATACATCGCTCAATTGTAATTTCATAGAGCTTGTCTGAGTCTGTCTTGGCTGGCCGGTGTGGAGAGCGGGGCTTGGTTGCTCCCTCCTCGTGAGACAGGGCAGCCGAACTTAAGCTTTCAGAGTCTAAACCATTTACTGTGTTTATTCATGGTTAGCAGGCCAGCACGCATGCACACACACACACAGACCTCAGGTGGTAAGAGATCGCTCACTTTCTCTCTCTCTCTCTCTCTCTCTCTCTATCTCTCTCTCTCTCTCTCTTTCTCTCTTTTTCTCTCATTCTGTCTGACTGCTCAGATGGTTTTTAACAGGACGGGAGGGGATGAAACCGTCCTCAATTACAGGGGAAGTGCTTTTTTATAGGCCTCTCTGGCAGTATGCACAGACACACAATGTGAGTGTGAACTAATGAATTCAGAACAATGTACATTTCTTTATAGAACAATTTACAACAGACACCCCCTGTACACTGTAGACAAGACAGCCAGTGATGGCACTAATCTAATTTTCACCTTACCAGTTAAGATTATTATGGGTGTAATGTGGCCTGTTAAGTGCAGAGAAATGATCAGTCATGGGGGTTACAACATTTGTGGAACAATTTTGAAGAAAAAAAAACACTGCTATGGAGACATTCAGTGAGGAGACAAAAAAGAGAGAAAGGGGGGAACTTTATAGGAGATGATTTGTTGAAAGATGAGGATGAACAGGAAAAATGAGATGAGATTTTGCCCATTGCTGAGCTCCATCCCTCCAGCATTCAGACCCCCTAAGAGGCATGATCACTAAAGCCCTCTCCAAGACATGGGAAATCAGTTACATTTCACCTCCTCCACAACAATGGGAGAGTGGAGGAGTGTGGATCCCGTCCGTTCTCAGGGCCAGGGGTGTAAATTCCAGTGCAGCCCCAGGGCTCTGGATAGAAGGGGGGATTGAGCTCTGTCTGCCCCCACCTCCTCGTGGCCCTCAGGGGGGCTGGAGGGTAATGAAGAATGGGCGGCAGGGGCTCGTCAAGGTGGAGAGACTGCGTGTGTGTGTGTGTGTGTGTGTGTGTGTGCGTGTGTGCGTGTGTAAGGGAGGGGATTCCAGGGCCTGTTCTCCTTGTCACCTCTAGTGACCACAGGGCTAATTACACAGCAGGTCACAAGAACACATATATACACACACACACACACACACACACACACACACATACACACACTGACTTACATATCCATTTTTTTTTTTTACAAATGTAGGGTCTGTTTATATTGTTCTTTCATTTCAGTGATATTTTTACAATTTTGTCCTTAACTGTGTCGTTTATAGCCATGCTAGCTGTATGGCTCTAGGAAAGGGAATGTTGCTTAGTCCGTTGGCCGATTCATCCACCATTTTGGTCCAGACTGAACTATCTCAACAACTCTAAGATGGATTGCCATACAATGTTGTATGTAGACATATTAATGGTCCTAAGAAGATGAATCCTAATGACTCTGTTCCCTGACTTTTCCTCTTGTTTTACCATGAGGTTGGCGCTTTTGGCTTTTGGTGAAATGCTCTGGCAACTGCTGAATGGATTGCCATGACATTTTGAACAGACATAGCTGTCCCCCTCAGCAGGAATTTTAATCACTTGATCTCCTGACTTTTAATGTGCATGTTAGTGTGCTGATGCATTTAGCTTCAAGCACCACTGTGCTTAGGTATGGCCTCATAGAGCCACTGGCATGGCTGTAGATCTTAGTCTTGTTTGTGTGTGTTTTTTTTAGTACTTTTACTATTTATTTAGAAATTGTAGAATTAGAGTAGGGCTGATTGCATTTAATGTACACAGGTCCATGAGAAATGCACTTATCCATTGACATATGGCAACCCGTGAATGGGACATTTATTTAATAAAACATAATAAAAGGTGCTTTAAAGAATATTACATTGACATATGACTGGGTCTGATGTGGGTCATAAGTAAAAAAGATGACAGCATAAAAAATAGGGTCTGGTGTGTCTGTCTGGACACGAACCACATTTCTGACAAATCATGAGACGTGAACTCACTATTAGAAAACCTTAATTAGAAAACACACTATTAGAAAACAGCCATATCAGACTATTAAAAAAAAAAGCACTTTAGCTAATAATGAAAAGGAAACGCAGCAAGTGAAAAAAAAAAACCACACTAGCCTGAATCAGGTCTTTTCTCTTTCTCCTCCTCACCCACCAAACACACACACACACACACACACACACACACACACACACACACACACACACACACACACACACACACACACACACACACACACAACACACACACACACACACACACACACACACAAACTAGCGACCCTGTCTCCATAAAAGTACATTAACACTAATATTGTGCTAACATGCTAGTCTCCAGGGGTGGGCAATGCTTTGTCAGGCGGCGGCAGAGCAGAACCAGCCGCTTTAACTATATTTAATCACTACATTTACACAATTTTACTAGCCCAGTTAAGTACCCCAGGCCATCCCCAACATGCACACACACTTAAACACAGTCAGAAAGACCTACTGTATGTGCTGTTTCAGACTCCCACATTCATCCTTTCTAGTCAAAGGGGAGATGCTTGAACACACATGCCTTGGCTCTCTTTCCTATGCGGTGTGGGCACCCACGTGCAGACAATACCCCACACGCAGGTATGGCCAACAGAGCAACAAAACAGCAGGAAGTGTACTTTTATATCTTTTACACCTATCTGATTAGCCTGTGAAGCTCTTTGCAGCCTGGGAACACCTACAGATGAAGCTACAGTGAAAATGCAGAGTTTCACAGGCGTATTGCATTGCTGCAACTCTGGAAACATAACTCTGAGATAAACTATCCTGACACCATGCCGTAGGCTACGTAGCAGTGACTCAACCTGCAAGCTGTTGCCCTTTTAAACAGAAAGAGCTAACTGGAAAATCCTCTTGCGTACAGAGACTTGCATCAGCACCAATAAATAATAACTGGAAGAAGAGAAGAAGAGAAGAGAGTAAGAACAGTAATAGCCATTATGGATCAACAGACTGTAACCTACAACAACCTCTTATCGCCAACACTTAAGCTAATAATTTGAGGGTTACAGTACTACTGTAAAGAAATTAATATTTTACTGTTTAATTTTTCAACCGACTTCTGATTTTACTAGATGTATGAAATGGGTTGAATCAACGTTGAATTTTGTAAATGACTGAATATAATGATAAGCTGACACGTGTGGTATAAGAGAAAGACTCAAGATTCTAGAAAACATCCATTTCCTGGAGTGCCGATATAGACTGGGATTTATCTTGATCTATCTGTAAATCTTTTTACTGAACATGTAAGTATTTATTTATTTTTTTACTAGATGACTTTATAAATTAATCGGCTGATAAAAAATACCAGCAGGTTTGAGTTTTCTTTTCATTCTTCTTGGGGGAAGTCTAGCATTAGGAATTAGGATTTTAAAGAAAAGCTACATCTGTAGTCTATATAGGTTAATAAGATTAATTTCTGAGCAGGGTAGTCATCCTCCTGTGTGGTGAGACTGCCCGACGTGAACAGGATGAAGGCAAGGCGATGGGGGGAAGTAGTGGATCTGTGGTTGTGACCACCATGCAAACTCATTTGTCCCTCACAGTTTGGAGCCTTTGGAGGGAATGCAGCTTGTCTTTCATGTTGTCATGCGTGACCATGCCATATAATGAAATCAAACCTTCTATTTATAAACACGTGTGATCATTAGTGTGTTCGTGTCTCTAAGTGTCTACGAGTTAGAGTACTAAACCACTGTCTATAAAATGTGCTCTGCAGCGAATGGTAGGAAGTGTCTTTCCTCATGGCGTGGCAGTTTAACGGACGCTGAAGTAATAGCGTGTTCTTGCTTGAGTGTGTGTGCGTGTGTGTGGTATACTTGGGGAAGTGTGTGTGGCCGTCACGCCTACACAGTCACAGGCCCAGCAGCTGACAGCCGTGCAACGATCGGCCCTGATTCTGAAATTGAGGACCTGGGTTTTATGGTGGCCAAGAAGACACGGCTGCTCTTTATTTAACCTTTTTAAATTTCCTTAGCATGTTAACTTGCTGTGGATCCATGAACAGAGGGTGTAATTTGATCTGTTTACATGTGATTTACAATCAGAATGCTGGACACACACACACACACACACACACACACTCACACACACAACAAAAAGCACATTAAACCGTCCAAAATCTCCATCTTCTACCATATCTTGAATTGTTAGTGAGTCCTTTGTGGATACGTTTCTGGAACATGCTCTTGTGAGATGGGTGGCCTTCTGTCCCTTTCTCTTCCCCTGCTGTTCCAGGAGAAAATTTACAGTGACACGATGAACTCTGTCGTAAGTTAACAGATGATGCATCATTGTTGTATTTGTGACATTCCCACTGGGAATGAGATGATGCTGTTGAGTCATTTTAGGATAACTGCAGCAGTTTAATGGCTATTCTCAAGGGTGTAAAGCTGGGAACAGACCTGAAGCTTATGGAAACTACAAATACTAGACACGCCACGTGTAGCGAGTTATATAACCAGTGGTGGAATGTAACTAAGTACATTTACTTAAGCACTTAAGTACAAATTCGAGGTACTTGTACTTTACTTGGGTATTTTCTTTCCATGCCACTTTCTACTTCTACTCCACTCCACTCCATTTCAGGGAGAAATTTTGTACTTTTTACAACACTACAATAATTGGACAGCTTTACTTACTAGTTACTTTACATATTAAGATTTTTGCACACAAAATACATGTAGTTTATGAAATAGGACGTTTATTGTAAATTAAACTACCCAACAATATAACGGCCTACAAGTCCACCTGAAATGATTAGCTGATTAAACACTTAGTTGATTGACAGAGCTGTTTTGATCTTTTCCAGTTTCTGAAATGTGAGGATTTTTCTGTATTGAGTACTTTTACTTTTAATACCTTAAGTACATTTTCCTGATGATACTTCAATACTTTTAGTTAAGCAACATTTTCAATGCAGGACTTTTACTTCTAATAGAGTATTTTTACAGTGTGGTATTAGTACTTTTACTAAAGTAAAGGATTTGAATACTTCTTTCACCACTGTGTATAACCATTGAACAGCACACAAACCAATGAAAGACACGTGGACTATGATCAGGCACACTCTAAGCACACCTGCGAAAACACAATTGGACAACATTAAAAATGAGCTTTGTTCATATGTGCTGCAATTTGGGTGGAAAAGGCAATGAAAAAGATGAAAAAGGTCAAATGTGTGTGATATGATCACTGGGGGGAAAAAGGGGCCTCAAGTGAGGAGGGCCCAAAAAGATGCTAGAATGAATAGCTGTGGATGCGGGGAGGGGCCCATAGAAAATGCCTTTCTACAGGGTCCAGAATTTATCCACCTCAGACAATGCTATTAATTGTAGGCAGCTTTTTAAAACTATTATTACTCCATACCATACATGTGACATCAATTGCTCAGATATTAATCATAAAACTGGGAATGACTGGGTAAAAGGCAAATGATTGAATGATTTTATCTCCTAAATGGCAAATGGCCCAGCTATCTGAATGTTAGTCCCTGTGACTGCATGCAGCAGTCATGTCCCGTCCTCACATTGAGGCTACATCCACACCAGTACGTTTTCATTTTAAAATGCATTAGATTTTTGTTTACACCTGGCACCACACTACTCCAGCGTTTTTTGCACCCCTAAAATGGAGACATTTGAAAACACAGCTGACCCAATTTCAATTTAAAAAAATAAACTCAAATAACAGATTATAGGCATTGCTGACCTTGTTGTCAATGCTAGCAGCAGTTGTGCAGTTGAATTCTGAATTGTAGGATGCTTCTACTGCCTAAATGTACAGAAGGCAAGCTACTATTCAAGTGATTTGTGACAATTCCCGTTTCCAGTGGCGTTATTAGCCTTACACAGTGTTTACACCAGCACATGCATGCCCAGTTTACGTGAATGATCATGTGATATGTGTTAGTTTTTGTTTTCTATTTCTGAGGTCAAATCAAATGAAAATCAGCACGGCACCCTTAATACATTTTAGTTGAAGGCTTGTTCATGACCTTAACTTTGTAAAGGTTCAGTATTTTTATTTGTTTTGCTTCTATTTCTCTTCCTTTTTCTGTAAGCGTCAGTTCTGCAGGGCGATGAGGACCAGAGGCCCTGTTTGACGTCATGGAGGCCAGCAGAGAGAAATCCCCTGCCTTCCCACTCAGGTGTTTGTTTTTCTTCAAACGTTTGAAGAGGAAACAGGCACCAGGTGTCTTCTGAAAATGTCTGTTTCCTGTGGAGTCCAGGAACCAGACGGGCACAGTGTTCAACCTGGCTTCCTGCCATGCTAACGCTGACACTTTAAGTTCGACTCATACATACACTCACACAGACCAGATGAAACGGTGTGTGCCAGACACAGACACAAACACATCGTTTGGATATACACAAAGCGGACAAACGTATGCATGTATAAAAAGACATACAGACTTGTGTTGCAATTTTCATACTCATGAGGTTGCCAAATTGCTTTACTCTAACTTTCATACTGATATAATAAGTATCATTTATTTGTCTGTAAGTCCATATATATAAAATAAGATATCAACATATCAGCTATAAAATGGATGACTTTGACACAAGTACACTGAGCCAAGCTATTCTGCATCTTCCTCTGAGAAACTTCATGTGAATAAGGGAAAATGGCCGTCATAATGGTGATGTCAGGTTTTCAACACCCCTACTTATTCTAGAGGCTGGTGGTTTCGGAGTCACTGCAATTTGACCTGAAAGGAAAAAAAAGGGACGATCAGACAGGATATTATCTAAGTGCAAGTAATAAATGTAGCATAAAGAGATGGAGAGCGAAGGAATTTGAGGGGAGGCAGCGGCTGGCGAAGAGCCTTTGAAAGGAGAAGCCGTCAGCCCCCTTCTCTGTGACCATGCAAGCCACCGATGACAAGGCCAAGATGGCATCTGCTGATAGGGGCTGCTCATCAGCACCTTTATTTCATGGGCCACAGATGGGGTGAGAAGGGGGGGCTATGCATGCATGTGTGTGTGTGTGTGTGTGTGTGTGTGTGTGTGTGTGTGTTTACCAAGGAAAGTAGGGATAAATCTATCTGACTTTAACTGCACACTTTCACAATTAGTAATTTCCCTGCTATGACGTGTACAGAATGTCTTGGAAACATGGTGTTGCATCATATGAACACAGTAAACATGTTGTTCACGACAAATCTGGAACCACCATGTCTTCTTAGTGTGTTTCCTGTGGCACACTGTGGTGAAATGCACCACATTTGTCACGGTCTAACTGAAAGTGAGATATTTCATGACACATGTACAAAGGAAAAAGTAAACAAGTGGTATATTACCCAACATTATATGCCACAATATAACAAGATACAGCTGAACACAGCCTATAGTTTCCCTAGGAGATGAGTCTATATTGGATAATTCCGCACCTTACGATTTACATCCTTTGACCACAAGTTTGGGGTGGTGGATGAGCATGTTCAGTTGCGTTTGTGACTTTCATGCAGGTGACAGAAAGTTTGCATCTTATCACAGACCTGCAGTTAATGTTCACCTTTGTATTAGCAATCATGACCTTTCCCAAACATTAATGTTTTAGTTGCCTAACCTAAACCATACCCTGACCTGACATTTTGCACTTGTGGCAAACCCTATTAATCTTATCCGCCAAGAAGGTTGCAATCAACTCTTCAAGAAGTATATAGACGTTCACTCTCACACCGTGATCCTGATCTGATGGTTTGTCTGTGAGGGGCAGTTTGAGGTGGTGAGGGCAGACATGAGGAACATGTTAACAAACAGAACAGAACCATAAAGGGATTCAGTATTCATCTTAACTGGGCGACTAACTCTCTAGCCTCATGTACATCAACCCCCCCAGCCTATCCGTTTGCCTTCGACACCCCGTTAATACATCACCTCGCACATACACATTTGGAACAGGGGTTCCAAAGCAGGTAAATAAACCCTGGGGATTGAGGACAGAGGCAATAAATAACACCAGGATGACAGATATGGGAGGTGGGGGTGGACAGACAGACAAGGGGAGTCGATGAGAAGGAAAACAGAGATGTTCATTTTAGCCAACCATCAGTAATGACCTCATGGAGCAATACATCTTCTTTTACCCCTCCTGTTCTCGCTCCTTCCTCTTAAACTGTGGTCACTCATTCCTACCACTTACAATAGATCACAAAAACATCTTCTGTCTTTTCAATCAAGTTACTGAGCTTTCATCTTGAGTGCTTGCTATATGAGAGGCATATTTTCATAACATGGTGACAGGGCCTCTTAAAACAAGAAAATGCAGACTTTATTTGCTGGAATATAACTGTAATACATGATAATTGCAACCTAAAACTTGCAATTCTAGCAATTCAAATTCTGCATTTTAAGTCATAAGGTGTTTCGGTGGGAAATAACAGTCAGCTAGTGTACAGTGTAAAACTGTACAAAAGACAAATTCTTATATTCAAACTCAACTGTTCCATTATTAAACCTGAGAGCTAATTGATCCAATTACTGCAAGGTACTAACATCAAACACCTTGCAAGGTTTAGCACTGTGCCAAAAACTGAGCATGTTTGAACTTAATCCAGTGGACACCAGAGTGCTGCCAGGTCTTTTTTTTTCTCACAGGGAAAGCAGATACACCTCTTTGTTTAGTTTGGCACCAGACGTGACCTATAGTCACGGCCAGACATGTTCTGTCTTGGACTGAACAAGCACGGAAAATTGCTTGTACACACAATGACATTTGTGTATTTTTACACAAGCGCATGTGGTCATACGCAAGGCAGCAGGGGTAAGTGCGAACACACACTCTCCCCTGATCCGGCACACACCAGCTGCTGGGCAGGTGACATATTCACCGTTTAGCATGAGGAGAACCCACCATGCAGGTCTTTTTCTCAAGAGAATCAGAGAGTTGCATCTAAAAAATGTCTTTCTAACCAGGTCAAACACCATCACTTTTCAAAAAGTGTCATCAACAGCATTTTTCTGTCGACAATCATTGCATGTAAAACTGATGGGATAATTGCATTTTTGGTGGGTCCTGTGTGTCTAGAGTAGGCCCCTGTTTGTCTGTCAGTGTGCCACTGCACCCTGCCATTAAACTCCATTCGTCTTTCATTTGGTGTGTTAATCTGTCTTCTCTCAAATCCATCTGTGGATCCATCATTTCCACATTCCTCACTACGCTCTCCATCCATCCATCCATCCATCCATCCATCCATCCATCCATCCATCCATCCATCCATCCATCCATCCATCCATCCATCCATCCATCCATCCATCCATCCATCCAGCAATTGGTCACTTTAGTTTATTGTTTATTTATTGTTCTGACAATCTTCCCATCTGCTTTTCTGTTTTAGGCCGGTTACACACTGGCTGCGTCGCGTGAGTGTGTCAGCTGTGTGGCGTGTCTGTTTATATTTCGGCTCCCATGTTAGCAGGTTAAAGCTTACACACTGCCTGCGTGGCTCAAAAACGCGTGCCTGCTAGAAATAGAACCAACACCTATTTTTCACGCGACACGCAAGCGTGTTGGAAGCGTTTCCAGGCAAAATAGAATAGGAAAAGATGTCTATATGTAATTTAGACACAAATACATATTAATAAATGACATGCTGTTTGAAAGTCTCTAGGTTTTGATATAAATGTAATAAAAAAAAAATCGATTTTCTAATATTGCACCTGTCAATACAGAACGAAATATTCTGTATCCTATTTTGCCGTCAATACTGCCGACGTTGTCTTTGCTATAATCAAATCAGTATATATTTAGGTTTAACATGGTATTTCATGTTATCAATGGGAAACATACATGTGTCCAGACAAGGCTAGCAGCAGCGGCGCCGCGCCAGACACATTTCTGGTGTGTAAAGACCACGCAGAAAATCCACGCAGCCGCCACGCAGCTGACACGCAACAGAAACGCCACGCAGGCAGTGTGTAACCGGCCTTACAGTCTGTCAATATGTCTTCCTGCATCCCTCTCCATCCATTTGTCTGTCTCTCAGTGGCCAAAGAAATAAGCATTCATTTAGTGTTTTCATTAAATATTTTTTACACCGATTGCAGCTTTTTGTTTCAACATCAGAATGAATTTTAGAAGAAGACAGAGTAATGCTCCCTCCTCTTGTGTCTCCTCACATCACTGCAGTTTGACACAACATGGCAGCAGCAGCCAAAGGTCTGCCAGCTGTGGCCTCAGCCCATTGGATCCACAGTTTGTTTTCCCATAAGTCATCATTAAACAGCGCTCAGGTGCACCTCTGGCAATCAGAAACGCAGCCCACCGCCCAAGCTCTCCCGCTATTTTCTTCTCATCTTCTTTTCTGATTGTGCTTATATTTGACTTATATTTTGCTCTTTTTCTCCTCCTTTAATCCTAGCTCTCGCCTTACATATCCAGGATACTGGCGGTCTTGCGCAACCAGACCTCTGTGTCAAAGTCACGTAGGTGATTTGGATAATGATACCCATGAAAAACCTTAGGCAGCTCTTTTTCAACTGTGTGAGTTGTAAAATGTCTGCCCTCAGAAACATCAGTGCTGGATGGTTTTTGGTTGGGAAAAAACAGGTTCTCCACAAAAAAAAAAAACAATGTCATAATGAGTCAAATATATGAGTTATGTTTAACTAATACAAAACTTTTGCTATTGCAAATTGCAAGGTCGAAAATGCCCTGGCGTGCTGCAAGAAGGCTGCTTTCTACACGTGGTTTAAACCAACATGACTAATGCTTGTTTAAATGGAAGGCAACCAAAAACATCTCTCACAGTCCCGCTGTAGGTGTAGTTCAAAACAGTGTGTTTTCCAAGTGCTGACAAAGCACACATAGTGTAATACACTTACACACACGGGGCCAACACTGGGTCAAATCAAGCGCTGCACCGAGTGTTAAAGGCCCAAACCCATAAGTCGTGTCTCCAGCAGTGTGACAGACAGCTGCACCAATGGCTGATCCTTCCAAGGATAGCACTTCTCCCAGAGATGAGAATATAACTTGACTTCATCAACTTTAATGAGACCGATGGCTTAAGACGTGTGACTCAAGGCTGAGTTAAATCTGATCACTTACAGACAGTCTTTCTTTCAAACATACAAATCCTGGTTCTCAACTATGTTCCTTTAGTTCTGGAACAACGTGTACTATATGTGCAAAACAAGAGACTAAATTCCTATGTTCATGTGTATTTTTTTATCTAGATGTACAGTTGATGAAATCCAAAAAAACGCACTCTTGCTGTCTCTCTTTCCCCCTCCTCAGCCAACCTCTTTCTCTGTCTCTTTCTCTCCCTTTTCCCTTGAAAATATTTTTTTATACAAGTGGTTCTCTCGCACAGCCAACATCAACATCTAATAAAGCCCAAAGATAAACATGGACCTCGGTCTACGGCAGAGTTGATTTCATCCCCAGGGAGCATCAGCCAACTCCCGTCCATCTGCCCAAACACAAACCTGCTGTTTTTCACGGGGGAAAAAAGAGAACATCAAAACAATGCTTGGTAGATCAACGTTACTTGGACTCTTTCAGAATATGATTATGCAGCGGTCTGTGAATATCAACTACCATAGCTTGTCCTCAGTGCTATTACCTCTGCTCTGGATAGTCATCAGGTCTGGTTTGTTGACATGACATGTTTTATTTCAAGCCAAAAAAAGAGAAAAGTGGCCAAAAAAAGACACAGAAGTATGAAAAGAAAAAAGATTTGAGTTTGTTAAACATCATCACTATCACGGTCTGTCTTTCAGTGTCCTTGACTTTGTAACAGAAAGAACAAGAACGATTTTTATGTTGGAATGGATATAAGCACATTGAGTGAACAGCAGGTGTTCCATGTCATCCCAAACAGTGGAAAACGGTTTTAGTCGTAAATATACAGCTTTCATAAAAGAAAAGCATGGTTTAAAAAGGAAAACATGAGGGGGAGAGGCTTAATAACATCTTTAGTCCTGAGAATAGCTGCCAACTGGAACAGTATCACAGCTAAAACAATCACATCTGTGTCCTGGAAATTAAATGATAACCTTTTTCCTGCTTTTGTGGTCTTTCTAACCTAATTTTGCTTCCACATCTTGAGGTTCTAGTTCCAAGGACATAGTAGCTTTGTAACAGGATTTCTCGTGCTTGGCTTCATTGTTTACTTTCTAGCCGGCAGCCTCAAGGTGAGCCATGAGTTAATGGAAGGTGTGCATGACTCTTTGCATGTCTCTCCAGCTGTTACACCTCGCCATGTCTGTGTTGAAAGTTAAATTATTGAGCACCTGCTAAATACACATCAATGAGTGTTTCTGGCTCCGATTCTGAAAATGTATTCAGGGTATGAGACCATAACCTGATACCTAACGAGAAGATGACATCAAGCATTTGTCTGCATACAGAAGTGTGTGTATGTGCTTGCATGTTTTTCCGTGCACGTTACCAATCTGCAGCAGACCTGTCGCTGCTCAGTGCCAGCACACAGATGTTTGGCCACTGTCCTTTCAGAGAGAGTTTGTCTGGAATCTGTAAAGATAAACAGAGAGAACAGTTCACACAGAACAACAAGTCTGTGATGTCTGACGGCGGAAAAGTGATACTCGTTTATTGTGCTTTTAAAGTGTGAGACCTCTACTTTTATCATTAGAGGACACTTACTGATCTATTTCAGGAACGTGCCATACCAGGATGGATATTTGACTAAGTGGGAAATCATCCATATACTCTACTGAAAAGGCACTGCTGTTATAATCCACACAGGCAGCAGAAATGTTTGTCCTTACTGCGTTTGAAAATTGTTACATTTGGGAATATGCTGGCAATATTGTTTATGCACAATCTAAAATATATATATGGAATAGAAAGTGTCAAGTAAGGTTAGTGAAGTTAGCCTGAAATTACAGTAAGAGCATCTCTGCTAATGTCAGAAGATAACATTTTTATGAAACATGTTAGCCTTAGACAGTG
Source organism: Perca fluviatilis (assembly GCF_010015445.1). Classification (NCBI taxonomy): domain Eukaryota; kingdom Metazoa; phylum Chordata; class Actinopteri; order Perciformes; family Percidae; genus Perca; species Perca fluviatilis. The sequence goes on along the minus strand of NC_053118.1, from coordinate 13,319,608 downwards.
AAATCATAACATATTTTCCATTTTCTAATTCTGTGTCCCTGTGTTAATTATTCATTTAGATCTTGTAATATGCTCAATATGTGTAAAATTAAATAATGTTTGAGTATTGTTATATTAAAATCCATCTAATTTCTTTACCTGTTAAACACAGTTTTGATGACTTCCAGAAGGTAAAGACGCTCAAACTTCCGTTTCACAGTGACTTTACTGTAAGTTTTAGGTAAAGCGAGTGATACTGCGGAGCAAAGGCTATATATTTGAGGAGTGATGCGATTGTTTGAACATCTACTAATAACTACACTGATAATGATGCATCACAATCTGACTGATTCAGTTCAGCAAGTGATGGATCAGTCACATCGTCCGTTCGCTTCACAGTTTAATCACAGCAGCCATAACATTCTGAGTTCCTTTTCAGTCGATTCACTTGGTACAACACATATAGTATGGGATATCACACCCTGCGTGATTTTTTACAAGTTAGGAAAAGTAGAGACAAACAGCTCAAAACAGTCACATTCAGGTGCTAGAGTGTGAGTGTACTGCAGGTCAGACACCAGGCTGAAGATATCTTGATAACCAACAATTGGACACACGTTTCCCAATAGAGTCTGCCTTGAGTTAAAGGTTGCAAAAAGTTCATATTGACCAGCTGGACTTATGTCAGTATGGTCAGTTTCATGGGGAATTCCTGATATTTGTATTTAGTTCTAATAACTGCCCACAAGGATTTTCACACATTAAATCCAAACCCACAAAGAAATAGTCTCTCAAAGAAAGAGTAGAAATAAAATGACATGGCGTAAAGATAACATCTGTGTGTGTGTGTGTGTGTGTGTGTGTGTGTGTGTGTGTGTGTGTGTGTGTGTGTGTGTGTGTGTGTGTGTGTGTGTGTGAGTGTGTGTGTGTGTGTGTGTTTGTGTGTGTGTGTGTGTGTGTGTAAGGTTGGGAAAGTTGTGATAGGAAGCTCAAAAGTGATGGGGGCCCCTTAGAGTCTGGCTGACGGATGGATCAACATGGAGGCGTCTCTACAGATAAAGTGCAAAAAAGGAGGAAGAGGAGGAGGAGGAGGAGGAGGAGGAGGAGGAGGAGGAGGAGGGAGGGAGAAAACATAGGGAACAGTAAAGAGAAGAAGAACCAACAAAAAAGAAAGATAAAACACATTGTTAACTTGGACTTGCTGGCTGTAGGGCAGTGAAGGAAAGAGAAGTGATACAGCCTGTTTCAGACCACAAGATGCTCCACTGCAGCCCTTGTAGTGTGATTGTCTCTTATTTAGTCAAAACCGCTGTAATTTAGCATTAAGCCTGGCAGAGGAAGAACAATAAGGAGCAGTGCATAACAGCTACAAAGATACAGAGAGCTCAGTGTGTTGGTTAAGTGAGGTGGATCGTTCAGGAGACATGCCTGAAACTACATGTGCTGACAATAATACTATGAAGGAAGACTTTTAAAAGAATTAATTTGAGCCACAAAGAATATTAAACATGTTTAGTGTGGCAGTGGGCTCCTGCAAGTGTGTATGCTGATAAAGTGCAGGAAAACACCTCATGATTAAAACGATCATGTGTCATCAAAAATGAACAGCAACGATATCACAACATCCTCCACCTGCCAAATGGAAACCAATAATCTTAGTGACTATCTGGTACAGCCTGTGCTCTGTCATCAAACCAAGCTGAATCGTGCTGCTAATAGTCGTGCTGTGGCTAAGAAATGCAGCAGCTGCAGTTACATGATGGCAGGGTTGTTGCCCAGGGTCACAAAAGCCACTAAACACTTGCTATGCTCAGTTTTGTGCAGACACTCTTCCAATCAAAGGGAAATACTTTATTTTCGCCATCCAATATTTTGACATATCCATTTTGTCTTTCTCTTCACACATTCATCACCCTGTCTTTCTTATTCACTCCACACTCCCCCTACCAGTGCATCTCTGCTTTCCATCTGTTCTCCAATATGTCTATTTGTTATTTTGTCTCCTAGACATTAATGTGATTTTGTGATGACAGGTGGCATAATGAGAACCCTTGGTTGTCAATGTAAGAATGATGTCATCATACATGGTAGTATTGTTTTAGTGCCAACCAGGGAAAAAAAGGTACATGGAAATCAAAACATTGTGATATTTTCTATCACACTAAGCAAATAAGCTGGTGACCTGAGAGCCGACTCTTGGTCAGAGCAGGGTTACAGCATGAATAAAAATATGGGGGGGGCGGGGGAGCGAAACCTTTTGTAGTGATTACTGTACATATCACACTGCCTCTGTCCTCTGACCCTTGTATCCATCGAAGTGGTCAATACCAAGGTGGCTCACTCCTATAAATACCTGGGAGTGCACCTGGATGACAGGCTGGAGTGGGCTGGAAACACAGAGGGGGGGGGGGGCGGAGGAACCCCTGGGGGGGGGCCCATTTTCCTTGGTGGGGGGGGGGGGGGGAGGGGAAAAAGGGAAAAAAAAAAAAAAAAAAATAGGTTGGGGGGGGGGGGTTGGGGGGGGGGGGGCTTGGACTCTCTGGAGGTGGTGACAGAGAAGAGGATGCTGTCCAAGTTGGTTAGCACGTCTCCCTCCCCCCTCAACATGCTGCTTGATAAGAGGAAGGCTTCAACCAATTTCTGCCAGTGGCCATCAAACTATTCATCCCCACTCCATCGCTGGATTCACTCACTAACTGTAACTGGACTAACATTATAATTCTTTACATTCTCTGCAACTTTAGCAAAGTGTAATATATATATATATATATATATATATATATATATACAGTACAGGCCAAAAGTTTGGACACACTTTCTCAATGCGTTTCCTTTATTTTCATGACTATTTACATTGTAGATTCTCACTGAAGGCATCAAAACTATGAATGAACACATATGGAATTATGTACTTAACAAAAAAGGTGTGAAATAACTGAAAACATCTTAACGTCTTATATTTTAGATTCCTCAAAGTAGCCACCCTTTGCTTTTTTGATAGCGCTGCAAACCCTTGGTGTTCTGTCAATGAGCTTCATGAGGTAGTCACCTGAAATGGTTTTCACTTCACAGGTGTGCCTTGTCAGGGTTAATTAGTGGGATTTTTTCCCTTATTAATGGGGTTGGGACCATCAGTTGTGTTGTGCAGATGTCAGGTTGATACACAGCCGACAGCCATATTGGACAACTGTTAGAATTCATATTATGGCAAGAACCAATCAGCTAAGTAAAGAGAAATGAGTGGCCATTATTACTTTAACAAATGAAGTTCCGTCAGTCCGGAAAATTGTGAAAACTTTGAATGTGTCCCCAAGTGCAGTCGCAAAAACCATCAAGCGCTACAATGAAACTGGCTCACATGAGGACCGCCCCAGGAAAGGAAGACCAAGAGTCACCTCTGCTGCTGAGGATAAGTTCATCCGAGTCACCAGCCTCAGAAATCGCAAGTTAACAGCAGCTCAGATTAGAGACCAGATGAATGCCACACAGAGTTCTAGCAGCAGACACATCTCTAGAACAACTGTTAAGAGCGAATCAGGCCTTCATGGTCAAGTAGCTGCTAGGAAACCACTGCTAAGGAGAGGCAACAAGCAGAAGAGATTTGTTTGGGCCAAGAAACACAAGGAATGGACATTAGACCAGTGGAAATCTGTGCTTTGGTCTGATGAGTCCAAACTTGAGATCTTTGGTTCCAACCGCTGTGTCTTTGTGCGATGCAGAAAAGGTGAACGGATGGATTCTACATGCCTGGTTCCCACCGTGAAGCATGGAGGAGGAGGTGTGATGGTGTGAAGGGGGGTTTTGCTGGTGACACTGTTGGGGATTTATTCAAAATTGAAGGCATACTGAACCAGCATGGCTACCACAGCATCCTGCAGGGACATGCCATCCCATCCGGTTTGCGTTTAGTTGGACCATCATTTATTTTTCAACAGGACAATGATCCCAAATACACCTCCAGGCTGTGTAAGGGCTATTTGACCAAGAAGGAGAGTGATGGAGTGCTGCGCCAGATGACCTGGCCTCCATAGTCACCGGACCTGAACCCAATCGAGATGGTTTGGGGTGAGCTGGACCGCAGAGTAAAGGCAAAAGGGCCAACAAGTGCTAAGCATCTCTGGGAACTCCTTCAAGACGGTTGGAAAACCATTTCAGGTGACTACCTCTTGAAGCTCATCAAGAGAATGCCAAGAGTGTGCAAAGCAGTAATCAGAGCAAAGGGTGGCTACTTTGAAGAATCTAAAATATAAGACATGTTTTCAGTTATTTCACACTTTTTTGTTAAGTACATATTTCCATATGTGTTCATTCATAGTTTTGATGCCTTCAGTGAGAATCTAAAATGTAAATAGTCATGAAAATAAAGGAAACGCATTGAATGAGAAGGTGTGTCCAAACTTTTGGCCTGTACTGTGTATATATATATATATATATATATATATATATATATATATATAGCTCGTGTATCTTTTTGTACAAAGGACTTAACCATTAATTTAACCTCTGCACACCTTATCTGCACACCAAATGCATGCACGTTTAAAGGGCATACGTTTACTTTTTTACTTTTACATTAGTACTTGTGTTTTTGATATTTGATTGTGTTTTTGATCTTGATATTTTAATTCCATGCGCTATTCTTTGTTCAGTGTTTTTTCGCTCATGTACTGCTGCTGTGACATGAATTTCCCTCCCGGGATAAATTATTATTATTATATTATTATTATTAGTAGTAGTAATAGTAGTAGTAGTAGTAGTAGTAGTAGTAGTATCGATCTATCTCTGTTGTTTCGTGTTGGAATGTACTTTAGGCTCACAGGCTCAGTGGCATGGCACATGGAGCTTATAGACATGGAGCACAATAGCCACACACACCCTTAGTGACTACCAGGGTAGAGTTAAGTATGCCATATCCATTCTTCATTCTCATTCCCCGTTTCTTTTCCACATTCTCATTGCCCCTCTCAGTGTGAAGTGCATTGTGTGCTGGGCTCCTGCAGTGCCAAGGACCAACCAGCCCTCCTTGTAAAACCCCCATTTCCAATTTCAATCCTCCGGCTCCTTCCACCATTCACTTTATCTAATTAAATTTGCACTCAGTGGGTCCTGGGCACTGGAAACGGCATTGTGGGGTCCCTGGACAAGCAAAACAAATGGAGACCCCAGCATGTGGAGATTAGAAGCAGATCCTCCATGTGGCTTTTGTATGTATGGAGAAAAAGTAAGAGGGAGGGTGAAACTGGGAGGAGGACTGAGGGATATACGAGGTGGAAAAAATGTGGAAAGGTAGAACAGAGGAGAGAGTGTAAGGTGGACGTGGTGGGCATGGAGAGGGGAGAGTGAAGGACAAAGAATTGAGTGATAGACTATGGAGAGAGGTGGGATATGAAGTGCAGGAGAGGAAGAAAGATAGGGAAGATGGCAAAGAAATGTGGATCAGTTCATGTGGGCATAGAGATGGTGGAGTAAAGTATCTGGTGCTAAATTGATAAAGGAAAAGAGGTATAGATGATGGGCGAGACAGTGGCGTCCATGTGGAACTGAAGTCATCGCTTCTTTGCGCTCACTCTGCAAAACTATCAAAATGTCAAGAAGTCAAAAAAAGAAAGAAAAACTAAATGTGTCAAACATTCTCTGCCTTTCCTGCTTGACCACTAGCGTCCCTCTATCAGCTCATATCCAGCTGTGTAAATATGTCGATGTGTTAAATGAACCACAAGCTGAGTGCCCTGCATAAGGGTATCTGCTAGGCAAACAAATAAACACAGACACCCTAACCTCATAACCTGCTGTTATGTTATGGTGAGCGTGCAAACGCACACACACACACACACACACACACACACACACACACACACACACACACACACACACACACACACACACACACACACACACACACACACACACACACAATTTACACATACTGTATGAGCTGTGTGAACAATCATACCAGCATGCACACAGCATGCACACACTGAACACATGTACAGAGGCAGATGCAAACACACGCACACACGCACGCACACACAGACACACACACACACACACACACACACACACACACACACACACACACACACACACAGGCTATGTGTTTGTAACCAGATCCGGCGTAACAGTGGTTTCTGTGGTCGGGTTTTTCTCAGCCCATTACCTGTCTAAACAACAGCTCTCCGTAAGGACGTCTGTCATTCAAGAAATCTTCAGGGAGAGTACAGTACGACGCAGGGGTTCATTCATGGCAAGAATTGCAAGTGCACATCAACATTCTTTTTTTGTCAAAAAGAAATTTTGATTGTAAATATTAAAACGTATATTTAATATTTTTAAATCAATCTATTTCATCATCTATCGAGTGATGTTTCTTAGATACACAATCACTGGTTGTTTGTACTGTTATTAATAAAAGCTGTGATCTGTGTTGTCTGATGCTTGCAAACATGTGGTGGCAAAAAAAACATGTCATAAATTAGGGATCAACAAAAGAGCGACATTTTAGTGTAGAGTCTTCAAAGTGCAGATCATCAGATCATGTGCAGCACAATAACTTTTTCACTAAATATTATGAATGATACCATGTGAATGGTCTGCATTAGATTAGATCAGAGGGAGCTCACAGACAAAAACGAGACTGCAGGGCAGTAATTTCTCACTAATGGCAGACATTTGTGGCTAGTTTAGGGTTTTATTTTAGAGTTGGCAACTATTTTGTTTACTGATTATACATTTGTTTAGTTTAGGATTTTGTTGCATTGTTGGACAGCTGAGGGAAGTGCAAGTGTCATCCCACATTCTCACATCTTGCAAGATGATTTTGTTGGTCTCTGCAGAAACAAATCATTTCTAAAGTGTTGGATATGCCTAATCTTTCTTGGTCATCATGGTAACTGGACTAGGTCTAATAGCCAATCAAAATGTTTAATTGTACGCATGATGTCATACGAAGGTTGCTTTTTGCTGGGTTTACAATGGAACCTCAGTGGCATCAAATAAAAAAGCAAAGGAAATAAATTAAACGTATTAGCAAGAGAGTGATTAAACAAACTAACGTGAAGTGTGGGGGGTGGGGTGGGGTTCCTTTTTTTGTTGGTTTTAGTGCTAAGTGTCTCTGACGTTTATTGTGTGACTAAACTTGATCCTCTCGCCAAACTGAAAAAGAAAATCCACCAAATAAAAATTTCCAAATGAATGAAAAAGGAAAAAGGAGAAAGAATAGCAGTAACAACATATGTGATGGAGTTTACTGTTTTTGATGGATGTTCTTGGCGATTTGCAGTGCCAAGTCTGGTTAGTTTCACCCAGCTGGTCACTTTTTCATCCATTTCGCTTCTTCTTTTTTTTCATCTTGCACTATGTCTTGCTTTAGGCTGCTCACCTTTAGCCTTCAATAATTCAGGCTGAGACACAGTCACTTCCTTTACAAAGTAAAGAGCATGCAGATGAATGGCGGTCCAGGAGATGGGGAAGATCTTAGCTGGAATTATGAATTCCTTTGGTCTTGAATGCAGCGATGGGTCATGGGTGTCATGATTCAGGGCCACTTCCCCCATCTCTCTCTGCTGTTACAAGACACATCACAGCATAATCTGTTATAGTTTCCTTCTTTGTTCTACAAATATATGTCTTCTCTGAAAGCAACGCAACCTTCTTGAAACAACAGAGATCATGGATGTGATTTGTTTGTTTGAGAGGGAGTTGGACATTGGTCACTGTAGTTTTAGCAGTATTGCCCTCTACTGGTGAAGTGCAATGGACTTTTGATTTAGATAACATGTGCTTTATGGTATTATTTACCATCAGATAGACAGTTTAAAGGAAACATATGACATAATTATGACTATCTTTCATGGTACACACATCTGCCTACACTGTAAACCCAGATTTAGTTGTTATTAAACGTTTTAGTGGTCACTACATATTCTGTCATGTTTTGCATTTGTGTTATCTGAGTTTTGTATGGTTGATTTAGTGTTCATGTTTATCTACATTTATTGTTGCACCATGACTGAGACCCGGGTGGGAACTGATGGGATCTGGGCAGTGAAAAACGTTCACTGCCATAAACACAATTTGGAAACTAGTAACTCTGTTACCTGAGTGAAAATTTCCACGCAGGACAATTCATAGGAAAACTGTGCATTGTTTTCCTTTCTGTAAAGGAACACATTTTTTGAACACATTGTCAATACAAGTCAGGCTGTCATAAAGGAAAAAAAACAATAATAATATGAAGGAATTCTTTCTTTAGTAGTGATAAGTAGCCTAATCTTTTATATTTGTTATGTTTCTTTGCATATTTAAAGCTATAGTGTGTTGGTTCTGTCCCCCCCATGAGGAATTCTAAGTAACGAATTAAAATAAAACTTTCGGCAAATCCACATGACACAAGCCTTCCGTGATCGCGCATCACCCCCACCCCTCCTGCACGCAGTTGCTAGTAGCCAAGGAGGACATGGAGGATTAAAAAAAAATGATGGACTCTTCAGAAGAGGTCATTTTCTTCATTTGATTTTCTGAAAGTCGCCGGTTTCTGAACTAGAATCCGGATTGGGCCGAATTTTTCTATCCAAACCCGGCCAGAGCCCGACAGACATTAAGAAATTTGTGTCCGAGCCCGACCCGAGACCAACATAGTTAAAATCAAATTTTTTTCTCATACTAATGACATATGTAGGTTACGTTTTTGTGTGGAAAGCCCACTTTAGGTATTCGGAAATGTCAACAGATGAGTGCATCAGCGCACATGGGGCAACAAGCTTAATAAGCTGTTAAAATGTTTACTGTGTAAACCTTTCCTGCTTGCTTCATTTCCGACCGTGGTCAGAAAATCAGGGAAGACTCGTTACCTCCGACGTTATAAAATGAATAATGTTGGGGTTAAAATCCTGTTTCTGGTGAGACAATGAATGAACTTGGCTTTCAGTCTGGGGTTTATTTTGGACACTGCACACACTGCGTACAAAACTTAAACTTATTCCACCAACTCTGCTCCGGTCGCATCTACACGTCTGCTTCCTCTTTCTCTATCTCTCTTCTGCCCACTTACCACACACACACACACACACACACACACACACACACACACACACACACACACACTGAGCTCTCTTAAAGGAGCCACAGCACCAGTCGGGAACCATTGGGCTTGGGTCGTGTATCCATGCCTTATTCTGAACATAGCCATACTGAGAAATCCAGAGAGAGTTGTGTGGAGCTGATAGTTTTAATTAGCTTTTTATCAACTCATTTGGCAATGGCTTGAATGTAACAGACGTTCATTAATATGAAAAAGTTACGTACTAAAGCTTTAACTTAATATGCTTATTTTAGACAACATGACTCCAGAAAAAAATTATTAATGGTTACTAATTATTTTTAGTAATGACTACTAATGTAAACCTGATTTGTCTACTGCATCAACTTACCGCTCTGTGTTAATACAACTTGACCTGTTAAGTTTCACCTTGTGTAAAAACTTTTTAAGGCAACAGGTTTCCATGCAAATTTCTACAGTATTTGTTTCACTCTGTTTTGTGTCATATACAGTAGATTAACTAGTTTTAAAATTTCACCTGGGGTGTGGAGGGAAACTCAAATATTAACTGAACTTATCGCTCAATTGTTAATTAAAAAAGACCAATGAAAAAAAAGGCAGTTGTTTGTCTCTCTTTTACTCCCGCCTTGCTTCTCTAGACTGTGGAGTCAGGAGTACATCTTTAAATGAACCTCAGCTATGAAGCCATTTAGGGCGCACACACACACACACACACACAAAGAGAGAGAGAAAGAGAGAGAGAGAGAGAGAGAGAGAGAGAGAGAGAGAGAGAGAGATGGAGAGATAGAGAGAGAGAGAGAGAGAGAGAGAGAGAGAGAGGGCATACTAGATCAATCCCCTACTGCCCAATTAGGGCTGACAGTAGGATTAAGGAAGGCTGACTCCCCAGGTCACGTGAACCCTGTTGTCTGATACAGTTTCCCTCTGGAGACACATACAGGACTGATAGCACACAGAGGAGTGTGTGTGAATGTGTGTGTGTGTGTGTGTGTGTGTGTGTATGTGTGTGTGTGTGTGTGTGTGTGTGTGTGTGTGTGTGTGTGTGTGTGTGTGTGTGTGTGTGTGTGTGTGTGTGTGTGTGTGAAAGGGGAGTGCAGGGGGAATCATTTGTTTTCCTAAGACATGTGTGAGTGCTGGATGAGCTATTTGTACGTGCATCTCTGTGTGTGTATCTGTGCAGGCATGCTTGTTTATACATGTGCATTGGCACAAGCAAACATAACATATGTTACTGTCTCTACTAAATCCTCTGGACCTCTTCAGGTGTATTAAATTACCATATAATCCATCATCATATCATTACAATCTATCATTATAACTTCCTATTTCTAACTTTCATCTGGAACTTCTGGATGCCCAGTGATATGTTCAAATATGCAAGTCACATACAAGTTATGTCTATTTTTCGAGCTATAATAATGTCTGACATTTGCATTACATGTTTACAAAGGATCAAGATTGATATTTAATCAATGCAATTGCTGAAAAGTCTGTGCAAATCTACAAAATGTGGTGGTGATTGTGCCTGCAGACTCACAAACCGCAGCAGTATCCATATTTCATAACCATGCTGGTCAGTTATTTAATACCTAATACCTGGTCAGCAAGAGAGGCCCCGCTGAACTTCCCTAGTTGCAAAGCTGCCTTTTAGCATGCATGCAGAAGATAATGGGCCTCAGTGTTGTCTGTGGACGTATGCCAAATATTTTGTTTTCCACAGCTGGAAGAGGAGAGGGAGAGAAAGTCAAGGTGGTTACTCAACCGTGTGTCAGGATATAATGTATTACCCCAGTTAAGTGGCATAAATGTTTATTAGCAGCTATTAAGTAATAGTGAAATCCAAATACATGAGGGAAAGGGCTGCCTGCAGATACACAGATCTGATAATGTCTGTCAAGAGGTAAGAGAGCATGCACATATACACATGTACATGCAGCAACTGTTCTTACATGTCTAGACACATGAGGAAACTCTCTAGTTTAGGAACAAATTCACAAGAATCCCGAAAAACAGAATCCTTCATACATCAAGAAAGGACCAGGCCAAGTCACACATCTGCTCCAGACAACCGATCAGATTAAGTGTAGTGGCGATTTGTCCTCAGACTAAACAAAAACAAAAAAATCAACAGGCACTGAAGGAATGAATCTTAAAAACGTTCATTTGCTTCTTTATTTGGCATGTTGTATGTAGGATGTACCCTAGCTTGTCTTTGTGTTTGTGGGCGGCAAAATGTAGGATCATTTTACTCCAAATGTATACTTGTACGGATAGGTTATGAGGATGCATGGGGAATGGGGAGGGTGGGGAGTGGGTATAAGACGTTTGTGTAGGTAATGTATATTGTGCTGTATATTTGTGTCTTTATGTAAATGGCAGTACTGTTGCGCTATGTACAGTTGTATAGAAAACGTGTGAAAATAAAATTTAAAAAAAATAAATAAGTGTGATCAACAGCTAACTTCATCCTCGAGATTTTAATTTCCTGCCCTGCCTCCTTTAAATTCTAATACATAGTAGATCGCCAACCAGTGATTATTTCCATTATCAATTAACCTGATGACTATTTTTACAAGTATTTCTATTATTTGTTTAGTCTGTAAAATTGTGAAAATTGTCCATCACAATTTTCCAGAGCTTAAGGTGTCTGATGTCAATAAAATGTTCTGCTGATCAACAAATCAAAAAAAAAAAAAAAACGTTCATTGTCCAAGCAAGCATGGCGTTTTTGTGAGGTTTATTTCACCATTTTTGACAAGCATACAAAGAAAGAAAGAACAATGACTTTCTCTTTTGCCCTGGTCAAAAACCACTCCTCGGTGTCTACCTAGTACTGTCCCTGCTTACCCATATATGTCATCTTGGTGGCTCAGATTGCTCAGTACCTTCAAAACAAAAGCACTGACAGGTACTCAAAGAAACATTCACAGTAGAAACCCTCTAAAGTCCAGAAAGTGAAGGCATTTCATCAAATGACTTTCAACAGAGATAAAAGGATTTATTGAAGCGCTGATCAGAGTCAGACACTGAGTGTCAGGTGGACAGTTTATAGGGTGATGGAATGTGTTTATATCAGTTAGACTTGTACCAGGTCACAAATTGAACTACAGATAAAAAGTACATTTTACAAAAACTAAAGTAAGTATTTTCTGCAAAAGAAAATATGTAATTTTTGTGACTTTAACATGCCTGTGAATGTGTGTGTTTGTATGTTTCCCTCATGTGCATTACTGTATGTAAATGTGTTCCACAATCTTCTGCACCAAAACACCAACTACGCATGTTTGAATGTGTATTCTGTGCACCGGAGAAGGAGTTCATGTATGTAAGTATTTGCGTGTGAATGCATCTGTCTGGGACATTCTTTGACCAGAGGAATCACCAGAGACTCCATTACAATCAGCCGCAGAATGGGCGTGAACATCGTTCATTTATCAGACTCTCCAACAAATGTAAAATCGTGTTTCTTGTTTCGGTCCGAAATCCCTCGTGTGAAGTGAAACACTCCCAGAGCTCACTGAAAGCTCAGCCAGCACCAAAGTTGGACAGCGGCTCAGTGCTCGCAGTGTAATCGAACATGAAAAAGGCCTTCTCTCTAAGCATTGCCTTGGCCCTGACAGCTCGCTAATGATGGTATTGATTGCAGTAACACATGCTGATGAAGGATCAATGGGCCAGGCGCGGTACAGTGACATCTGTTAACAATGCTGCATGATTAAATTAATATGTGGCTTGGAAACTCAATCTCTCTCTGGCCAATAATGCTGGAGGTGGCTCCCATCGAAACAAAGGTAATGCTGCTTGTCCCTGTCGAGATGCAGCATGTTTCTCTTGAGTGCTGGAGTAATAAGTGAAATAGAGAGTGAGGAAGGAGAGGAAATGGGCCATAAAATCAGTAAAAGTAACCTTATGTAGCATTGTGTAGGCACAGTTGGGGTATTTTTTTGGAAAGAAGAAACCATGTTTAAAGAAAGACTGAATAGTAATAAATACACACGGGATACAGCATTAATGTTGTAAAGTTGCAAAGCAATGACCCGCATCTAGTGCTGTGCCTTTTTAGTTGTCTCACCTATTAGCTGTTGCTGGAATGCTGTTATCTTAAATTCAAATGCATCATTTTGTAGTCAGAAGTAGTATAATGTTCTACTAGAATTTCTCCTAAATGGCAGCAAAACTCCTGAGAGCAAACTAAAATGGGAGAAACTTTGTGATTACTTTTAGACCAAAAAAGCATTTTCTCTCAAAAGGGACATATTATGAAAAACTCAATTTTTATGTGCTTGTGCACATACATTTGGGTATCTGGAGTGCCTACCAACCCACAAACTGTGAAATAAGACAACCCAGTCAGTTTTTTGTGGGCTGATCAGAAAACATGGGATTTAACAAGTCATTCAGATTTGGCTCCCATTCCTATGTCAAATGCATGCTACGTTTACACGTGGCCGGCTATTTTCATAAACGGACATTTTAACCTTTCCGTTTTCAAAAATAACTTTGTGCACAGCTGTCAGTTTTCAGAAAAGCGTTTGTTTACACGTACTCGTGTATATATGCCGTCAATGCCGTCAAGAGCATGCCAAACCTGTAGGTGGCAGTGTAACAAGAAGCTCAAGCCCACGTTAGCCAATCAGAATCCCGAAAATAGCAACAACAGCAACGAATCACTTCCTCTCTCTTCTCTTCCTCACTTCCTCGGCTGCCTAAACCTCTGTTTGTCTCAGTTTACATGCAAATGTGCAAACAAAGTTTAAAAGAATCTCCACTCTGGCTGGAGTTTTTAGAAAGAATCGTTTTCAGAGGCGAATTCTCCGTTTGTGTGTAAACGAAGGGCACAAACGAAGGAAAATGCCTCAGTTTTTCAAAATAACCATGTAAGTGTAAACGGGGTAGCAGGCTCATTAGAATATACCGCCCCCCCCACCATCAGAGTATCTCCACCCACGGCTTGAGAACTACCTCTGCAAAGTTATACACATATTTATATCGCAAGCAATCAGAGCAGACTGGGCTTTTCGGGAGGGGGGCTTAAAGAGACAGGCGAGTTTTACACAGAGGGTGATAAAGGTATATTCAGACAGACAGTATGAGAAAAATAATGTGTTTTTTGAACATTGAAGCATGTAAAAATTTTCCAACCCAAAATACAATGATGAACCGGAACATGTGCATAAAATGTCCCATATGGCTAATATTATAAGCATATCTGCAAAATAACAGACTGCTTGAAGACACTCAGCTTGCAAAATACTTTCAGTGGACATTAGAGCTGACACTGAGATGGCACAACTAAAATGCAACCAGTGGACATTCAGTTAACGTTATATTCAATCCAATGAGAGAGTGGTATCAATCTTAATCTTCATCTAACCCTCGCCAAGAAAGCAAAATGACAAACTAATCCTTTAAACCTTAACATTTTTTTATTAGGATGTGTAGAAATACAGCCACTGGTTTATAAGGGACTTGACATCCTTGGGTGGTCTGTATTAGTACTACTGTATGCAAAGTATAAAACTATAAAGCAAGGCCACACATAAATACAGTAGTAAACACACACACACACTGCTGGATCTCCTCCTGTCTCACCATTCTTTGCCTCCACCTGGGATTAGACCAGGAAATTGTCTTGTTTTCAGGGTCTCAACCATCTTACCCCAGCTCGTCACGAGAGGCTGAGCTGCGGGGGTCCACACAGGAGCCGCACAGGGCCCGGATAATACAGGTCCACTTCCATGTTCACAACAAAAACAAACTATTTGGATTGATGTAGTCGTTCCACACGAACCCAACAGTCCTCAGCACCCTCATGCACAAAAGGGAACAGTATTGAGGTAATCAGAAAAAAAGCTGCATGAATGACAAGAATGAAGAAACAAAGCAGATCTGAACTTAAATCAGTGATACGTTACCAAGTATATCTCCCTGTCAGCAAAAAGTGAAAGTTTTATTGCCAATAATACGATTAAAATGTGCATAATATCTTAGGAGATTTTTCTCTGGCTGCTACCTAATATATTATGAGAGTCTGCTCCCTTGACTGTTCAGGGTTTTCTTCACTGTCAAAGTTCCCCTTCTATTACTTCACTTTGAATAGTAGAAACATTGCAGAAATAAAACAAGTGACCTTCATTCTGCAACTGGGGAAACAAGAAGCATCACGTTGCTTCTTTTGATATTTTTAAACAAAATAGACCAAAATCGTGTCTTCTTTGCTTTGGAAATACATTTTCCTTGATATGTCAAATTCATAATTGAGCTAAAGTTGAATGCACTTCTCAATTATAAGTATCATTTAGCCTCGAAGCTTGTTGGATAGAATGGATAGAGAAAATATGTAGATAAAGCCCTTAACATCTGATCAGGCCCCCACACACACACACACACACACAAAAACACTAACACTAACACACACACACAGCCCCAGTCTGCCCAAATTTGACACTAACTTGGCAACAGCATATTTGCCGGATATTTGTCAGATTGAGCTTTAAGGTAGAGATGGTAGATACTGAAATTAAATGGACAGGTTTACATGCACACACACACATTCCTTATTTTAATACACTGCAAATGTCCAGAATACCTCTGAACCTCATCCAAGAATTTTTTCCAAACTCTGCTAATGATTTCAATGGAAAGTAAAAACAAACAGGTTTTTCTTGTGCGCCTGCATGATAGCCATTTGGGTGCAATTTTAAGCTATTAATACTTCATTTTCATAATTGTGGGGTCATCTCTGGGGTGTCTGGATATTTCCCCAACAGCTGGCTGCAAAGCAGAGTTTAGTCTGGCCAGGGAGATAATCAAAGCTCGGAGTCTGGTTAGAGTTACGCTGTCAAATCAAAGGTGATTGTTTGGCACGTTTCATTAAATTATAAAATGAAAACTGACAGGCTTTTTAAAATGTGTGGCAGAGAATGTCCTTTTTATTGCCATTTAAAACTGTATAATCAGACTACATATGATTGTTCCTTGACTCACCAACAATACAAACCCTACGTATCTAGAGGGGAAAACAATCAACATCCACCACCTTAAAGCCGTCAATGTTAATAAAGCATTAAAATATGTCCAGCTGTCATGCCACTGGCTCAGTCAAAATCAAACGAAAGGGAGAGGTTATTTTCATCCTGTTGATTTTCAGTATGCAAGAAGAAGCATGTCTCTGTTATTTATAACCTAATTTCTCAACTCAGAGCAATGTGACTTAATTTACAAAAAATATAAAATAGTTTTATTTTTCAAGGCTGTCAAATAATTTCCCAAGAAGCATATTGTCCAGTATTAGAATAAAATCCACACTGAGAAATGGTAGAACTACTTAAAAGCACGACTGTTTTCCATTAAGATCTCTAAACAAGCACATAGGCCTCAGTAAACTCTCATTAACCTGGGTGTGACTGATGACCTGCAGAGAGAGAGAGAGAGAGAAAGAGGAACCCTGAGAAGTAGACTGACTCCCATTTCCCAAAACTCGTCCAATTACTACTCAGCACTTCATCTACTGGTTGTCGACATGGGATTGTTAAGTTTAGAGTGTTGAGGTCTAGAAGATCATCTGTCTGTCCACCACTGTCAGTCTCGACAGGGGAGGCTGACAGTTTCACGGCTTTCTCGCAGAATGCAGCCAAGTGTTTTCGCGTTCAATCAACCATCAACCGTGGCCATGGCCACGAAAGTGCAGAGGGAAAACAACAGAACGAGCCCAAAGCCGCTACAACCACCCTAAAAGCTCGGCACATATAAACACAGGACAGGCTGAAAATGTGCTGTAGAAGTCAGCACCTTTTCACTTCTGAAGCGTCCACTGTTTGAGGATTGTGTGCTCACTGTATTGTGTATTTATAATGGACAATATTATGTCAGTTTATTTTGCAGATGCTGAGGGAAATATGCTAAATTATTAAACTGGAAATGATTAATAGAAAAACAGTTATAAGACTTTTGTGAGAATAAAAAACGTTTTAATGAATGAACTGAATGAATTATGAACATTGTATTCATTTTTTTAAACCCAGTACCACTAAAGGCTTTTTTTAGTACCACTTTAAGACATGTGAACACAAATGCTGGACTAATAGCAGTGACATAAGATTGCAGTGAATGGCTTTTCTCTGACACAATTATCCATTAAATCATATGTCCATGCATTCATTTTATATTTATGAGGGGAGATTTATGACCAGAAAAGAGCTAGGTCTCACTGGAAAGGTACTAACAGATCTATAAAAGTGACAGAACAGTTGCTAATTTTCAACAAACCCCATGACCCTCAGTGTAAAAACTGGAGGCAAACAAATGCCAATTAAATCATGGAAAAATATGTTAAACCGTATGGCACCGGAGGCTAGATCAAACCAGTGAAGGAAAGAGTGGGACGATGTAAAAGAACACTCACTGTTTCTCTCTGTTTCTTTCTCTTCTATGTATTTATTGCTGGATTAGACCCCTGTAAAGCACTGCACCTTGCAGACTGGGTCTCCTTTTACATGCAACCGGGGTCTCCACCTCAGTGCCTATAAAGTCCAGCCAGCTGGCCCTAGACAGATGAATTTAATTCATTACATTACAGAGAGCGAAAGCAAGTGAGAAAGACAGAACTCATAGACAGAGAAAATGATAAGCAGGTGAGACAACAGAGCAACATGCAGGTAAATAAGCATCCAAAAAGGTCCACAGGTAACTGGGTATCTTTGGTAACCTTTTTAGCCACGCTAGCGCGTTGGCTATATGGATGGCAATTTCAGGTTGTTGGTTAGTCGGTTGGTTGGTCCGCCACTTTGGTCTGGACTGACATATCTCAACAACTATTTGATGGATTGCTGTGAAATCCCATGATCATTATTATAATAAAGGACATAGCCTAATAACTTTGGTGGTTCCCTGCACCAGCATGAGGTTTACAGTTTTGGTTTTTAGTAATCAGAACTATGGATTGCAATATAATTGAGGACATATATTCATGATCCCCAGAGGATAAATCCTAATGACTTCATGATATGTTAGCATTGGAACATTAGCGTTGAGCTCAAAGCACTGCTGTGATTAAGTGTAGCCTTACAGAGCTGCTAGCATGGCTTTAGACGTTTAGTTTTGTTATGTTGTGCCCCCTATTTAAACAACTTTCTCTGTCGTTGTGCATGTGTGTGAGCCACTAACCACCAAGGCCACCAAGTTCCAGTAAGACATACTTAGCCACTGCCAAATAGTGGACTTGCACCTATATATACATGCCAATTAAAACCCACATTTACCACATTAAAAATACTGTATATATAATGTGCCTCATAACTTGAGTCATTACTGCCCTTCCAATCATAACACAAAAATACAAACACATTTTCACTGACCTCCCTAAAGGCCGCACATGGCAACAGGCGGCGTCATCTAATTCTTCTTTCAAATCAACAGACCAACAGTTGCAGCCATTTGGAGGAACTAAATGTCAGATTTTACTTGACAAAATAGAAAATATTTCGCAGAGCACCTGTTTATTACTGTCATTAGCCAGCTATCTGAAAAAGAGCCTGTGGGTTAAGTGCATCTGGCATGGCTTAATATAGCACGCAAACTACTGCAATGGCAAGTAACCATAAAACCACACATGTAGTAGTTAATACCCACCTCACTGCGTACCATTAAAAACTGATTAAGGACTTCAAACAGCCTCCATTACAGAAGCGGTCTTCTGCTTTGGTTTAAGAGAAAACAGTAAGGTCTCTATAAACAGTTCTGGTTTGGACTGTTGTGGTCTGATTGGTGTGTGTTTGTGTAGGCAGTATATGACTTTAATGTGTTTTTGTTCTTGTATATAAGCACATAGATGCACTTCCGGATGGATTTAATGACCCAATCCAACCTTTTCAAAGGAAAGGTTTTCAGATCTATAGAACAGAGTGGTGATACAACATTGAGTCAAACTACACAAGGTTTTATACTACACCGCAGCATTTTCTATTCCTAAAAGCACAGGGTTGAAAGCTGTCTATAAACCAGGATTGTAACACATTGATTATAGGCATCCTTACAGTTAAACGGCATACTCATGAACTCTTTTTTTTAATCCTGATGTTGTCTTCCATGTCAGAAATACAAAGAAACGGAAAAAGAAAAGCCTTATTATTCATGGCCGCTTACTTAGATCAGTACAAATTCTATCTCACAGCCGGTACAAGGGAGTTCCAGATAGAACTGCACCTGAAAATAAACTAAAACAGACTTAAAAGCTGCAGCATTTTTCTCTGCTACATGTAAGTGATAGGAAAAAAAACATTCAGCACAGGCAGGTACCACTACTATTCTTTCACATCGTCTCCCAAAAAACATGTGGTATGCGAAACATCTGCAAAGCATTTGCAGAATTAAAAATAAATTAATAAATAATAATGGGCGTCTGGTGCTCTGCCAGGATATTGAGTCCACTTTACTGGCACATGGCTTCATGGTTTGTATTAATTTACCCTGGGCTTTGGCGTTTGGCAGCAAGCTGAAATGAAAGAGACTAGCCCCGGGCAAAATACATCATATTTACTAATAAAAATACATATTGAAGCCGGAGGTTTTTTCTGCCTCACTTTTTCCATCCTAAATTACTGAGCTTGAAGTGCAAATGTGTCCGTGTCTGGTAAGAGGTTAAATTAAGTGTGAATATAATGTTCCAGCTATGCATGATGATAAGAAGCCTGATAAGACATTAATGTTCTTACGGAAACACAACTCAAGCATGAAAACTCAAACTTCCAACAGTGAAGATTAACTGATTCCAATGCTTGGTACTTCTAATGCTTTTCAATAGATCGTACATCCGTTACATTACATTATATTTCAGTTTACATTTGATATTTGCTGCAGTGTTTTAGAACGTATTAGTGGTATCATCCAATATCAGAGAGTACTGTGTATAGTGGACAGATTTCATAGTTACGTTTTATTTTTTTGATTGCTTTAATATGAATGCAACTTTTATGAGCGGGCAGAATAAAGGAACCTGCCCTTTAATGAAGGCCATTTATACACCACAGATGGTATGGCATGCCATATGAAAGGTTATAGAAATTTTCAAAAATAGTTTAGTTTGGTTGAGAAAAGAGCAGCTTGGTAGCAGCTGCTTTTGGCATTTTATCTGTAACGTAAATCAAGTAGTGACTTAAAGCTTTAACAGTAAACTGTGATGCTGAAAATGAAAAGATCAGAAACCCCCAGACAGGCTTGCATGTTCCTGAGAGATTGTTAGAGTTGAGTTCATTCACATTGTATGTGTTTGGACAGACTAAGGAAGCTATTTTGAACTCATTTTGTAGATAACCATTATACAAAAACCCTTTTTAAAAAAAATATAATTAGCAAGTCATTTGCTGGCCTCTACACATTTTTCTACTTTCTGCTTTGCAGTGATGGTGGCTTAGGGCTCTCAAAGGCGATCAAAGGCTCTTCATACACCATTAACCAGGAAGTGCTGCCATAACGACTCAAGGCTGTTGCCAGTTTTGACACCCTTCCTGAATTCTCCTGGATTTTTTTTGCACTGACCCAGAATAAATCCTTTCAATTCAGATGCACCTAATCTCTTTCACATAAATATGATGTATGATAACAGTATAATAGTAGTGGAACAATGGGAAAAGCTGCCTATTTCAAAATTTCAACTCCTTTTTCCAGTTTATAAACAGTGTGATCTAATGAATCTGTTTTATGGTGGCTTTTTATTCAATCTCATCTTTTTTCAAACACTGTTTTATTGCCACTACTTGTTATGCTCCTATGATTATGTAAATCACCACAATAATCAATGATGATTGCTCAATGCAATATTGGATGCCTTGATCATGTTTTTATATTATTCTTATTTTATCTATTGTGTGAGTGTGTATATGAAAGTGAGTATTGTTTTAGAGGCTGCACAATCAAATTTCATTGTATGGTTCTACTGCACAATGACAATTAAAGTCTAATCTATTCTATTCTATAATCATATTGTAGAAATAGATAACATTGTAGAAATACAAATGTTCAAATTTTGGCCTACATGCTGTTTATACTGTATTGTATTGTGCAATGCAAGGTCATGAACGGGTTCGTATGATATCATACAAAACGTTATGCACAACAATTCATATGATATCCTACGAAATTACGGCAAGTGCTGGTGGGTCATGTGACGACCGTTCACGTGTCAGTTAAGTTTAGCGCTCTTTACAGTTCAATTTAGGTGAGAAAAGATGGCTGTGAGCCATTGCAGCCGACAAAAGTTAACTTAAATGCGGCGAAGTTTAGGCACCAAAACAACTAGTTAATATTAGAAAAAAGATTGTGGTTTGGGTTTAAAACACCGGTCCCTTTAAGAAGTACTCCAGGGTTCTCCTCAACTTCTTTCGGGGCAAGAACTCCACTCCCCCGCTTGAAGGCCCTGCGTTTAATGAACAACATATCTTCCCCACACGATGCTTTGTGCTCATATACATCAGCAATCATTGTGCTGCATCAGCCCGG
Source organism: Perca fluviatilis (assembly GCF_010015445.1). NCBI lineage: Eukaryota > Metazoa > Chordata > Actinopteri > Perciformes > Percidae > Perca > Perca fluviatilis. Next base: position 13,298,076 of record NC_053118.1, on the reverse strand, counting down.
TCTCATGGCAGTTCGTGAAATGGTCATGTTATTGAATCTATTGATTCGTGTACAGGACACGTTCATGTCGTTATTTTCGTGTGGTGAGCACGAATTTTAAAGTAATGTATTTCAATGGAAGCATATTTCGTGATCACAGAACGATTACGGTAGCGAGTAGTATTGAGAAGGTGAAAATCCACGCAGGGAGGTTGGTTGGGGTCTGGGGATCGCGTCCCACGTGTTGCAGTTCCTTTCCGCGTTATTCTCTTCCTAACCACAACCGTCCCGTTGTTGTCAGCGTCTCCTGCGTGTGACGGTTCCTTTTCCCGTTCTTCTTTTCCTAACCACAACCGTCCCGTTGTTGTGGCCGGCGTGTGGCGTTTCATTTCCCCGTTGTTGCGTGCCGCAGAGACCGCGGATCGTGTCCCTGCGCCCAGGGATCGCGTCCCGCGTGTGGCGGTCCGTCCCGTTGTTGTCGTTGGCGTGTGGCCTTTCATTTCCCCGTTGTTGCGTCCACCAGAGACCGCGGATCATGTCCCAGCGCCCGTTGTTGTCACCGTCCCGCGTGTTGCGTTTCATTTCCCCGTTGTTGCGTCCCCCAGAGCAGCCCAGTGTCATGGCAGTTTGTGAAACAGTCACGTTCGAAAATCGTGACCTGTACACGAAATAAAGGAGAAAATCGTGACCTGTTCACGAATCAATAAATCAAAATAACGTGACCATTTCACGAACTGGCATGAGACCGGGTTGGCTGCATACAGTAATCAATACATACGTACGAATGTTTCATGAGAACAGCCTTGGCTAGTGATGCCATTGGCTAACCCTAACTTTCCCTTTAAATTTCCCTTTTTTTGTCGCTTAATAGCAGCAGGTTGTTTCTGAGTATTTTTTTCCTTTTATGTAGAAACAGTTGATGATAGCAGGTAGTTAAAACTTCTGCCAGCACCACCTTGCCTAAGAGATGCTGGATAGTGTTGGTATACTGTAGATGATGCTTCGGCGAAGCTCCTACAGATTTCTTACAGCATCAACGCTCTTGACCACACAAGTTTTGATTAGACAACAAAAATGTCAAGTTAATCACCTTTTACTTAAAAGTTAAAATGCTGGAAATGAAACCAAATGTGTCAAATCATAATCATGCTTAATTTATCCATTTGTAAGTAAAAATGTGATCTGCGAAAATAAAATCTCAAAAAAGTGACAACTCTGTCATAGCTGATATCTTAACATTATGAAACATGGAATTGTATGCATTTCTTTGAATGAATGAATTTGGACCATTTAAGTTTGCGATAGTCAGTTATTGTAGGATTTCATTTTTTTTAAAGAGAACAGTGAATAGTGCAGTTCAATACAATATAGAACTTTTAAAAATGTTTTAATGCACACAGATGTCCTTTGTTACTCAAATGTTACCCAAAAGGAGCACGTCTCTCTCTCTCTCTCTCTCTCTCTCTCTCTCGCTGTCTCTGGTGTTAAAGCTCTCGGCTTTGGGCCTGTTGAGGTGAAATGGTTTCCAGTCGTCTAAGAGGCCTGATTGAGTGCTTCTGGATGTCATTTGGGTCCAAGAATTGGCAACCTGAGGTCATACCCCCCACACACACACACACACACACACACGCACACACGCGCACATGCACACATGTACACATGAACAAAAGACTCTGCCTTGCCAGAGGGCTTCACTAACTGATAGGTTAAATATGTGACCAGCGCTGTGTCTACTCCAATTAGGGACCTACAGCAGATGAACACAATCCAAGTTCAACTCACTCACATTCACTCATGATAAATATATACATACATAATTAAGAACAAAAACAAGCACATTTTTGTAAATAACAGCAGTACTGCAGTATTTGTACATTTGTATATGAGTTTATATGTGTTTGTTGATGAATCTTGTGTTTTAAGTTCATTGTGTTGACCTTATCGTGGAGAAAAGTTCAATTAGGGTCAGATGTACACAATAAAAAAAATGTCTCTCTGTTGTTACTGTATTCCCATCTCTTTTCCTCTATTACACCCACTGCCTGTAGCCAATCTTGACCCTGTGAGAAAGCATCTGTTGACTATTGGACTCTGCAACCTGCCTCGAAAGACCTCCAGAGTTGATGGCTAAGAAACATAAAACAGGTGCATGCAAACACACAGAGAAAAAGAGAGGAAATGGCCCCCAGATTCTGACAGAGAATGTGCAAAGGTTTTTTTTCCTGCTCCTGCGGAATATCAATGCATTTTATTCTAAACACTAAAGAACATGTGCAGAGGTGTGTGGGCATCGTTTGAACCACTGTTTGCATGTGGCAAAGTCGACCAGTGCTGATGTAAAAGCTGCTTATGGGATGAGACTACCATATGGAACTGTGAATGAATCAACCTGTGAAAGTGCTCTTCATCTGATCTGGTTGTAGATGTAGATGAAAAACAGTAAAACATGATGCCATGGGAACAATTTGTTCACATAAAATACACTTTATTAATCTAATACTCTTCTCTGAGCAGGAAGCCAAAGTGTAAAATACACATTATTATAATAACATTATGGGATCAGGAAATGTCCTCACAGATACATCTTAGACAACTTAACAACATACATTACATTTCAGATTAAATGAGAGATCAGTTGAAGTACTGTATAGCTCTTTATATTTTTTTTTTAAGTGGATGAATTTATAAACTGGTGTTTCATTAATCTTATCTCACAAAGCCTACAGCATCAGAGAGTCCGCTATTTTACCCCCTGCTGAGTATGCATATGTATTTCTATAGTAGCCAGACGCAGGTTATTGCAGATATCAGGAATGCAGGGATTTGTCAAGGTTTTTAGAAACAGCAGGGGGTCTGGCAGCATGTTAGGGTTTTAATGATTCCGCTTGTCTAGTGTGAAATATGACTTGTTCTGCTTTCTTATCTATGAAATAACATTCATCAAAGAATAACAGGAAAGAGAGGGCAAGAATTGCAACAAACGACTGTGAGGTTCTTAGCTATGATGTTGACTTAGAAACCTGTCATTAGGGACGCAGGCTCTGATCCGAGTAGGCCTACACTTGACCACAAAGATCCATTTTGTTCAATTAGTCTGCCACTGTAAACCCAGATTTATAGTTCTAATTAAACTTTTTAGTGGTCTTATTTATTCTTTCATGTTTTGTTAAAACCATATTCATTACTAAATCCCATTAGTTGTTTGTAATAATCAGATTAAGTATGCAGGGCACAGATTATATTAAGCAGAGATAACTAAGGATGTTAAGTTTCTGTATGGGAGGGGCGGGGTCATTTGAACTGTTCTGCGCTGAAGCGGTGCAAAGGCTCATGGGAAAAAAAGATTACCAGTTTCTGTTGTACCATGACCGAGACCCGGGGGCGGGGGGGACTGATGGCATCTGGGGCAGTGAGAAAGTGTTCATTTATTGGAAGTCAGAGTCTCAGTCTCCTGAGAGAAACTCTCCATGCAGCACAGTACATTGGAAATTTTCATGTTTTATGTTGATTGATTTCATTTCTGTTTTTTTTTTTGTTTTTTTATAAATGTATTGAATACATTATTCTTAAAATCATGCTGACGCAAAGGAAAAAACTATATTTATATACTCAAATTATTTTCTGTAGTATTGATAAGCAGCCTAATGGTTTGTATTTGTAATGTCTCTTTGCATGTTTAACTTAACATGCTTATTTTAGACAACATGACTCCAGAAAAAAATGACTTAGTAGGGGCAACCTCTAGCTCACCCAGTGAGAGCGTGCGCCCCATGTAGGCAGAGTCCTTTGCAGCAGCTCTGGTTCAAATCCAACCAGTGGCACTTTGCTGCGTGTCATCCCCCATTTCTCTCCCACCTTTCCTGTCTATCCACTGTCTCCAATCTGAAATAAAGGGGAAAAAGCCCCACAAAATAATCTTTAAAAAAAAGTAGGATAAAGTAAGAACTTAGAACTGGGTTAACTTTAAATAGAAAAGAGAAACTAAATAACAACTTTAAGGAGACTAAGTTGAAAAATATCTCTTAAACTCAAATCGTTTTAAAACAAAGTGAGACAGATGAGGGAGAGATAGTTATTTGTCTGAAATTTGGGATTTATTTTGAAACTTTTCAGGGGATTAGAATCCAAAATGTTCCTGTGCGTTAAAAGCTCCGGAACTCACAAGTTCTGTGATGTCAGCTCATAATGACACTGATCTCTCCCAGTAGAACATACTCCACTGCAATCTCTGAAGTTAGTCGTAAATACCATAAGATATAGCAAACCATGATCTAAAGCAGATAACACATTGCATCACTTCACGTTTTCTCAGAGGCAAACAATTCTTCAGATATATTTGTATTTCTACAACCAAACACTTTCTCTGTAATTTGTGCTTTACTGACAAGTTTTCTTTTGGTAAGTCCATAGACCTATACATGGCATACTTTTCTGAATATTATATTATTATATTATATGTATTTATATAGACAATATTAAAATAACTTTTCTGGTAGAAACTTGAATCATTGTTTAATTGTTAAATTAACACTTTTGTTTGTCTTGAAAACTTCTCACAAAGCACAAATGTTCTGCTGTCAATGAGTGTGGATTTTCTAGTTACAGTATAGTATTTCCAATAATTTCCTGTAATGTATTGAAAATGTTTAATGTGAATTTTGAGGATTGACAATACGGTTATGTTCATTTAAGATGGTATGTTATTTGTTATAATGTTTTTAGTTAAAATGGACAAAGGAGATGGAACCCACATTGGTGCTAATCAGGGTAAGAATTTGACTCCTAATTTTTCCCATTTCTTATGTATAAACTAACAAGTTGTCACAACACAAGATATTTCTTTGCCAAAGCTATAATACTCATTTCATGTTGAATTTTATGATCGGTCAATATCTATGGATGATTGCTCACCACATAAAGGCTTGTTGGAGGTACTGCGGATATAAAACACAATGTGTAAGGATATGAAAAGCATCCACACACTTTAAACTAAGCGATGAAAGTATATTAATTCATCAATAAATGAATATTACAAGTGTGTGGATACTTTTCCTATCATTTAAGTGGTAAGGGTAACACAATTGTCTAAATTATGTTGTATTTGTCAGAAATTCGCCTGCGGCTTGATGCAATTGAGGATATTGCACAGGACGAGCGACTTGGCGCCGGAATGATCGGCAGGCTACATATTATAATAATTAATGGATTGGAGGATGAAGGCATTGCTTTGTTGAGGGGAATTATGGATGAAGAGCAGCCCAGCGATGACGATGATGACAGCATCGCCTTTGTTGATGACAATCTTGACAATGGTGATGAAGTTCTACAAGCTGAAGACGCTACTGCTGAGTCTCAAGTTGACATGGACGTCAACCAGCCTGTGGAAGCAGAAGGTTCCCTGCCTGGAGGATGCAGGAGGAGGTCAAGAGCAGAAGATGATGAAGGTGATGAGATGAGCAGCAAGCGATTCAGGTGCTTGACTGACGCCATCTCCGACGGTGACAGTGACAGCGATGCTGAGGAAGAAGAGGTAGTATCAGTGCCCTCCTCTAGCTCTCTGCCTGGAGGATCCTGTAGGTGGTCAAGAGAGGAAGATTGGACAGCCAGCAAATGATTCAGACACAGACAATGTTGCTGACAGATATTTTACAGTTACTTACTGTGACTGTAACACCCCATCTCCAGAGAGACATCCTTTAAAAAAAATCTGACTGATGTGATATAACTGTCTTTCAAAATATTTAAATATATCAGTGAAAACTGTAATTTGTCATAATTTCTTTCTGTTTGTATCACAGCTTTACTATTCTAAAATGTTTGAGTTTCTAGAGATTCACATTTTGTTTTACTTTTGACAAAGGAAATAATAAAACACCTGGCATTAACTTTACAGGTTTCCCACTGAAGTAGATATACCTGCTGTTTAATGTATTGAGTAAATATTAAATGAAATGAAATGAAAATATGAAATACAATGTCATTCAGAATGAAATCTCTGAAATTCACATTAGTATGCATATATGCATAGTATGTATATAGAACTGTAACAAGTTCAGTGCCCGCCAAGGCCCATGATGCAGGTGTGTGTAATACACCCATGACTATTTTCTAGCTTACACGTATGTTTAAGTCACAATCTGCTTGCCTGACAGTTTCCAAATTCATTATAAATTATCTTAAAAGTAGTAGTTTGCTTATATGAGAAGAGTCTTGAATTTCTAAGACATTTTTGTTACATCTGGTAACTTTGAAACTGAGAACTTGAGGAAATGAGCTTTGAGAAAATGACCTTCTGAGAAGAGGTTTGCTGAAAGAGAAAGAGAGAAGGGAGTTTGTTTGCATTCCCACATAGTGTTTATATCATCGGTGAATAATGAATCATTCTCTCTGGGATTTGGGGTGAGTCTTTGACAGCGAAGTGAAACCATTAGACCTGACATGTAGACCAAGGACATGTCATTCACAAAATTCACTACAGTTTACTTCTCTGTACAACAAACTTGTTTTTCCCCAATTATGAGAAACATATTTACTTAAAAGTAATAACATAATCTACTATTCATCTTCTCTGACTTTAAAGTTAATGCTTTGTAGTAAATAATCTTAACTGTAGTGGTAGACCAACTCCACAGTAAGGATTAATAAATAAAAGCATAATAGCTTATTCTGCCTTGTCAAAAACCTCTACAGTTATGCACTTTTCATCCGTTCCAATTCAGTTGGTTGTGTTTTGCAGAAGAAATGTTCTGTTGAATAAGAAGGAAGAGTTTTGTTGGTATCAGTGGTTTAAAGGGATACTTTGCCGATTTTAAACCAGCTCTGTGTCATTTTTGTGTGAGCAGTGTGTTTAGATGAATGGTGACTAGCTTTCTTCCATGGTGGTAGTGCACAGAGCTCCAAGCAGCGGCAGTCTGCTGAGATCCAGTGGATCATTTTGTATCATCCGGCGGATCTTGGCAGACCTCCGCTGTTCCACAAGGAGCTCCATTCACTGGCACCACGGAGGAAAGCCAAACACCGTTCATCTAAACACAGCACCCACACTTTCATGACACAGAGCTGGATTTTAATCAGCAAAATATTTATTAAAGTAGTGTTGTGTATGTGTTAAAATATGACAAGTTTTAATCAACAGCACCAACATTATGATTCAGCAAAAGTTTGAGGTTTTATTTTTTTCAAAATTACGCGTATTCACTTTTTATGCCGTTCAATATGGAGCTACAGCCAGCTTCCAGTCAGCTTACTTAGCATAAAGACTGGAAAGGGAAAAAAGCTAGCATGTATCTGTCCAAAGGGAACAAAATGGGCCTACGAGCACCTCTAAAGCTCACTAATCAATATGCCAGAGGTTCTGGTAGATAGATTTTGTAATCTTTGATTAGAGCTAGGCTAGCTGTTTCCCCCGTTTTCATTCTTTATGCTAAGCTAAGTTAACTGTCTCCTGAAAAAAAATTGTGCACCATCCAAACTAAACTAAATATTGCAAAAAGCAATGGCAACCATTCTTTTTCCTCAGGTGAATCACGTCCGTGCAAGAATTAACTACCAGCCTACAACAACACAGCTGCAATAGCAAAATCCAGCCAGTCCATTCCTGTGGTGTCAGGGTCCGGGGTGTCAAGAGAGCTGACCCCCAACACGCAGCAAATAAAACTGATTTACTGCTGCTTCGCTGGCTGCACCACACTTTATAAAACTGTCCTGGGCAGAGTTATGACCCCAGGTAACACATAGACACTCTCAGGCACATATAAACACACATACACAGATGCATACATACAGTTTTGAACACACACAGAAAGATGGATGGGAAATTTGCTCTGAGGTAGACCTGTGATTGTACATGCAGGCAGATACTGTAACACAGACACATATGTATAGACTTACACAAAAACCTTTTAAGGGAAAGAATAGGATACACATAAAATAATAACCATTATGGACGTTCTTAAGACCAAAAGTATGACTTACACATGAACCAATGTTGTTCTTAAGATTTGCATTAAATTTTTCCATAAATCCTCCCAATTTCTAAGATACATTTTCAAGTAATTTAGCTGTTTTTAATGACAGATAAGAGGAAGGGCTGCATGGCAGTGCAATGCGATGTGGAGAAAGAGAGAGAATGAAGGAGAGAAAAGCCCCTTGTTTACTTGTGAGTGTGTGCCATGCTACAGAGATGTTGTGCAAGGCAGGTGTCCTGTCTTTGGAATGGCGGAGAGAGGTGAGAGAAATAGAAACATGGGGAAAGTAGGGCTCGGCGATATGGAGAAAATCAAATATCACGATATTGTTGACCAAATACCTCGATATCGATACCGCAACGATATTGTAGTGTTGACTATTGGTGCTTTCACAAAATAATTACACAATGAGATTTTTGATAAATAATCATCAGTAATGTGGATATAATGACTAAGTGGGTAAAGGCAAATAATAGAACAGTTACAACAGTCTGGTAAGTTCAGAAAATGACATCACTTTACTGTAATGCAGCCTTTAAAACCAAGAAGCCAACACTTATGCCATATTACGATATCCAAAATCTAAGACGATATCTAGTCTCATATCACGATATCGATATAATATCGTTATATTGCCCAAGTCTAGGGGAAAGTATTTCATCACACTATGAGATGTCTTACACTGCACTGTAGCCAAGCTGACCTCTTTATCATTTTGTCTCACATTGCTGAGGGGGTAACAGTATGGCATACATTTGATTGGGGTTGTAAAGGTAGTGGAACTAGAAGTACTGATGACTTAAACAAGTGAAACATGATTCCGCTTTCATTAGTAAAGCATCGCAGTTGGTTCTTACTTGAACTTCTAACTTATGCAGACTTGATAAAATGATAATTATGTCTACTAATGTAATACAAAATCATAAAGGTATGGTAAAGGTACTTTATTGTCACATACACATAGCAAAATTCATTCCCTGCATTTAACCCACCCCTCAAGGGAGCAGTGGGCAGCCAATCACAGTGCCCAGGGACCACCTCCAGGTCTGAGCCAGTACCTTGATCAAGGACACTGACTGGAGAACCTAGTACATGTTTTTGATGGTGGGGGAAACCAGAGTACCTGGAGAAAACTCACACAAACATGGGAAGAACATGCAAACTCCACACAGAAAGACGACCTGGATTTGAACCTAGAACCTTCTTGCTGTGCGGCCACCGTGCTAGCCATTGGGCCACCATGCTGCCCAACTAAATAGCAAATACAAGTAAAAGTACTTGTGTAAAAATGTACTCAGATCAAACTAAAAAGTAAGGGAGGGGATGCTCACTGGCTGTTGCAGTATATCAGTGATTAATTAAGATAGACACAACCTATTTTTAACTATGCAAAGCACAATAATGCTAACCATAACCCGTAATGACGTCATCCTTAATTTTCTTGCATTGTTCGTTTATGTACTGTTGACTAACCCACAGCCCATTGTGCTGCCGCACCCCCTATAACCCGGCCAGTGAATGTAAACATGCCTCTCTTCCAGAGTGTCAGCTGAGTGCAGACTGTCACCTCTCTGGACATGGAGATCTGCCCTCCTGTGGCCACAGACACACCAGCAACTTCTTCTCAGCTGTAGCTGCTGATCATCTGTTACATCTTCACACGTTTATCAGGACTTTTTCATGTGTTTTGTAACTGATGGGACATCAAATGCAGCAATGTAAATACTTGTGATAAAAAGTTACAATTTTAAATTGTAATTGAAATTGTTCTACTACATGGTTTAAACCCACATAGTCTCGCATGCCAGACCTATCTCCACAGCGCTGGGGAGGAAGGTCTGGCCAGTCCACACAACATTCCTGGATAGGAGAATAAATGGTCAGGGGTTGTTTGCATTTTTTTAAACCAATCACAAACGTCTTGGTCAGCGCAAAGCACCGGACGCAGCGAGCGTGGCTCTGAAAATTGATCTCTGGAAGGAACTTGTTTTGGTGGAACATTTTCAATTGCAACATTTAGAAAAAGAAAATGCCACATGCAATATTAAATAAGGTTAACTGTTAACACAATACCCTAACATAAGCTATTTAAATTAGGTGGATCTTGTAAAAATGTGTACAATCATTCCCCAAACGAACCAAGCAGGCCTGTCTTGTTGCATGATCAAATTTCCCTTAAAACTTGCCATTTTCAGCCTGTAACGTTGCTCAGAGGTTTTGGTTAATGTTGCTCGATGTAAATAAATAAGTAAGTGTGCCTTTAGTCATTCTAATGTCTATTTCTTGGAGATACCAGTGCTGAGGGTGCTGTTGCTGGTTGCCGCTGCTGGAGGGACATTTTGTCAGGTTGGAGCAAAAGATGCAGAGCTCTTAAAGGCCAATCAGAATGTTCCAAATGCCCACCACATCATTGGGAATTATACTTCAGGTATTTTGTTTATTTATTTAGACTATATGAGTTTGTTGGTGCTTTGGTTTTGTGTAATTGGTGAAATATTTATACTGATGGTTATACTAATTGTCCTGTATTGTTACATTTGCAGTTTAGGTGGAAGTAAGAATTGATTCACATCTGTTTTCATTTATGTTAACAAGCAAATAGTACCTCCAATGAGAAGCAGTGGATAAAGTGCCTTGCTCATTCACCATTGTGGCATCATTGTAGTTTTGCAGAGGTAAGAGGGAAAACACATTCACTTTCCCAGTCTAATTCATCAGGTCTGTAGTTCGAAACCAATAACCTTCAGTTCCAGAGAGACTTAATTAGAGGCTGACTGTGTGAATCATACTGTGGTGAGAAGCCCTATTGACACGATGATAAACCTAAAGCTATTAGTCAGAGGATGCAACTCCTCCTTGAGATGATTGTACTGTGCTGTGTCAACCTCTGACCGGTTCATGCAGGATACTACAAATACATCTGGTTGTACTGTAATGTGTGTATGACAGAGTATGAGAACACACAGACACACACATTCAAATGCCATGCATCCCCAAACAACCAGGTTTGATGAAAATAAATTCAGATATCAGTCAGGCATTCATGTACTGACAGTAATCAAAGAATCTGATAAATACAGAATCCTATAGGATGTAATGCCTTTACAAGTACTCCATTATTACCCAACCCTTGCATAACACACCCAAAAACACGCGCACAAAATCTGATTCGGTATGGAGCTGTGCAATAAACCCTCTGTTTTTAGCCGCCCCCTTTCCCGAAAGAGGAAAAGCAGAGCTTTCAGCTCATGAGTTTAAATCACCCACCGCTGCCACACACTCCCCTCGACTAGTTCATCCCTCCAACCCTCTCCGTGGCGGATCGCTGACACTAAGCAGATGTGCTGCGTTTTATCTTGTCATGACACAGAGCTACTGAAGGAAACCCTTAGGACTCAGGGGTTCAGCCTGCATTTGATTTTCAATACCATTTGATACCTCATTAACTGCAGGATTGTGTGTAATAGTAATATAAAAATCTGATGACAAAATGTCTGAGCTTTGACATTGAGCAGATGCCAGTTGAAGGTAGGCTTAGCTACTCAGTCAGTACACAGGGTCTGGCCTACAGGAAATCAGATTCAGGCCTTTGGCTAGAATCAAACTACTGATACACACTGATGCAGCAATACAAGCCTGTATGTCCCATAATAGAATATTTGACACTATTGCCAATGTTGCCTTAAACAAGCTATTTAGGAGAAGTTATTACTAATTTGTTAAATGACCTTAAAACAAAATGCAGTTCTTGGAATATTCAAAAATATGCATGTGAGGAAATCTTTAATTATACCATTAGGGCCTGAGACCTTTTCAACATCCTAAAATAATGGTTGATCATCATAAAGTGTGAGTGCTGAGACTAATCAGATGTGCTGAGTGTTATCTTGTCATGCTACAGTGCTACCAAAGTCAACCCCTCAGTTTTCAGAGAGCCCTGCCTGCTGCCCTTCTTTTTGGCCCGTGACGGCTCTAACAGTTTCCTGATTAACAGCAGCTGTCAGTGCAATAGGGGGGATGACCGGACCCATTATGAACTATTAACTCTTTCTTGTAGGGCCATTAAGAGAGAACTGGGTGTGTTAATATTGGCACATCTAACAGCATGTGTAAAGGTTGCTGCATGGCCTTTGTGTGTGCTCATGGTAGATAAAGTACAGCACGTTTGAGTATGAGTACATTTAACACCATAAAAACTTACAATATGATTTTTGCTTGCCAACCAGAATCAAAGAAAGACTATGGACTATGGCCAGTGCGATGTCAGCCTTTTAAGCTCTGTGTGTGTGTGTGTGTGTTGTGTGTGTGTGTGTGTGTGTGTGTGTGTGTGTGTGTGTGTGTGTGTGTGTGTGTGTGTGTTGTTGTGTGTGTGTCTGTCTGATGTGATTCATCATGATAAGCCTCAGCCTGTTGTTGCAGGCTGGTCTGCTGTATTAAAGTGCATGTGTGAAGTATAGCTTACCATTACAGAGGAGAGGACACAGACAGCATGACAGCTATGGGGGAAATGCTGCCACAAGCCTTGTTCACCTTGTACCCGACTGACAATTACACACACACAATACACCCAGGCTCAGTTGTGTCAATATATAGCAGCCACTACTTTCATTCTAATTACATAGACAATATATGTGCAGGTGTCAGTGTCTATCTCTGTCAGTCTTTCTGTCCTCCCCACCCTGCCACTTTCACCTCTGCGTGATGTGGCCCAGCCGTGAGAGTTGGACTGCTGATTCCTGGAGGTTGGAGGAGAGCTGATCCCGCTCTCTGTCACCCAGCGATGAGAGGTGATCCTGGGATTAGAGCTCTGTTGGTTCAGGCTGGGCCACTGGAGACAGACTGGGGCTGGCATAGAGACAGTAGTGGGAGGTAGGGAGGGGGCTACCAGGGTGATAGGTGAGGGTGATAAAAAGTAAGGAAGCACGTAGGTGAGGAGGAAGGGAACTGTTTAAAGGAAAGATGAGAGGAAGAAAAAAGAGATGAGGATTAGCAAACAGATCAGAAGTGAGGTTGTCGTGCTGAGAAATGAAGGGTGGTAAATTTGATTCAATATTGGAATTTTTTTATCATGACTTTTGGCTCGAGTACATGTCACTTAGCTAGTTTGCACAGTCAATGTAGCCTAGTTTGTTTGAATGGTGATTAGTAGGTACTGCTAGTTCTTTGGATCTTATGATGTGCAGACGTTAAAGATTCCACCTTGAAATTCTGATGATTAATCCGGCATTGCTTAATCCATTGCAAGAGTTATTTTGTAATTATTAGTTTTTCTCATGAGCAAAAACATCTACTACATTACCCTTTGCTTCAGTTAGTTCATTCCTACATTTCCCACAGTGCTTTTCTTCACCCCCTGGATGTGAGGAATTTGCCTGGACATGTTAGACATTTGTTACAGATGCATCAGTGCAATCAGTCTTAACAGAGGCTCTTGCATCTAGATTCTGATGGACTGACTTTTTTCTCTAAAGTTTATTGTTGTTCCACTGTGGATACTGTTGCAAAGATTTCATGTTGTCTTTAATTGTCATGTAGACAAGTAGAAAGTACACCGACATACACTGAAAAACCCAGGAATGCAAACTATCACAGGTGCAGAATGATATAATATCAGTAAATCAATGAATTAGATTCCCCCTTTACTCATCAATTGCTAAATTGCCTTTGTCAAAAACACACAGTCTTATTTAGTGTATCACTGCCATTCTGCTGCAATTACCTATTTTTCTCACGGGGATTATTACTGTAACCTTTTATTCAATTCAAACTTGACTCTTTTCAACCTGGCTGATACTCAAAAATCAAAGATCATCTGAAAAGAATAGAAAAGTGCTTCACTTATGCAAAAGACCCAACATAGGAAGGCCTGTGATCTATTCTGGACTTAGCATTTGAGACCTGATACTGTATGACATTGATAATGAGGGTAAAAGAAAAGAAGTGAATCAAATCAGCCTGCACGGGACCTTCTCTCTCCACAGGTGCAGCACCTATTCTGTTTCAGACAGAGGTCATTGTCACCCCCGCTGAGGGGTGGAGGGATGAAGGGAGGGATGAAGTGACCGGAGGACAGGACCCTTCAGCGCCTCTTTGGTTTGACAATGGGTTGCTTCTGCCTGGCTAAACGTCGGGTTTATGTAGGAGGGGTCAGGAGTGTGTGTGTGTGTGTGTGTGTGCGTGTGTGTGTGTGTGTGTGTGTGTGTGTGTGTGTGTGTGTGTGTGTGTGTGTGTGTGTGTGTGTGTGTGTGTGTGTGTGTGTGATAGAGTGCAGGACAGGGAGGAAGAGTTGTTACCTCGTGGAAGCAATATCCTCTTCATGCACACATGCACAGACAGACACAGATCTCTTCTCTCGCTCTGTGCTCTGCCCTTGTCCTGACCTGAGCCAGTATCTGGTTCACCTGTCCACAGGGGATCTCCTCATCCTGCTGTCAACTCATCACTCTCTGTCCAACCATTATACCTCTGTGGCAGCAGACAGGACAGAACGAATGGAACTATCAGCTATTGTTAACCCCTGTTTGCAATAAAGGTGAAATAAGCAAGATTAATAGCTTAAATAGAGAGGGATTTAGATAATGAATTTACGCTCAGTAGAGCCAGGTAGATAAATGTGAAAGCTCTAATAATGCGAGGACATGGCTAAAGACAGAAAATGATTTTCTTTTCTTCTTCTTTTTGATCGCATCTGCTGCCGTAAAATGTGTTCACACTAAGTGTGAAAAATCAAACTAGAATGACAAAAAAAAATTTTACTTTGTAAAAACTGTAAAAGTGCAGGGGGTGGAAACAGTGGGGGTGGGGGGGTGATGATGAGAAACGGCCCTTTTGCTCCCTCCTGTGGGCAAATCAGTCACATATGACAAAGTGTCAATCATGTCCAATTTACTTGTTCAAATACAGAAATTGTGAGAGTGAATCTGTACTAAACTAGGTATACGGTTTGTTTCGGTTGTTTTAATTTTTAACAACCTACAGTATACAGTACAAACTAATGCACTTGATGCTCAAGCAAATCCTGAAAATCAAGACGGAATGCTCTGTTAGTAGAAATTCAAGTCAAGTGTTTCGATTTGAATGTAAAAAATATAGAACCCTGTTTTCTCAGTGAAACTATGACAGGAGGTGAAAAATAGAGTATAGTAATGTAGAGGGATGTGTGGCTCCTACAGCCAGGGCTGAGTGATGGAGAGAGGAGAGCACAGCCATCACCTCTGTATGACACCCATCCATCCACCATTGTAACAGGAGCGCATCGGAGCGACAGCCAACAAAGGCAGCTGGAACGGTGTGAGTTGTGCACTAACCACAATAAAAGGTCATGGAGAATATGTGTGTGTGTGTGTGTGTGTGTGTGTGTGTGTGTGTGTGTGTGTGTGTGTGTGTGTGTGTGTGTGTGTGTGTGTGTGTGTGTGTGTGTGTGTGTGTGTGTGTCATGACAGAGACATCCATGGTTTGGTCTACTTAGCCTCTGTCCTCTCATCAAAGGACACAGGTGAGAGCAGCATTGTGGGTCCTGAGTTCTCATGTTACCCTTTCAACTCAGGGTGGGCACATCAAAGACGGGGGCTTAGAGAGTACAGAATGCCTGCACACACATGCACACACACAGGCTCATAAAAAATGCTAGAACATATATGTGCACACATACAATATATTACACAGATACACACACACACACAGTCAGGGACACACCAGCATGTAGCTTTATCTGTCTGGTTAGAAGAATGCATGTTGCACGCGTAATAATAATAATCTTCCATACAGACTATTGAAAACTATTTTCCTCATAGGTCATAACATGAATGTGAGTTTATAAAAATGGATATTCCTAATCCTGCAATGCAAGTAGCCAAAATGCTTATGTTTTTGATCATAGCTCATCTTGCTGATGTATGGAGCCCAGGGAGATACTAGTAATGACCTGCCAACTCATCATAATTTAAGATCCATCTTAGAGTGCTTTCTTCCTCTGGACCTGCATGAAGAAGACCTGTCAGGCCCTGTTAGAAAGAGAGTGTGGGTATGCCAGGTGCTTCATAGCAGCAGCCAATGCATGCTTTACACACCATTTGCAGTCACGAAGACATACCAAAGCTCGCTCACAAGGACAACTAGACTATCTTGCGATGGGATCACACCAGCCGCCAAATCGGGCCAGGGGCGTACAGTCGGGGGCAATGGTCCCTTCCCTCCTTCCTACATCCTTACTTTCAGTGCCCTTGTTTAGACCACACCCATCTCCGAACTCTTCCTTCATTTTGATCTCAACTACACACCTGACTGAATCTTGCACAGTTGTGACGCGATCTTGGTGACAGAATCTGTGTCCACAACATAAAATGTTACGTTATAAGACAGTTAGCTAGCTTTGTTGTACCCACCATTGTAAATTCATGTACTGATGTAATTGTGAAACCACGTCTAGCACTTTTTTTCTTAAATGAAATAGAAATGTCGGTAATATAATACCCGTTACAATCTCAGTAACGCGAGTTACAACGCATTTTAACCCGATATTTAGTGGCGTTTGTTTTTTTAAGAACGCACCAACACCGCAAAACCAAAGCTGGTCTAAGGAAAGCCTTTCCACTCCCTATTCAGCCCCATTTTAAATTTGTCTCTTTCGCCTGATTTTCATTGAGAAATCTCAGATTTGATTGTAGTTTTTGCAAGTTCAACATGGATTATAGCTCGAAAGTTTAATGAACGAGTACTTATGTCCTTTTGATTTCTTACAGTTGAGTCGTTGTTGCCCATAACACGCTAGCATTCTGCTAATGAATGCTGATTGGTCAGTGAAGGACTGATTACGATTGGAGATCCCGCTTGACGGCATCCGAAGCGGAACCAGAATATCAGAGTGAATATTTCGGCGTGGTCTTTAAAACATTAGCAAAACTCTTTCTAGCACGTGTATTGATAGGGACAGCCTTACCTGTTAGCTGTGTTGTCGATGCCTCGAGAGAAAAAAGGAAGCGACTCAGAGCTTGCCGTAAAGCAGTATCTCCGGCCGTACCATGTGTATGTCATTGACATTTTAAAAGGCTTTTTAGAACAAAAAAGCCCCTTCACCCAGCCGTGTGTATTTTTTTAGCCTCCCCTTTCCAATGCAACATTCAAATTAGTAGTCAAAGAATTATATCCTGAGAAAAGTGGATTTTGAGGGATATACCTCCATAGAGTCCCATTCATTCTGCACTCGCCTGTGAGCGCCCCCTATATGGATCAAGAGTGGAACTGCAACCAGTTCGGAAGCCGGAAGTAACGAGAGAGTGGAACTTCTTCCCTTATTAGAAATTCTTTGGCGAAACATTTCAGCACAGAAAAAAAAAGTCTGCCAGTGTTGTTTCCTGTTGCTGGATTCGGTGGTTGAAATGACTGCAGAGACGGATACATTTGCGACATGGACATTATTTTCCGGAGATTTTTACGCTGCGATGAAGCGAGCTGTCCCGTCACTGTTCCCATGGTCAGAGCCAGAACCAGAGACGGTAGGCTAGGGACATCATTCTGTGTCTTGTCAGTGCTGACAGCAATGTGCCCGAGAAACTGACAGATAACAGATAATGTCGGGAATTAATGTTTAGTCTTGCTACACGTAATATCATTACATTTTATCAGCGGTGGAAAGTAATTATACCATAGGCTACTTCGATTCAATTGTATGGTGCTTTTAATTGGGTATTTTCATCCTAATATTTCTTATTAGGCTACTTCTACTCCACCACAATTCAGAGTCAAGTAGGCTATTGTACGTTACACTTAACTATTTATTTTATAGCTTTAGTTTACTTTGCAGATTCAGAGTAATAATACAAAATAATATGAATAAATTATGATGTATATAGTGGATAAAAATGATCCCGTGGTGAAATTCACAAGCTACCTGCCAGGTCATACTCCCGCTTTTATTTTGGTGAAAGTAACTCAAAAGGAACGCAAAAGTAGTGTAAAGCATTACAATTCAGAGACAGTAATATTGTAATATAACTAATTACTCTCAAATGACAGTAACTAGTAATCAATAATGTATTACATTTTGGAAGTAACTTGCCCAACACTGTACCTGTCTAGGAGGAAGAGGGCCAATTCAGGATTCTTTTCTTTTTCTTTTTGCTGATCCCGCCACAGTTTCAGCCATAACCACAAAATGTAACGTCAAAAATATAATTCTCTAAAGAAAATGCTCCCGCTTCCTTTTAACTGGCTAACGTACTACTCTGCTACTAGTTTGTGATAGTTTTTCATGTGGTTCTTTCTGGCCTATGGATAAAGACAGTGAATCATAACAATGCTTACTGAGCTTGAAAAGGCACAGAGCCTCTGAGCTTTTTAGAGATCAATATGTCAGAGAGATTGAGTGATACAGGTCAGATGTGTTTATGTGCTTGCGATACCTCAGAGTGTGTGAATGAAAACAAACCAAGCCTCAGCCCACTTTCCCAAAAGCAACTCAGTGCTAACATTAAGCTTAGTTCCATTTTAGGTTTTCTCACATTTAATCATGCAGTTGAACCCAATGAACCTTCTGTAGGTTCAGACCTTACAATATGTAATCATCCACACTAAAACTGAATTTACCAAAATCTTTTGTCTTGGTGTTTCTTTCCAAATTGTGCTCCCACTTCAAACTACCGCACACATGGGTTGAAGTAACCAGCATGTGTAGAATCTGTGTCACATGTTGTTCTTAATTTCTATACTATCTACTCAGATATTATACAGAAAACACAGTGCATGTTTAATTACCTTTACACAGTACATTCTCACCTAAACAAAATCTGTAATCATCTCTGTCCTACATTTTTACAATATGGAAATTGAAACGTAATTTCCAGCAAATGCTGCTAGCTAACGGTAGGCTAACGTTACCTGCTGCCAACTGTAGTGTTAACTAGTGTCCCGTGCGGCGATGTTTCAGTTCCGTTTTCGGAACATCAGAGAGAAGCACAATCATTTAAGTAGCACCTAATAAGGTACCGAAATCCGCGTTGCTATTCGGTCCGGTAGATAACGGTCGTTAAGTCACCGGTGCCGTATTAGCACCGGGTCTGTGCAGGTGCGATGGATCGCGTACAAATCAATAGGGTGTCGGAATGGTATATGTTTATACTTCTCATCCAACCACAATCAAATTCACTCTCTCCGGATGGCACGATTTATCTGTATAGGTTTTCTTTTGTGTGTGTGTGTGTGTGTTTTTTTGAACAATGACAAGCCGGAATGAAAACAAGCCGAACTGAAATAGGAGTAAGGAGGCTATTTTTAAAATGTAAGGAATAGAAAGTACAGATAATTGCGTGAAAATCTAAGGAGTAGAAGTAAAAAGTATGCTGTAAAATAATTACTCCAGTAAAGTATAGATACCCAAGATTTCTACTTAAGTAAGGTAACGAAGTATTTGTACTTCGTTACTTGATACCTCTGATAATTATAGTCAGCGTAGGAAGGAGATTGGGGTGGATGGATGGATGGATGGATGGATGGATGGATGGATGGATGGATGAATGAGTCAAAACTAAACACAGGACCACTGTTCTTGTCCCACTGTATGTTTCCCCACAACATGCACTTTTAGCTGGAAAATAAGTTTCCCTCGAAATGCAAATGAGAATGCGGTTTCGTTGTATGGGATCATGAACTTTTTGGGAGACAGTTGCCAATTCAGGACGCACCTGTGATCTATTTACTTGATTGCACTTGTTTGCACTTATCTATATAAGTCTCTTCTTCCTGATCTGTAACACTGAGGTGAAGCCATGTGACAGCAGAAACACACTAATAGTTATTATTTCTCATTTGCCCTCTTTACTATAGAATTATCACGTATAAAACACATTGATAAGCACAGACTGTGTCTCTATTCTCTAAGAAACCAAAGGCATAGTCTTTCCATTCTTTTTCTTTCTTCTTTCTGTGTTCCTCCCATATGTGAGCACCTGTTGAGCTGGTTGTGAGCCTGGTTTCTATTTTTTTTTAATACATATTGCTGCTTGCTATGTTGTGAAACACTGTAAGTAACTGAGGTAATCTTTTCCACTTGGTCGTAGAGACGAGTTGGTCATGACAGAGTTTGGCGCATTATATAACTTTGAAGTCAGATCCTCATCTGATCAACGTCTGCTTTAGTTTCCGAAACACTATCTGTGGCATCGCAGCTCTCAGATATGTATTGCACGCATGCATGCTACTACACATACTGTTTTGTAGCATGCTAGCAAAAATATGTTGATCTTTAGTAATAAACTCAAGTTTATTATTTTGATATCAATCAATCAAACTTTATAGAGCACTTTAAAACAACCAAAGTTGACCAAAGTGCTGTACAGAAGAATAAATATAAAGACATAAAGTACACAACTCACACAGGTATAAAATGCAAACAGAATACAAAGAAAACAAGTTAAGAGACATAAAACAAGAGAAGCCATACAGACATGACAAGACCTGTGTTGTGGGAAAATCATAACCAACAGTTTGGTGAAAAACATAGAAGCAATGATACATCTAATGACAAATGTCAATGTCCATACATCATACATGTTTCATGATTCAACCCTACAGTTATTGTACTTCTATACATTTTAAAGCAAACACGTCTCAAGATGCCACATGTAGCCTCTCTCCCTTCTAAATATGTCAGATGTCACATGATGAGCAAACTAAATCCATGTCGGTGCTGATCGCTATCATCTGTGTTTACTCTGTTGTCCTGCAGTCTGGTTTAGATGTAAAGGAGCTCAAGTCTCTCACAAACCTCATGAGGTTTAAACATCAGAACAATGCATTCCTTTTTTTCTATTTTTTTCTAACAATAAGCCTTTACTTACAGTGATATGTGTATATATGTGTATATATATATATATATATATATATATATATATATACATACTCACTTTTGTGAGATACTGTATATATATATATATATATATATATATATATATATATATATATATATACACACACACAGTATCTCACAAAAGTGAGTACACCCCTCACATTTTAGTAAATATTTCATTATATCTTTTAATGGGACAACAATGAAGAAATTACACTTTGCTACAATGTAAAGTATTAAGTGTACAGCTTGTATAACAGTGTAAATGGGCTGTCCCCTCAAAATAACTCAACACACAGCCATTAATGTCTAAACCGCTGGCAACAAAAGTCAGTACACCCCTATGTTAAATTCCCATAGAGGCAGGCAGGTTTTTATTTTTAAAGGCCAGTTATTTCATGGATCCAGGATACTATGCATCCTGATAAAGTTCCCTTGGCCTTTGGAATTAAAATAGTCCCACATCACATGGCCTTCACCATACCTAGAGATTGGCATGGGGTACTTTCCATAAAATCATCTCTCAATGCAAATCAAACCAGCTATTAGGCTAACCGACATAAAACCATGCCAATCTCTAAAATGTGAGGGGTGTACTCACTTTTGTGCGATACTGTATATCCTCCAACCTCTAACTCGAAATTACAATCATGTTTGCCTCATGATACCATTTCATTATCAGCACAAGAGTAACGAAAAGCGAAGAAAATAATCCTGAATACTGTTTTGTTATTGTTCCTTTGCCCAGACACCTCCACTACAAGTCCTTCTTCTGAGCCCAAGCAGTGATGTCATCTTTGATTGTTTCTCCCTAATGAGGTTCTTCACACGTGGATGACTTGATATGGTGTGTTTGAGTGTGCGTTTCTACGAATCGAAATGTGTAATGTAGCTAAAGCCAATGTTGGTGTTTTGGCACTGCTATCACTCTGAATATCACTCAAACTAAATTGCTGCTCCAGATGAGGGATCACCTTACCCCACCCCCCCAAACACACTGTACTGTACATTCAACCTTTAGGGACAACTGCTGAAATGATCCAGGACCCGCTGCTTCAAGCGAACCATAACCGGCCCTGAGTCATTTTCACGGTAGCACTCATCTCATCTCATAACTTTCTCCTAACTGTCTGGTTATCCTTAGTGACAGCAGGAGCCAATCTTGTGGTGAGAGGAGAGAAGGAGGAAAATATGGCGAGATAAAATGAGACGGAGCCTGGCCAGACAAAGAGGGTGGAAGTAGAGAATAAAGTTGTTATGGTCTACAAGTTGGAACATAAAATTAAACAAGAGAAGTTATGGATGGATTGTAAACATAGTGATGCCTACCATATACAAGCTTATGTTTAATGTTAGGCTGCATAAACCACTGTAACAAAAGCTCTTACACTTCTCCAGAGTGTTTGTTGCCTCTCGGATCAGCTCACATAACAGATTACTTACAGTACACCTCACACTTGCGAAAGACAAACAGTTCTCGTAAATTAATGTTCTCTTTTTTTTTTTCTTCTCACCAGTAATAACAAAGCCCTGTCTGAGTTCAAGTTGTTCCATATCATTTATTTTATGTGTGTACAGTATGATTCAGCCTAATAAGCGTTACCTCTCCTCATGCACACCCATGGGTCAGTACCCTCTGCAGAGATAGGTAAGGAAACAAGGTGTGGCTAAAACTGCAAACTGTAAATTCTTTACGCTCGATAAATAATCCGAATTACCAATTACCAACAATCACCGTCAGTTAACTGGACGTTAAATCTGCTTTTATTGCCACCACATGTGCTGGATTTGATTCCCAGCTATAAAGGGTGTCAAGAAATAATTGAGCACAGTAGTCCATTACCTCGTGGCTTCAAAGCTTTTTGCTGTATGATAATAGGCACAGTGTGGATTTTAGAGGGTATTTTATGCCTATTACTGAAGGTATTTCACAAAGCCAACTTTGTTGCCAGGGTGGTTACAGGTGAAAATCAGAACACACAATAATAGCATTTAATTTAGCTGTGTGCGTGAGATGGGTTTGATTGAACAGGGTTTTATCAAACGTTTATGCAAGATGCAAGCATAAACAAGGATTATATGCATGTTGGCAATATTATGGATGAATAATGGGTACTTTTTGGAGTATTTTAAATCAGTAATTTTACTTTGCTACATTTCACACCTGTTCCAGAGTAAAAACAAAAGTCACATGAAAAAGACCTGATAAACTGTGTGCAAATGGAACAAAACATAAGGAGCCAAACAGAAGCTGCAGCAGAGAAGAATTAGGTGCTGGTGTGTCTGCGGTCTGGTGTGTCCAACTTGCTACAACTTTGGCGATTGCTTAACTTTTTCTTCAAGTAACATCAAGTCAAAAAAATCAGTATGTCCAATATTTCTTGAAAATGTATGTATTTTCCGTCAGCCTACTTTTTGTGGATTGCTAAAAAGATGGTGAAAATTAGCTAATCATTATATCCACTTACAGTAGCGTCGGCATGTTAGCACTGTAACTGTGAGCATGTGGTGGTAGACTTTTCTTTCTTAAACATACCTGTTGAGTTTTCTTTTGTTTTTCAAAGACACAATGAACAGAAAACAGAAAAACAAGTACAAAAAGGAAAGGATGTCCCTCTCTCTACAAACAACTTCCTTAATGAAGCTAAGACTGAAGTCCTTATTGCTGCTCCGAAATCTACAGCTTCCAGGTTATTCAGCTTTTGAGGTCCCTTTCTTCAGTGGTACAGTCCAAACTGCAAAAACTGTGTTTTGATCAACCTATCAAATCACTGACCCGCACAGGTTTCTTTCAATTAAGAAACATTGCCAAACATAGAGATGTTGTTTCGCATTCTGAGCTGATCAGATGATCATTCATAGTTTTATATCATCCCTGCTTGATTACGTCAACTCCATTTTCACCTGTCCCAGAAGTCGTCCCAGGACCGTCTACAACTGGTCCCGAACTCTGCTGCAAGGCTGTTGACCAGGTCCAGCAGGATGTCACACATCACTCCAATTTTATACTCATTACATTGGTTTCCGATCAACTTCAGCATCCAATTTAAAGTTCTTGTTCTGACTTCTAAAGCTTTGCATGGTCAGGCTCCTGTTTATATCTCGGACCTGCTCCATCCGTACACTACTAACAGGTCCCTCAGGTCTTCTAACCAGGGATTACTGTAGGTCCCACGCGATCGCTTAAAAACTAAAGGTGGCCGTTCCTTTGAATCGGTGGCTCCAAACCTGTGGAACGCCCTTCCTATTGTCTTACGTTCTGCAGTCTCTGTTGAAGCTTTTAAAAAGCAGCTGAAGACGCACTTGTTTAAATTCGTTTTTGACTCATGTTTGTAACTTTGGGTTTTAGGTTTTTATCTTTTAAATGATTTTCATTGGTCTTTCAATTATTGTTTCCTTGCTTATTTTCTGTTGGATCATAGTGTATTTTTTATCATGTGAAGCACTATGTGACTTTGTCTGTAAAAGGTGCTATATCAAACAAACGTATCATTATTATTATTATTATTACCACCTATATGGTGTTATTGTAATCACATAAGCATATGTTAGTTAGTTTATTGCATTAGTGCCTCTTTCACTTTCAAAAAATATCTTTGACATATACAGAAATGTATATTCAAACAGATAAACTTTTGCAACAATTAAGTAGTATCCCTTTACTTGTGCATTGTGTCACTATAATCTCAGCACAGTTTCCTTGCAGATGTTCTCCAACCCTTTCTGCCTGTTCCTCCATCTGCCTTCTGCTGGGCATACCTTCTCAACATTTGTTTGGTGACATCTTAACAGTGGAAAAATGTGTCTCAGTTCTGGGAACATGGCAGTTGGTGGTGATGCCGTTGTGCAAGAGCATTCAGCTATAAAGAGCCAACCCAACAACGGTGCGTTTGGTTCTGCTTGCAACCTCATAAAAGCGAAGAGCATCTAAAGCTCCCCCTTTGCATCCAAGCCTTAATTCATTCCTTATAATGTAACATTTCCCCTCCTCCCCCACCATCACCACCACCTTGGGGAGTGCTGGCAGCAAATGAGACGTCACCTCCTCGCCTCCTACATGGCATGTCTGTTTTTTATTACAGGTTAAACGTTTTTTTTTTTCCCTCATTTTTTTCCCTCTGAGCTTTCATTACACAAATGGTTCTTTTTTGGAAACAAGTATATGATGATAAATGACCGTTGGAGGCGCACACAGTGTTACACTGCGGGCACATGTACCTTTGATGAGGGGTGGAAGGAGGGAGGAGAGGTATGAGGCTGGTGAGGTGGAAGAGGGATGAAGTCCTATTTTTCTTCCTTAAAAATGAAGGTTTCCTCAAAACCATTTCAATTAGTCATCAAAAGGTAAATTGGTCCATTTATTTGACTGAATGAGAGCACATTTCAAGAAAAATTACTTCAATGCTTATGAAGTCAGAGAGGAATTTCACACCCAACTCCCTCCCGTTAATGTGACTGTGCTTCACATGTGATGTTGGTCCAAATGTGTGGAGCAGTGTTGCGTAGAGCTGAACTGATTGGCTTTGTTGCTCGCAGTTTTTCAGACAAACCTTAAATATCCGATAACTTGAAAGACAAAAAAAGAGCACGGCTGCCATCAAAAACCATAAAATCCGTTATGCCTCATGAAAGTGCCAACCTTTTACAAAGCCTTTGTGTTGACCGCTCAGATCATATAGCCGCTTTTAAAACAGATGCAGCCCAGTATGTTGTGGACCATACTGGGAAACGCCACCAGTGGAAACAGCCACAAACACCTGCCAGTCATGCTCACCATGGCTGCAGGTTGGCAAGACTCCAATCATCCATTCTTAACAACAACTATGTCTGGAAAGTTCTGATGAGGTGCTAAATGTCTTATAAAGGGTGATATAAACTCCTAAAATCAGGACATGACTCCTTCCATACTTCTTTAACAATGTCTTCATCATTTGCCAAGGAATGTGCCCAATTCTAACTGGCAACACAGATGGTCACTACACCCACTTAAATGTCTGTTTTAAAACAACTAAACCATCAACGAAATAGTTACTGAGGCTTTCTGAACCGTTATACTCTTCAGTTCTGCCTCTCTCCAGGCTCATCGAGAGGTTGGTGAGTTAAAAGTCAAGTTTGTTATTTGCTCACGTAATGGCTATGGTCAACTGCACTGCCAGAATGGTCCACAAAGTACAACTGAGGAAAGCTAATCACCTCCCATTGTTGTTTGCACTGCTGGATCCTCTGCTTTTGGTAGCCCACAATATAATGTAATAGGAGAGCTCAATGGTGGTCCAATTTCAAGATTTAATAGACGGACTAAATTGGTTACTTCAGGCTTTTCACCCACTGACACAAACACACACATGTTCAAGTTTACAGCAAAAAAAAAGAATTTTTATCATACGATCGCGCCGAGAAGCCGTCACAATTATGTGCTTTCATCTGAACACCCGCCACCTGTCTCTGGACCTTCATGATGTCTCTCTTAACATCCTGCTGGGTTGCTGGAATCCAGAACCATCTGGCTCAGTTCTCAGAGGAACCATCACAAACTTTGAAGTGTGGATATGGCTGGAGCCTGCCTAAAAAACTATAAGAGAACTCAAAATTAATGTCAGATAAAATCAGAGTGTACAGGTCAAACAAAACTCAAATTCTAAACTGATTTGGTCAAACAGAGTTTGCACACAATGAACAGTCTAAAAGTTTCTCAAGTGTTTGTAGCCATATGAGAAGACGTTAGCAAGAGAAAAACTGATTTTTGAAGAATATTCAAAGAAAATGACGATTTAACTTCAAACTCAAAACTGCTTTAAACTGTAACACATTGCATATTGTGACAATATTTTTAAAAGGATCATGGTGGAAGACCAGATGTCTGCCATGCATGGTCCATTGTGTAAAAAGATTTTTATAAATCTGCATTACACGTGGAAAACCCCTGCCACAAAGAATGACCATGTTACACCTTGATTCAAATCAAATCCAAATAAAACAGAGTGGTGGTTTTCAGACTACCGGGGATGGTTGCTGTTTTATGGCAAATGCTGAATCATTGTATGAGTCTGGCAGGTGGGAGTAAAAACAAATCAGAGGGGAAGGAAAACAAGAAGAGTGCAGGTTTCAATGGGGGTAGTTGGGAGGAACATTTGCAAGCAAAGAGAGAGATGTTCTGGAAAGCCCCCATGATAAAAACTGAACAGATAGTCAAAATCACTCACTCACACACACACACACACACACACACACACACACACACACACACACACACACACACACACACACACACACACACACACACACACAGTCATGTGTGTACAGGCATGCACACGCAGAAGCTTACACAAACACATTTTATTTATTTAGATACATAAAACCTCAAAATGTTCAACACAAAGCATGCAAGAATGAAATTAAAAACAGCGAAAAAACTTTTCATCATGCAATATCCAAACACACCAAGTAAACAAATGAAACCACCTTCCCACCAGCCTCATATTACACGCTATAGATTGTAACATGCCATCTACATTCACATCAAAGCCATTTTTTTTGTTTCCAGGTGAATTAGTGAGTCAAACTTTGTTCATAAGGTTTTCTGTTATTCCCCATCTCACCCACAAGTGTCACCGAAGTGTGTAGAACCATGAACTAAAGAAAATAGAAGAAAACATATGCATTTTATATGTACTGGATATCCCAGCAACCTGGCAGCCTAACAAGCAGGCCCTGAGCCACCAGCAGGGTCTTTTGCGGTCTGCAAATTGTTTATGGTGTTACGGCAGGAAGAGGTAGCAGAGCAACATTGTTTAAAAACAGTAAGAAAAGAAGAAGAACAAAAATAAACTGCATTTCTTGTGGTTTGCATGAGAATGTTGAGTTTTGGTGTTAATCTGCCTGTAACAGTTAATTGTATATCAACCATTTGAAATGCCTCAAGAATCCTCTTCCTCCTGCCCTGTGCCTGTTGTTGCTCAGTGGGGAAACTAAACACATTTTAAAACTTGCCCGTTAAAGATCTGTTTGAAAAGACTAATTATAGACAACTTAGAGACCTTTTACCAGCATTATAGTGTAGCTTTCCTCGCTGCCTTATGATATAAAACAAAGTTTGTTTCAGCTCTGGGCAGCTCTGAATGCTACATGGATGAAAGTCAGTGCTGGTCCTGGCCTGCGCCAAGCCAAAAAGCTGTAACAACAAGAACAAGCACTAACTCAAATCTACAGGGTTTATTTGGTTTGAGTTCCACACGGTCAAATACTGGCGAGGTCGTTTTTGGCCACACAGCACAGCAGAGAGGAAAATGAAGTTAGAAAAGTTCTTCATCCAAGCACCTTTATATGTGCTGGTTTATCAGATCAGTAAAACTGAATGGAAAAGAACATGATTACGTTGTCTAAATACTGACGACAAGTTTTTTATGTAAGGTAGTGGTTATGAGGCTATACAGTGGCCTACTTTTTTTTTATTTAGAGAGCATGAAATACGGTTGACTACAGTATGTGATTATTTTTCATTTTATTGTGCATGCATTCCCTGATGTAACTCCTTTCCGCATTCAGAATATTGTTTAGCAGTTCAACATTTGCTTCTTTCCGAATAGTGTATTTCTCGCACCAGCGACTCTGACTCACTAATTAACACATTCTATGTTGTTTGTTTTAATCTGTACAAGAACCAATATGTAAAAACGAGTCTCGTTGTAACTGTAAGGTTGTCAAGCAACCAGCAGAGACTCCAGGAAGTTACTGCGCCGACCACAAGAACTGTCCAGCACATCACCTGCCTGTAGCACCACAAACTGTTGTTTTAACATTTTGTACCAAGTAAACAAACAAGATATAACATGTTGATTAGTGAGCTTTATAGATGCTGGGAGGTAGACCTTTGGACAAAGCCAGGCATGCGGTTTTACACTTCTAGTCTTTATGCTAAGCTAAGCTAACTATATCCTGCCCCTAGCTTCATTTAATGTACAGATGTGAGTGGTATTGATCTTCTCATCTAACTCTCTAAATGGCAACAATTAAGCAAATTTTCCAAAATGTTGAACTTTTCCTTTAATGTCAAGTTAGATGACAGTACTCAAATATCACTGGGAATCGCCAGACAGTTCTACGAAGGAGGGACAGGTGTGAGTGTGGTAGCCAGGAGGCACCTCACAAATTCACCCAGCAGTCATAGGGGTGTGATAGTCTCCGCGGGTCCCAGAGGAGAAAACATTTGAGCATCATGCGTGTATCCTGGCCCTGACTAACGCACACCCCCATGGATAACACATTCCACTCAGCTAAACAGCCGTGAGAGCGGTCGGTGGGATCAGCAAAGTACATATCTACGCGGCCTTGTTCACGGACACACAACTGCCTGCAGTACACACACACACACACACACACACACACACACACACACACACACACACACACACACACACACACACACACACACACACACACACACACACACACACACACACACACACACACACACACACACAAACACACACACACACACACACACACACAACACAGTGCCCCTACACCTCAATCAAACCCTCTCAAGAGGCACTGAGGTGCATCACTGAAATTCAAACCCAGCACAGACCAGCACTCTTGACTGCTGAGAGGCAGAGCAGTTCATCCTGAAAGATGTAATTTCTCAGGGACAGGGGAGATGTGGGGGATGCAGGGGCCGTGCAAAGTGGGCTGAGGTGGGAGAGATAAAGAGGAGACTTCAGGAATAAAAAGAAATGGAGGAATGGGCATCTGCTGTGTGGAAGAAAAAGTTCTCTCAGGTCCAATTCGGTGGCTGGTTCAGATGAGTTTTATTCACTGCGCAGTGGAGACAGACGTTCACAAGAAGCAGCAGGATTCTCTCTGGCCAGAATGAGTCTAGTCTCTAATCTAGCAAGGGTTTAACACAAGGTAACAGGAAACAACAGATTAAACAAAAGCTGAGAAGACATTCAACTCACAAGTCTGTCTGAGTAGATTTGCCTAGACTCAATACTGTCAGCTTCAACTAATCAAAAGTGCTTGGATTAGATAAGGTGTGGATTTTTGTTGGAGCCAAAGTAAAATGCTTTGTTTGAACACTATATTGACTATATTGATATTTCCTTTGTGTGGTGTTATTCCTGTGTTTAGATATTTCCTTTGGCACCTCCAGTTTCCTCCCACTTTGCAAATAGGCTACATAGAAGTCTGGTGAGACTGGAGACTCAAATGTGCTCATTAGTGTGAATGTGAGCGTGAGGGGGTTTGTCTGTATTTGCTCATGGACAGACTACTAACCTGTCCAGGTTGTTTCCATGCCTTCAGTCCAATGCATGCTGGCTTAGGCTCCCAGTATCCCTGAACAGGAAGCTAACGTATGAATGTATGCCCTCACTACATCCTCACTAGTGTCATATACATATAAGGCCCAGTTAGAGACATTAGTGCTTTATGATCCTTGCAAGAGTGGAAAAAGAAATATGTCACTACCACCATGTTTGCCATGGTGTGTGTGTGTGTGTGTGTGTGTGTGTGTGTGTGTGTGTGTGTGTGTGTGTGTGTGTGTGTGTGTGTGTGTGTGTGTTGTACCCACTTGGCAGTTAAGAGTCATTAAAAAAGGGCGTAAGGGAGCCATCCAGCGGTTTCTTGTCATTAATGAAGAACAGCACTGACAACCGCAAGAACCAACACATACACACAAACACTATAAACACAAAATAAAGCACATATGCACACATCCAAATGCACCCTTTGACTGTTTGTCTTTGGCTTTTGCTTCCTGCTGCTCTCTGCCACAAACACTTTTTTTCTTTCCGGTCGTATTAAGTGTGATGACTCCATAAACACACTGAAATACATGCACACACAGACAAACATGTAATTTTACAAAATCAACATTGCATGTGTGAAGTGCTCTGGAGGACTAAAGGGTCATACGCGAGGAAAATAACAGGAAAACACGGCGCTGCACAAACCACAAATGGGGATGTCTGGGGATTTGTTTAAAGTAAAGCCAAGTGGCTGTAGCTTAGTTTCTCCAAGCTTTACTCTCTGTGATAAAACCTCGCGTGATGATACAACAGTCAAATATGGTCATTGTAAATGGATAGGTGAAAAAGGATGAGGAAGTTGTGTGACAAGCCGTTCAGTCACCCCCTTTACTTCCTGGGCCAACAACCCTCACCACTTCCAGACGAGTATCTTTAAAGAGGATGTTGTGTGTTCGGAGCTGCTCTGCACTTTCTCAACCACAGCTCTATCACTTCAAACGCTTAGCCCCTGAACTGTTTGTTTACAAGCTGAACAGCATTGATTGTATGGCAAACAGTCTGTAGGCTGGAGTACAGTACACACAGGAACTCTGGGGGACTCACTTCTTTTTTTGGGGGATTTAAATGCCAAGTCTGCTCAAGGCTGTCATCTAGTGGTACTCAATTTAATGATGCTGGAAAAAGATGCATCAAATTTATATCTGTGATTATTTAAAAAAAAAAAAATAGGAGTAATAATCTCAAAATATTCTAGTCTCCTCTCTTCTCTGACTGCTCCCTCTTCATTCCTCGTCTTCCCGTTCTACTTCACTCTGAGCATGGTTTGAGTTTCACACAGCTGTGTGAGGTGGGACTCCTGTGGTGATTTGTAGCATTATAATGGCTCTTGCTCTGCTGTGCTTCTCCTCCCAGACATAGAGATAACAGCTCTCACCTTACCTCGATCAACAACTGAGGGGCTGCGGAGGGCTTCCCGGGGTGGATGAGGGCAGCGGGGTGACCTGAGGAGGACTTGCAGGTGTCCAAACTCCCCTGGCTATGGACAGGTGCACTGCACCTGTGCCACATATGTTCAGACCGTCAATCACATGTGTGTGTGTGTGTGTGAAGCTCAGACACTCCTGAATGCCAGCTGTGCGCTATGAAGTCTCTCTCGCCTTTACACACTTACCACCCTCCTAAACACCCCCCCCACACACACACCCACCCACACACACACACAGCCTTCACATACAATCTCCCTGTGACAGACACCAGGTGCCTTATACACTTTTGTGTGAATAGTTCAATGTGTTAGCCAGTGTTACAGGTCAATAATTATAACTTTCCATCAGATCTGATGGGAACATCTTGATAGATGGGGTTGCCTTCTTCTTCAAGTGGTTAAAGGAATAGTTCAACATTTTGGGAAATTCACTTTCTTGCAGAGTTAGTTGGGAAGATTGATACCGCTTATGAAGAAGCGTGGTATTGATCCTCTCATCTCATTCTGGACAAGAAAGCGAATTATCTAATTTCCCTAAATGTCTTGTGCTTCAATCTGAAAGCAAATGAGATGGACATTTAGCGACTAGTGCTCTTCTTGAAGGAGTTGTTTTTAAGGCTAGTGGTGGGTTTAGGTTAAAGTTATAAATTGGTTGTGTGTGTGTGTGCTACGGTTCTGTACCAGCTGATTCAGCAGTCCGAAGGTCACTTTCAGACAGAGGGGACTTTAATCAGGAGCCATTGTTCCAAAACAGCGGCGCTCTCCTCCTACAGGGAGTTCCCCTTTGAGGAAAAAGAGAGGTCTGTAGATGACAGAAGAGAGAGGAGGAAAGGGCAGAGGTGAGGCAGGTGAGGAGGTGAAGAGGAGGCTGGGAGAGCTGGTGGAGGAGAGGGGGGAGAGTGAGAAAGGATTTGGGGGAAAGGCTGAATGGAGGTGGAATATACAGTATAAAGAAAAAATGGATTACGGGGGAAAAAACAAGTGAGAATGGAGAATGAAGACGGATCAAACCAATATTTAACTATTATTTACAGGCTAGGTCTCATATTATTTTATTGCCACTAAATTACACCAGGAAACTGCTCTGCTGCAGTGAGCGTCCAACATAAAACAAAACCAGATCTCACAAACAGAATTTCCACAACGTCTGGACAGCATTACGAGTTGTAGAGAGGAACACCGCCCCCCCCACCCCACCCCTATCTAATTTTAGTCTGCATCATTGGAGACTGAGGGCTCATGAGAACATGGTTTATCACTGTATTGTGGCAGAGAAAACACACAGCACTCCTCAAACACAGTAATAGGGGGACTGTGTTAAAACTACCATCTTCTGTTGTGGCAAACACTGGTCTTATTTACATGTGACAAGCAAAGAAATGAGAGAGAAGAAGACCGATGTGATGAGTAGAGAACGGCGAAGTCTCTCACTGGCTTGTGGAATCATTTGATTTTGCTTGATGATGATAGACAACAAAAGGGCACTGTGGGAACTGTAAACAACATGCACCACAAACGATGGTAAGGCGCGTATCATGTGATCGTGCCTGGAACTCTCTCCCTGTGAAGCAGGGCGAACGGGGGAAGTGTGGTGGAAAGGCAGAGGCCCAACTGATAAACACAGCAAAGGGGTAATGTACGTAAAGGCCTGCTGTGTCGCTCTCAGAAGATGGATAATGAGTCAGGCTGCATGTAAACTGTGGTTGGAAAACAACAAAAGCTGCTGACTAACTGTAGTGGTGTGTGGCGAGGTGGGGGACGCCCATTTGGGGTCTTGCCTGCACAGTGAGGCCTCGCTCGCCTAAACATGCCGCCTTTGTCTGAATAAAGCATGACTTTGGCTCTAAATGCAGTTAGACATTCTGTTTTTAGAGTGTTTAGGCTCTGCTACTTAGTAGTATCTTCTTTAAAAAAGTAAAAATAACAGAATCTGGAAATCCTAACATTCAATATAGAAGTAGTTATTGTAAGAGAATGAATGAATTGTGAATATAATTCAGTAAATAGGAGGAAGTAGAATGTATGTTACCCATGGAAGATTTTAAATGCCTTAAGGAAAAACATGGGGAGTACTAGCCTACTCAATAGCCTGTGAAAACATTCTAGCGGCTTTGGCAGAGCTGTGAGTTTGAAAGACCGTTTGAAAGACAGGTGTTCGGCAGGCATAGAGTAATGAAAAACATTGCATTATGGGGAGTTGAGGATCCATTGATTTTGGAGTTTAACTTATATTTGTGACTAAAAGTCAGGATATGTCAGCCTCTGCTGCTTCGACTTTGATGATTTCTTCTTTCAACCTAATGGAAGTGTACGACTATATCACCTCTTTAATGTTCCCACCAAGTTCCCATTTAAAAGTTCATTTTTTATAAAAATTTACAAAAGCTGCGTTTACCGTTCAGGCAGTCAACCGTCTCGGTGTAGTAACTGTCTTGTAGTTTTAATAGTCAGCACTCAGTTAAGGACTGTATTTTATCAATTTATTTGCAAAGCAATAAGTACAAGCATAAAAATAATCATAATTAAAATAGTGAGAAAGATTTTAAAAATTACAACTGTAACAAATAAGTGATCAGTTTGTTTCCCTCTTTGAGTCCATTGACAACCACGTTCTGATTCTTGGGTGCTGTTGTTTTCGGTCTTCTATAAAGACACTTAGGCAATCGATTCGTTCACTCTCCATTGACAACAGTTTTGCTGTCCTCCTTGCCACACCTCTTGTTTTGTCCACTGAAATACTTCTCTCTGAAGGCGTTGTGCCCCTGGTAGGGGCTGAAGCGTGGGTCTGCTAAATGAGCCAGACTGTCTAATTCCTGTAAAGAGACAAATGTAGAGGTTATCGTTTTCCCCAATTAGAAAAAAAAGCTTCTTAGTCCATTTAGCCACATTATAACGTAGTGGAATACGAACTGGAATATATTTATTTATTTTTGGGACAAACGTATGACAACCCAAAATCATAATGCTGCAGCTACTGGTTATGCTCGAGTACCCACCCCCCCTTTACCAAAAGGACCATGTGTTGACACTAAAAAAATGGAGAACACTAAATTAATACAAAAGTTGAAGCAGCTCTTCCTTTTTCAGTCGATGAAGCAACTCCCACTAAATGTCAGTATAATATTGGCATCACAAGGTTTTCATACTTTTTCAATGTCTGCATGTAGGAACAAGCCTGTGCTTGTGTACTGTATATTAACAATGTATATGGACTGTTATGAATCCCTTCAGCTAAACAGTTTGTCTTGGCTGTAAGGTAGCCGCTGGTCAAAGGAGGGATGAAGGGATGAAGGGAGGAAGAGAGATGCTGGGAAGAGGAATAATGAGGTGAGTTGAGTTGGAAGTGATGCTGGGCCTGTAATTTGTCAGCAACACCTCTTTTGCTTGCTGATGCTGCCAAGCAACCTGGAAACAGTTTCCATGACCACTCTGAGGGAAAACTACGGGTAACAAGACTGACAACGTAAGCATGACCCCAAATTAATAAGGATAGAGGGGCATAACTACACACATCTGAAAACCAATCAATATTTGCCAACAACCATACAGGTGGAGGATTGTAAATGCATAGGCAAACCACTCACCCACACCCACACCCGCACACACACACACACACATGCACGCACACGCACACAAAGCCGTGAACCCTGATGCATGAGTGCAGATAGGTGCGGATTGAGGCCTATTTGGAATAGAAAAACTCTGTGACCTGAGATAGATACCAGTCAGATAAGATCAAACAGCTGTGTGTTTGTGTGTGCGTGTCATACAGGGCCCTTTATGGGAGCAATTTGGGGTTTTGAAGTGGAATGGATGTCAGATCCAAAGATGGATTGTTTTCCATACGATGTGTGATTAAGCCATTTAGAGTTCCAGTATAAAAGAAATGAGCCAATCACAGCCAGATGGTGAGGATTTGCCCCAGGCAGACAGAGAGACACCATCACTTCCATTAGGATGACATGTAAGAAACATACACATATGCACAGAGTGCATTCATTTACATGACACACACTTATGTGGTTATATATACAAACAATTATATAAATTACACATAGAAAACATGAAAGAACAGGCAGCACACATGCTCTCATTTTACATAAACCAAGTCATATCTGTGTTGCTGTTCATGCTCACACATAAAAAAATAAATAAATAAAAAATAGCAAACAAATTCTGCCGCACACACAGGTTGGTGCTGTGCACATATGTTGTCATAACTATGCAACCTTAATACATAACTTATTAAAGAAGTTGTGTTTCCAACCAAAGGATGAATAAAATTAGATGATATGGTCAACTTTAAAGTCATACACACATCGGACGAAAAATCAGTTTTAAATCCTTTAAAAAAAAAAAATGCTAGTATACATGTGTGCTACTGTGTGTACAAAACCTGTTGGAAAAAATACAGTTATGAAAATAAGAATGTAATCAGTCCCTCCAGAAAAACGGGATTATGCAATCGCATAATTCAATGCATAATCAGCCAAAGTCCGCATATTTATGTGGGACCGCATTTTTTTCAAATACGCCGCACTTTCACCGCATAAATTGCCGATTTCCGCCCAAAATATGCGGGGCTTGCATGATTTCATAATCCCGCATTTTCGTTGCAAAAAAGTCACATATATCTTAACAGAAAGTTGAAAAATGTTGCTTTTACTTCACACAAGAGCAGCCATTTTCCCCTGTTGCCATGGGAACATTATGAAGTGACGTAATCACGCGACGTGGACATCAATGAAAAGCAGGGTGTTGGGGGAAATCACTTTTTTTCTCTTTTTCATCAAACCGCAGTTTTTGCAAGTTCCCGCAATTTTTGCAAGTTCCCGCAATTTCGTTGCATAAAATTGCATAAATATCCCGCATATTCCATTGCATTTTTTAAGAAAACGTGCCGCATAATCAAGGAATTTTGCCCGCAACAATCACAAAAAAACTCTTTGATGAAAACTTTTCTGGAAGGACTGTGTAATGCAGAATTGCACAGTGTTCTTTAATGAAGCACCCAATAATTATAATTTTCTTTAAATAAGCAGCATTGCATTTCCAGACGTCCTCAAATCCTTATAAGCTCAAACACAGGTCTTCATGAAAACTAGGTTGGCAACTAAGGATTACTTTCATTGGGGATTATTCTGCCAATTCTTTCTCAATTAATCATTTTGTATCGGAAAATAGTAGTTTTGTAATTCCCCAGAGCCCAAGGTGACTGATTGAAATAACCTGCTTTATCCAACTAACAGATGGACAAAAAACCAAGTCCGTTCCAAAATATTCCGTTTACTTAAACATGACAAAGAAAAGCAAGTGGAAACAGTATGCACACACCTCAGGGTTCTTGATCTTCTCCATGGTGATCAGGCGCCGCGAGGTGTGGCTGGAGAGTGTCTGCTCACAATTACTGATGAGCCGGAGACACGGGTGGAGAGGTACCACCTCCTCACAGTACCTAAACAGGGGACACATACACACTCACAGTTACACATCAGTCTCAGTAAGGAGCAGAAAGGCAGAAAAACAGCGGTAGAGCAATTCCAATTACACCTCCAGAGCTAAATGAGAGGATTGTTTGAGGCACTAGTGAAAACAATGCACTTCCTCTTCTGTCTGGAGTCCATAAAAAGACTGCTGGGACACAGACAGAAACTAATCCTGTCAAAATTACTACCTAACTGTGCCAACCATTCCGGTGCCTTTCCTTTCTCCCTCCATTGCTCTCTCTTCATTGTTTCTCACCAATCAAACCACTAAACATTTGACCAGCGCAGTGTAACCACGGCCGGTCGTTTTGTGCAAAGATGAAGATGGAAAAAGTGACTCTGACCTGACAGGTCGACTGCTGGCTCTGTCATCACTAGCCAGGCCAGGTTATGGCCTATTAACAGCGGATGATGTATGCGTTTGCGTACATGTGTAGCACTTTCTCCTAACCACCATCCCAGTAGCAACAGTCCTGACTCAAAACCAGATTTGCACGTCACCGTTTGTCTGCCCTGTTGCCACGGCCACACGCGGGCCTCTGCGGCGATGGGATGTTTGGTCGTCAGGGTGACTAACGGCGATGGAGCCATGGGATAATTCTCTACTGCCAATCAGGAGTTTTACATAAAACATGCGATTTCAAATGCATCTAATACATTTTTAAACGATAATGTGTATTTGTCCCATAATATTTCAAAGTCCATCTAATTCATGCTCTCAATTTCAAGTCATGCAAATGGGACATTAGCCTCTAGTAGAAGAGCCGGTATCACTAAATGAGAGATTTGCCAAAATGTCCAGAAATGTACACTGAAGTAAAGAATTATGACCTGAAAATGAAAACATGGCTCATTTATACTCATTTACAAGCACCCTCTTACTTCTGACAACAGAGCCACTTTATTTCTTCTCTTCATTTGTTTATGTTATAATTAGGTCACTTTATGGCTGTGATGACTGATATGCCATCATCTGTCTTGATACTTTTTCTTCCTTCATTTATTTTTTTTAAAAAGGGAAGAGAGTTTAAAAAGGGGTCTGACCTGGTCTAGACGCCGTCTTTTGCTGACAGGACTTTGTGTCACCTGTCATCACACACACACACACACACACACACACACACACACACACACACACACACACACACACACACACACACACACACACACACACACACACACACACACACACACACACACACACACACACACACACACACAATTCTCATGAAGCAGACACAAACACACAATCCCCACTGTTTCTACCACAGCCATGGACACAGATATGTGGGGGTGACAGAAACATGATATATCCCCTGTAGAGCCCCAGATTAGGCCCAGGAGACAGGCTACGTCTGGGTTTACACACACATATCCAAAAACACACATGCAATCATTGCACACAGAAACACACACACACACGTCAGACTGCAGAGACAGATAGTTCACATATCTGACTTGTCTGACCTCAGACATTTATTTTGGCACAGCGATCTGACAGGCACAGAGTCAAGCACCGGTAGATGAGTAGCAAAGACAAATGTGTGAACACGATGACATACATGTATGGAAGTTCTCATACACAAGACCACACACATTCGTGCGTTATGTATGGATGCACACACACTTATGTAGCAAGGTGTGTGTGTAGTAGTGTACATTTGCTTGTTCTGTCTCTCGCACACATCCATGATTATCTCCTCTCCTCCCCGGTCCTATAATCAGTGACCAGAAGGATTTCCAGCCCTGCAGGGTTTTTCTCCCCCCAAACGTCCGTTGCTGCCGCTGTCTGTTGTGGTTCATACCTTTACAGTCAAACACCTGCACTTAGAGTCAGCACTTCACTTTCTGCTAGCGCACACAACATTTAACAATGTGTTGTTCTTTGTTTCAGAAGATCTGTCGTATACAGCAAACGTATAAAAGAGCTGTCGGTTGTGGTTTACTGTGACACAGCTGTATGGGCGGGAAAACCTTAACCCTACCTGTACACTCCGCTGTATAAATACCATCATTCGCTCAGATGGAATGGGAAGGACAAGGTTTTATAGGAGCGGTAATGGAATAACGCTACAGGGAACTGCTGGAAGGTTAAAAACCCGAGTGGAAAAGTCCTTTGTGTGCCAGTTGACTGGACTCCAACTGAAAGAGCTACAAACACAACCCAGGTTTTCAAAGCATTTAGCAGCTCATTAACTAATATGTCATTAGTCAACTGATTATTAAACAGACATTCGCTACGGTCTGTGTTACATTTACACTTGGCCATCATTTATTTACAAATTGAATTAGACTTTGTAATTAGATTTTATAAAATGTAATCATGTTTACGTTATAATCTGTCCATGCCTAATGTTGTTTGGCTGTTAAAGAGGCGCTATGCAGTTTTGGCCATTTATTTGCTTTTTGCTGGCAGGTTTCTCTATAGAGCCCCCTCCTACCTCTTCGGAATAGATATTTGGCAGCTCCGATGTTTACTTGTGTCTGACTCCTCGCTCGGTCAGTCTGCCGTTTCCTCTTTCTCTGTTCCTCCAACAATGCTTCCCTAGCTTTCTGTTTCTTTTTTGCCGGCACAACCGTGACGATAGTGTGAAAAACTCCATCGCTACCTTGTTCTTATAGCTAGCCGGTTCCTGTATGTGTGCAGTGCCGTAAAGCAATTTGTTCCATCGCGAGACCTGACATCACGCGAAACTTCCTGACGCTGAGCCCGGCGGTTCGCCGGCCAAAAGTTGCAAGGGTGGTTTTTCTGCTCACAGGCGCTAGGGGGAAGCGAGACGACCACCATTCAACCCAAAAACAAAGTCATATAACCATTCCAATGACTCCGAAGCTGTTAAGTTAAGGTAAATTAAGCTAAAAAAAAACTGAATAGTTCCCCTTTAAGGAAAAGAATTAGGCCAACAATAGATTGAAATGTTGTAGATTGTGCACATTTGTGTTTGGTGAAAGTGGTTTTATAGTTTTTTTTAAAGTCATCTTGGTGTGAACTACAGTCACCTAAATCTAGATTATTTTATTAGCCAGAAATATTTTAATAACAGGATTACCACTCAATGTAGATGTCCTGTTACTGCTAATTCATTGTTTGATGTAATTTGCTGTTGTGTTTTTAGCCTTTTATTTGTTATTTTATGAGAAACTCTTTGTGCTTCTGTCTTGGTCAGGACTCCCTTGTAAAGGAGATTCTGAATCTCAATGGGAATATTCCTGGTAAAATAAAGGTTAATTTAAAAAAAAAAAAAGTATTGTGCTATTCTGGTTTATGGTTTGAGCCTGCCCCCTATTGATACAATTATTATTTGGAGAACAGCACCAGCAAGAGGAGTCTCCAATCCCGGCCTATGACAGGGTTTCTGCAGGTATCAGCAAATCTCATTTCATGCTTTTTCATGCCCTTTTTCATGCCACTTTAAACTAATTTCATGCCCATGTCCAATTGAAGATACTTTCACACACAAATTGTAAGCATTTGACAATGCCAATTTTTTATATTTGAAAATCCAAATTTAACTGTCAGATGGCTCACACGACTGTTTACAGTCATTAAACGCAACGCAAAGTGCTTCACAAAATAAGAACACAACAGAAATACAAATATTTAAAACACTGTTCACTGAGCAGCTCGCGTCTCTGCCCTGCAGATCTCAAAACAACATGCACCGATAATTAAAAGTAATGAACCTATACTGCTTACGGCAGTAGGCAAATTCGCCAAAATCATGTCAACCAGTCCCAAAACTTGCATTTTCCCATTTTTCCGTCATTTGATATTTCCTCCGTTCTTTCGCCACAGCGTACACTCACTCACACCATAGACAGTAGACTCCCACTCACCGCACGTTGATTACTAGCATCCGGTGTCGCAACTTCGTGCACCAGCCGTAAAAAACAGCCAATTAAAAGGTTCCGCCCGTCAACCATTACGCTATACTTCCGATCAAAATTTGATTTAGATGTTTATATAATCAAAATAAATCGTGAAAAACAATGTTTGTATTCCATCAAGTTTACATAATTTTTAATGCCTTAGAACATTGAAGTTCATGCTTTTTCATGCCAGTTCATGCCTGAATTTTCACAAAATCTATTTAATTACTTTTCATGCTTTTTAATGACCCGCGGAAACCCTGTATGAGGACAAAGTACATTTAAAATCTAGATTCAAAATATTAATCTCCATGCACTGAAACCTGTTTTTAAACAACAACAACAACGACAAAATTGTGTCACAGACTGGGTTTGCCTGCTGAAATAACAGAAATGAGTGAGCTTTAAAGTGCTGGATGATACTGTGAGAGGCTAACGCTTCCTGAAATAGTGACCTTTATATTATCAGCTAATGACACTGCACAATAAGTATGTTTACTCACTCTGGTCTGTAGACAGGCAGCCAATAGACGAGCCTCCCGCCCAAGACCAGGTGGTGGGCAGAGAAGTTTAACAGATCTGTGAAGATGTCGCTCAGGTGGTACGCCTGTGAGACGGGAACGTGAGACTCGGCATAGCTGGGCAGAAGAATCAAATGAACACAGACGGGTTTAGACCAGAGCAACACACATAACATTTAACATGACAAACAAAACATTAATGAGTTTCTCTAAAAGCATTTCCATTTTTCACAAGTCTTTCATTCATTTTTCCAAGTGCACCGAATTGGGAAATTTGGTAAGTAACTGATGTTCATGCCATGATACAAACTAAGGTGAATTGTGTCATTAAGTCATAGAGTGTCAGTGAACTTACAGGACATCAGGGGGTCTAGGAACGTCTTTGTGGGAGCCCGTTCTCCGTGTGGACTCACGGATACCGTACGGAGCTGACGTCAGAAGGACACACGGGAACCACAAACAACAAAGCAAAAGACTAAGTTTATCCCGTTATGGGAGGAATGCAGCTGGAGCACATGCTGGCTGCAATACTGCTTCAGTGAAGAAAACACAAAAACACACACATTTATCACGTTTTCATACCCAAAGTGTTAATAGTGGTCTGCTAAGAATAAACTAAGGACCTACGATCAGTAATGATGGCATCAAACAGAGCAGCCTTCCTCCACACAGGCTTGGATGCATCAGACACCATTACATCTACATACATCTCCTCTGTTCCATACTGCCGCAGGTTGGCTCTGATGTTCTCATCAGGCCCTCGCCACTTCTGGTCTTTGCGGCTTGACCGGCCTGAAAGACAAAGGCCCTTTCAGGAAATTTGGATAGCATCTGAAACTCAGAGCAGGATCCTGCCACTGTTGGTTCGGAACACAGAAATGACATGAAGCAATATTTGCTAGCTTGAATTAAAGCATGACTGAAGTATAAGACGATGACACAATCTTACAATATAAGAGACTGCGGTTGATGTGCCATGTAAGCTCTAAGTAGCCAAAACTTACCTCTGCCATGAATGGTGTTGTAATCAATATCCATTCCACAGACGTAGGCTCTAAAATGAGAACATGCTACCAACAGGCTCCCTAAAACAGATAGAACAAGACAAAGAACTTTAAAAACCATGTACCGGTATTGACCTAGATTTCCTAAAGCGTACAACTGTCTATAGCTATCTATGTATCTGAGTGGGAGTCAGCAACAGGATTATCTCACCTGTGCCAACAAACGGGTCAAAGACGAGATCGTTCTCATTGACTTTAGCGTGGTTGGCCATAATGAATGAGAGGCCAGCATCCATACTGGTGTTCCCTATGAAGTGTCTGTTCTTCACACTGTGGGAGCGGATCAGTTCACGCTGTCCATCCGCTATCTGGTGCAGGGGTGTAAAAAGATGAAGAGTCCTCAGTTGCAGATCAGCTCTTACTAGTCAAATGTAAACAAGGAGTCAAATGTATCTCACCCATCGGCCAAAATAGATGTAGTTTGGATGCTCAGGGATGTCGTTGGGGTCTGTGCCGTAATCTTCCAACAAACAGAAGCAGTGCTGAGGGCTCTTCAGGCTCACAGCTCCTTCAAACGGAAGAAACTCCATAGCCTGGTGAGAGAATACTAATGACATTCTGTACATACAGTACATACAGGCAGATTCATTTACACACACACACACACAAAACACACACAACTTACATCAATCCTTTTGATTCTGTCTGCAAACTCCAGAGTCTTGTTGAAAGTATAGACATTGATTCTGTAAGTGGAGTCTTTTTGCATGAATGGTGACTGTAGGGCAATGTGGAGGAAGAGCACAAACAGAAATTAAACATGTTAGCTTCAACTCATGTATGTTTCATATGAAAGTTTACCTAAAATGTCATTGCTGTAGCATCACAAACCATGTTCTCCGATGGGTAGTTCAAGAGGGATGTTCTAAGTTCACTGTGTGTTTTTCCGTGGCCCCAAAGTTCAAAAGCAGACCTGCAAGGATGATGCAACATGAACTACAGCTTCATCTCAGCCACTATAGTACAGCCATGGAAACAAGGCACAGATGAAGAGGGATATGACAACATGTGCAGCATATGTTAAGGCCATTCCATCACTACAGGTGCACGGCCACCACTTACCTTCCGACAAAGCTAAAACACTTACTTTGCACAAACGGATCTGGACATGACACTGCAGACATCCTCCTCAGACAAACCATCCAGGCACCAGAAAGGAGACTAGAGAGAAGAGGCAAGAAGACGAGTGACTGTGCAGAAATGGGAGTCTACAGGACAGAAACCTTCTGACGTGGCTGCTGTCAAATAATCTATCATCACAGTCAATCACTTTATTAGAAACATTAGATAATATATTCTTTATTATCCCTTTAGGGAAATTTGTTTTGGACTCCAAGCTGCCTTGACAGTTCTATTACAAAACAATACAACACCAATTGTATCAGTCACAACGATAGATTGCACGGATGGGAAAATAAAGATTCAAAATATGTGATATGTTTGATTTGCAAACCTTTTCTTTGAAGTTTCCACTCGGCTGGAATGATTTTCCTCTAAGAGCCAGCAAGGCCTTAATCTCCTGCAAGAATGAACAACATATAAATCATAAATACTAGGGAAAAAATTGATACAGCATAGTATCGCAATATTTTCCGTGGCAATACTGTATCGATACACAGATACCAAGTATCGATCTATTATTATACATGTGTTGGTCAGTTTGTCTGCTTGCTTGACAATCCCATTTTGCAGCAATAAAATTGAAGTGAGATGAACAAACGGAGAAATGTATCTTTTTAAATAAAACAGATGTTGACAAAGTTTTCTTTTGGGGACATCATATGAAATTGGGGAAAAATTTGAAGTTGGGAAAAAAGGTAATACATTGCAATATATCGCAGAATATTGCAATATCTTTAAAATCGCAATAATATTGTATCGTGACAGAAGTATCGTGATGATATCGTATCGTGAGACCTCTGGTGATTCCCACCCCTAATAAATACTCCTATATGCATTACAGTCTAGTTTTTACAGCCTTGTTTTGAGCAGTACTCCTATGTGTCATCAGTGAGGATCCCTGTGGGGTTAAATGACAGGGCACCACAGGAGCACAATGGAGTACATTTAAAAACAACTCAACATGATTCTGATTATTTACAAGTGTGTACTACTGCGGTTTACGTCTATGTAAAGTCATATACTGTGTATCCAGGTGTGCGAACGTGCATTTTGGTCCTATTCACGTAGTAAGATTTCCAGATGGGCATGCATTTATGATCAGAGGCTAGAGAGTGAACTACAGCTTTACCAAGATGTCGATGAAGTGCTAATGTGTTATCATCATCATGTAATAAAACGTCGAGATATTCTCACGTGAAACCAAAGCCTTACGCCGTGTTGAC
Organism: Perca fluviatilis; assembly: GCF_010015445.1. Taxonomy (NCBI): domain Eukaryota; kingdom Metazoa; phylum Chordata; class Actinopteri; order Perciformes; family Percidae; genus Perca; species Perca fluviatilis. Next base: position 13,253,269 of record NC_053118.1, on the reverse strand, counting down.
AGTTTAACTTAGCACAACATGTAGCGTTAGCTAACTAAAGTTAATGCAGCACACACCGCGGGAGCAGGGACTCGTCTGCCAAATTCTGCTCTCTTCACGAACAACTAACAATAAGAGACAGACAGGAACCGAGAGGAGTTTATGAAGGTTACCGGCAACCTGAAGTCCAAATTATCTTGGGCAAGGTGTAGCAGATACTGGAGGCATGATCGACTATTGGAGGTCGCCATATTTGTTGCAGATTCAAAATACGTCCGGTTTGAAACCGAGCAAGTAGGAACAAAGTACCGCATGGTTGACCGAATTACCATAAATGGAAAAGAATGAGGTTTTCTCTTTCACTTACGATACATTCAATTGTGCAAGGCGTTGTTGTTGTTTTTTTTTGTTTTTTTTACTTTTTTATACGTCTACAGGCGGCATAACCAGTGTTTCAACTAGCTGCTGTTTAGTTTGACATTTTATTTGGCGACCTTGTCAAAATACCTATATTGTTGTTGATGTTTAATCAAAACAATTTATGTCACCTAGAAGCAATTTATTATTACCCATGGGTGTATTTTGCGCTCATGTCCCAGGATAAAACCCCTCTCTCCTCTCCCGGCTGTAATCTCCTTTACTTCAGAGGCACTTGTCCTCGCCTCCCTCTCTGATCAGTGATTGGCTGTTCGGATCTTCTCTAACAGGCCACAGGCCGAGACATATGTCCATCAGAGCGGTTTTTCCTTTGGACAGAAAAGCATCCGCACTCTTGCTACTGTCAGCAGTGCTGCAGTATTGTTGAGTTGTTCTATAGTTAGAGTGTAACCACCTGATTTTTGTTTTTGCACTTTGGCTACAATGAAACATTCTTGCACGTGAAGTGAGGTTCGAGTCAGTGTGGGACGTGTAAGTTGGATCATGTTTGATAATTGTTTACTCCAAATGTCTGAAGGGCTGTATAGACATAGGGCGCCTTACAAAGCTGTGTGTTAACTTGTTCTAGTTTTGATGATGACTGATCTTGATTTTGTAAAATAATAGTTTTTTGAATTGTCAATTTAATTTGTTGCTCAGATTGTGGACTAAAACTGTCATCCAAAAAAAATAAAAAATAGCCTACATAACAGGAAATCAATAATTAAGCAAAATATAATGTTTATCCTAAAACCTAGAGATTATTTTAGTTGTTATTTAAATAATAAAGTAATAAAAAAAGTGCTATTTTATTCCTGTATTCCTAATCTTCTCAACAGAGACAGTGATGGGGCGGGACAGCCAGATCACCACCATCATGGAAACAGAAGAGGACGTCCCACATCCTGCTCAGTTTAGCGATGACACTGCTGCGTGCTCCGTTTCTATAAAAGGCTTAAAGGAGAACTGGCAGAAGTGGTCTGACGAGCACCGGGAGCACCAGAAGCACAACCCCTTCAGTCACGACACTAGGCCGTGTGTGGTGGTCCCTCAGAGGGGGCAGGACCACTATGGGAGACCCCCGCAAGGGTCCATGACGGAGCAGCGGGGGAAGGATGCTCACACACACATCAGCAGAGAGGTTGAGGAGCTGTGTGAAGTGATAAGGAACATTGGAAAGCCAAGAGACAAAGATGGGGATGGAAGTGGCAGCGAAGGCAGAGTTATCACTGTGGAATTTGGGAAACTGTTTGAGCATTATGTGACGATCTCTAATAAACTGGTGGGGATTCTTCTAAGGGCGAGGAAGCAGAGGCTGGTTGACTTTGAAGGGGAGATGCTGTGGCAGGGGAAGGATGACCATGCAGTTGTCACTCTGTTGCAGTGATCAGAAACTTGGATTGGTTTTTATGCCTTGATTCATGTTACATGCACGCATTGGCAAATATGGAGCTACATCATGGCAGCACTCACCGTGGTATTCAGATAGCAGGGGGACTGCAGTAATTGTGCCTTAGTCCCGTAATGGCACTCTTGTTGAGAAAAAAAAGATAGGTCTATCAGTGGATGATAATTCACACTACCTTCCTGAGGAGTATACATTAGGCTTACTAATGCATTTTCTCCACGTGCTAAAAAAAAAGTTTCTAAAGTGCAGATACATAGAGGGGCTAGAAAAAGTCATGTAAAAACCTGAAATGAATGCAGTGACATAATTAATCACAATAACAAACGTTACAAAATGTGGGTCATAGCAGGTGAAATGCCAATTAGCAGCATTTGTCAGAAAGCAAAGAGGTTACTATCAGCATGTTGGCACATGAGTTTTCAAAGCAATTAACACTAGCACTTAAAGGCCAAACTGGTTGTACCTAAAATGCAGGTGCATCAGAATCAATCAAATAATTCAATATCAAATAACAACAAAATCATATGTCAAAGTGAATGGAATCATGACAGGATATGCACAATTAAATGTTAAACACAAATAAAGAGAAACACTGTCATACTGTATGTTAAAACAGAGATGTGACTTTATGTATGGGGGGGTTTAACCTAATATATGTTCCTAGGGTAACTTAAGTTATTTCAAAAACAGTACATTTTCATGTATTCACATATACTGTGTTGCTAAAATAGGATCTTAACTGAACAAATCCTTCCCTATATTTCCGTGCTAGCTTTTTAATGTGGGGCATGTGGTGGAGTGAGCAGCTGACATGAAGTCAGAGTGGTTAAGGAGTCTGAAGCACATCCAAAGAGAACATGAGGCTGCCTGTGACAGACAGTATGGTGCTATAGGATGAACTTGATCTGACTTGGCTTGGGTACCTCGGAGCATGTATTTATTACAAGTCTGCTTTGTAATTAGAGAACCTTGTTACAGTTGGAACTTTGTATACCTGCAACACACTGAGATAGATGTACAATAAACTACAAATGCTGCTTTAATGAAATGAGAACTCCACAGTACACTATGCATTGACTGATAATATATGCCATAATAACCGCTGCTATTAAAACTAATGGCCATGCAAACTAACTGTTTTTTTTAGCATGAGGCAGAAGTAGATTAGTCAATTAGAAAGTATTGCTTATGGTATTATAATAAAGAAAGACAAGTAACAGCGTCCTTCATGTTATTGTGTTACTGTGGATGCTTTGTGAACTGTAAGCACTGACTGGAGTAGTTAAACTAATGACTGGGAGATAAGTGTAAACTGATACAGTATCTAGGACTCACTATAGTAGGAACACACCGAGGAGCAGCAAAGTATTATTTATTCCAAGTTAAATTAATTCTTAAAGTGCATACACTTGTGTACAGTACATACAGTTTGGTTTTCTGTCTTTACATTCCTTAATATACAGTAGTATCATATGGCATATTCACTTCATGCACAATACAGTTAGTTCATCTTGTATATCTTAACACAATCCTAGGACATTGCATCAAATCAAACGTGAGATGAGCATGTATAAACAGATACCTGGCTATATTTTAGTGCTTGTTGAGATCATTTAGCATACTTTACAGTGTTAGAGGATCACTTAGCTGCTTCCACTGTAAAGGAGCCTTGTAAATAGTTAATAATACTCTGGGCTTTGACCCACTTCACCAAGGCCACAAAATTATGAGATAACTCAACATAGCTGAGGAACCTTCGGTACACAACTATCCAACGTGTTATGTCAAAATTTGAATTAGACAAATTAGGTTTTCTTAGTTATAGTTTTTTCTCAATTACACATGCATACAATCTGATTTTCATTTTGCATGCCAGGAAATAAAACAGCTTGTGAATTATATTGGCTATCTACTGTTGTACTCACCTTTCCATTCAGTAAAAAGAAACGCCCTTCAACAATTTCTTTGGCGATTACCAGATGAAAACAGGGGAATCAAACTGTATGCTATACGTGGTCCATAAAGTAAATGCTTTTTTTTTTTTTTTAACGGAGGATTAATTGAGATTTAATGAACTCCTTCTGTAAAAAAAACGTTTAAAAAATCATTTGTGTGTGGCAAGTAGCAAGAAACAAGATACTGTCATTAGCTCTCACAGACAGCAACTTTATGTGAGAGTGTATCATTCAACATGACCTCTGCAAGAAGGTGGATGTTTCAGTCACATCAAAGTCAAGTACTGTCAGAACTGGATCCAAAGCGAGGGATTAGTTGGTCTCTCCTTTAGAGTTGAGAAGCTCAATCAGCTGGTCTGCCTGAAAAACATGAACAAATGTGGACAGGATGGAAATTAGACTTAAAACTCCACTTGCATAAACTTAAGTATGGTGGCACCACAGGGTTGTTGTCACTAATTACTAAACTAAATAGCATAATATAGCAAAATAGTCATTTACATTTATAATAACAGCTTTTAGAACTGTATATCCCTTGTGCAACAGGGGGAAGAGCCTGGCTTTCATTTCAAATGAAGTGTAAGTTTCAGTTTCAAGTTTTTTAGTCATGTGTAGGTTAATACAGGGTTAACGGTGCAATGAAATGTATTTGATGAGAGAACGGGTCAGCTCAGCAATAAAAGCACTAGCTAGTAAAATACAGCACTAAATACATATATGAAAAAACGAGGACTGTGTGTAAAAGTGACATGTTTATCCAACGGTTAAAGGTCCTATGACATGGTGCTCTTTGGATGCTTTTATATAGGCATTAGTGGTCCCCTAATACTGCATCTGAAGTCTCTTTCCCGAAATTCTGCCTTGGTGCAGAATTACAGCCACTACAGCCAGTCCCACAATGAGCTTTCCTTAGGATGTGCCATTTCTGTGTCTGTAGCTATTGAGTAGGAGAGGGAGGGGGGCAAGGTGGAGGGTGTGGCCTTGACCAGCTTGCGGCCATGGTTGTTGCTCTATTTCCTCATGGGCGGGCCAAATTTCTGGGCAGCTGTGGGCGGCAGGCAAAGCAGAGAAAGGGGAGGTAACCTTTCCCCTTATGACAACATGAAGGGAAGATTCCAGATCGGCCCATCTGAGCTTTCATTTTCTCAAAGGCAGAGCAGGATGCGATATTACGAATCCCACTATGGCCACGCCAAGACCCACCCTTCAATAGCGTTCACACACTACTATTGGCCAGGCGTCCATGCTTACATGTACAGGTCCTATCCCCTGACCAATCCCCTAACCCTAACCTTAACCACTCGAGGTGAAATGCCTAACCCCAACCAATCAAGCTGCTTCGTAGGGCGGGTCTTGGCGTGGCCATAGTGGGATTCGTAATTTTGCGAGCAGGATAACCAGGGCTCGGTTTACACCTATCGCCATTTCTAGCCACTGGGGGACCATAGGCAGGCTGGGGGAACGCATATTAATGTTAAAATAAAACTCATAAAGTGAAATTTTCATGCCATGTGACCTTTAATATAAGCCAATAAATCTCAAAAAATGTTATACACACATAAATACTTTTGAACTTTGTGCAGCGAAAGTGAACACAATCTACTGCATTGGTTACTGGTTGAGACGCCTGAAACTATTAATTTCAGAATGAGAAAAAAGAACTAAATCACTAGCTCAACAGTCCTTACACATTTAAACCAAGCTGCCTGCATGAGAAAGACACTTTATGAAGAAAACACATTTTCACGTGGTAAGATGACAGTCGACCTATTTTGCTTATATGTAGCCTGATGGTGCACACATTTGAGACTGAGAAGCAATTATTTTATCTTTACCAATCCTTAATTTATATACCATTGCATGTTTAGTACTGGAGCACAGAAGAAATAATGATGAGGAGGCTTACCGTAATAAACCAATAAGAGTTGAGCCTGTAGAAGAGGCGGGACATGAAGCCAATTTGACTGGCAGGTGCCAGGACATGAAGGTGTAGGTGTGTGACAGAACAGAATGGGGGCCAGTGGAAACCGAACCTGCAGACAAGGGAAAGGGAATGCACACAGGCGCCATGGTTTAGGATATGATAAGCCTTTTCTAAACTGTTACATCAACAAAGCAACGTACAGTACAGTATATGTTAGCAAAGCTTAATGATCAGTCAGTAAGAATTATACATCAGTCTACATATCAATAACAATTTCCATTAGATTAAGTACTACTGTTCTCTAGGTATAGACAGTTCATAGTTTACATTGTTGAACTGACACTGTGACGATGTGTACTGATGATGAGTATAATGTTCATCAGCTCCTGGCATCACTGTGGATTGTTAGCTTGTTCTTCTGTCTAGACGGGCATGCTGTAGTGTTGATTATTAGTATTGGTTGTTCTTAAAGGGGGACAATTCACCTCAAAATAATTTGTCAGTCACTATTTCTTAACAGAAAACCTCAACTGGGTCTTTACCTGAGGTTTATGTCATCGAGTGACAAAAGTTGTTTCACTAAAAATGTTTGGGGATGTTCCTTTTGTGGTAGTCACATCGTAGCACTTACATTCCTGAGCAACTAGTGTGAAGAGCTGTGAACTACAAAATGTACCACTGAATGTAGTTCACCTGACATCGCTGAGGTCTGTTACGCTGTTTTTCTGGAGGATCTCCTTCCCTGTCTCGACCATCCGCTTCACTGGTTATGACAACAAAAACACATGCAATTTTCCATTACAAATAAGCCAACTATATTTTATTCAGCTGCAGAGTAGTTAACACCAGTCCACATGATCGGTTAGCAATGACCTGTCAGTGGAATTGAATTTAGCAGCAACATGCAGTAATCTATACAACTATTTTCAAAGTGCAACCGTTTCAACAAGCATCGGTAAATACGGTGTGTAGTTTAAACCTTACCCAAAGGCACATGCTCCTTGCTGAGTGTTTTACAATTCCCTACATGTTTGGTTGGGACGACCAGGTAATGGTGGGGAGCTCCAGGTTTAATGTCTCTAAAACATGAGATCTCCTCATCCTGCAGCGGAGATTAATGAGCAAATACAAATTAATAAATCAGCTGGAAAAAAAGAACGGGTAGAATGGTGGGGACTGTAGTGTTAATTGCAACCTTTTTTTTTTTTTTTTAAACTACATGTTAGTTAGCTTTTTGTTGTCGGTCTATAAATCACCAAGTCACCAAGCGGCAGTCTCTTTTCAGCTCTTTATCATCTCTCCCACAGCTGTGGTTTCCAAACTGGAAGCTCCAGTGAGTGCGTCTTTGAGGGGATCCCATAAAATGTATTAGAGTCCTTATTTTGGCAAATATAAGCTTCATACAGGACCAATAAGCTGGCACAACCTGCACGGAGTGCGGAGGTTCACCCTGCAATACACTAGACCAGCATAAAACTACAAACTAGCGTATAGCACTCAATAAAAATGTGGTAGTTCAATTACTGCACAGAACTTAGTCTTTAAACAATAAATCTAGCCCAATACTCAAAAAGCCACTAACGTTATACATGTGTTACAGAGCTATATACAGTACCTTTACGCTGCTTCTTAACCCAGTTTAACAAGAAAGCATGCTAGCAAAGCTAGCTAGCTTAGCACTTCATATTATTTAAACATTGCCAATATTCTTACACAGTGAAGAAGCTCCGTGCCCATTTCATTGTTTACGATCTTGCAGAAAATACATTTCTTTTCATATCCTTCAGCTGGCACGCTGCTGGTTTTGGAAACCTGATCAGGTTGTGTAGCCTTGACTCCTGCCATTGTTGTACAACAGCACAATGAACTGTCAAAGGTAAGACCTGCACAGTCGATCCCAGAGGTCAACGAGCTCACAAGGGGAAACCGAAAGATTGTCGATCCACCGTTCTCGACTCTCAAGTGTACATGTAGTGCCGTGTTTTGACGCGAGGAGTCGCCAGTGATGGCGAAAGCTTCGTGGAGCAGTGAAGCTGTTCAGCAAATTGGTTCATTTCTCCAGGCTTTACTGTAAATGCACACAAAGCCACCTGTTGGTCAAAGTGTAAGTACAAGTAAGTAAAACAGGCAATGACTGCCAACAATGAAAAAAATAATGTATTTTGTTATAATCCATTTATAGCACACCAATTCGGGTCTATTCTGATAAACATATGATTGTATACCAATTTATTTGTCTTGTGAGTATGCAAAACCGTAACTTAAAAAGTTGTTTATTAACCAAATCTCTGCCCTAATTCCAAGATTAAATCCGCAAGACCTCATGTCTAATTGTAGCTCCTGACAGAGAGGATTTGTTTGTGATCATTGATTTGTAGGATTATAGGGCTCTTAGATATTTGCTCCTCACTGCTGATGGTACAGATGCAACCGTCATTATACTTCCCCTGCAGATTTGCAAATAACTTTTCAACCCACCTGACTGCTGATAAATTCTCAAATTGACCATCTTAGGCTATAGCCTACTGAGAATATGTTGTCTAGCAACTAACATTTAGATAAAGTAATGTTAAAGTATGCCCAAGCTAGCAGATATTTCACTCATGGGGCTCTGCATAATGTAGGGCCTTTCCATATGTCCAACCCCCAAAAAGGGGTGAGTCAAATTATAGAAAAACATGATGCCTTCATACTTGACTTATCAAATAAACTGATCTCATATTGCATGAGTGTATTCAGTTTGCCTAATTTCCAATATTTAGAAATAAAACTATACTTTGCCACAGTCGAACTTCTCATTTTCACCGTACCAAAATAATTTAGAATTTTAGCTCTGCATTAAAAGCTGGACGCACGTTATCACAAAGTATGAACGAGCTATCAAATAAGGGAAGTGAGATGCAGCGTCGGTAAACTTCCCAGACAAACAATTAAAGCACGTAAACAGTTCCAGAAAATGTCTAATAGACGGGCTCTGGCTGTTCTCTTGTAAATCCATGGTGGGCGGTCGTTCCCGGATTTCAAGCCGGGACCATTAATGGCGGCTCGTTTGGAAACTTATTTTACAAAAATAGTTCACCGAAATGTGTTTCTGTAAACATTATGAGCGAGAAAAAAGCTATGCAGTTGCTAGATCTGTTTTTATTTTAGATGGACAACAGTCAGTTTAAAAGATTTTCGGGAGTTTCAAGAGGTGGCGATGCCTGCTGGACTTCCCTGATTTGCACACTGCTTATGGGAAACCAGAGAGGTCTAGAGAATTTTTGGGGAAGCCTGGCAATGACGTTCGAGGATACCTTGTTTTTTACAGAATGGACATGTAGCTACTGTAAAGGGAAGAAACTGCCCCCAGAGAGTATGGCTCTGGTTTAACCTATGGGTTTAACATATATTTAGTAACTCATTTAACCTGATTTTCAAAATGTTCTACCTCTGTTTTCTGGCATGATGGACCTTCACATTCAGTTTATCAGTGTACATTAACTGCTTAGAATTTATCTTCCCTACATTTTAATTCACAATTTTGTCACATTGTTATGAGGGTTGCTGACTCTGTGGATAGTATAGTAAATATTTCTTAACAGACGTATGCTAAATAAATCAAATCAAACACATAAAAAAGCCCCTGTCCTACTATACCTATATGGCACCCACACAACTGAATAATTGGCTGTGGTTTTGCATCTTTTTCCTTAGTACTTTAAAGGTTAACCTCTAAACTCTCCAAGTTGTGTTACTTGAAACTATTTTGTTCTTGTTGGGAATTAAAATAAATCCTACTTCGTTAAGTAAAAATATTCTGCTGTCAAAACATTTAAGTTGCTTCACTATATCTAATGTGGTCTTTTTGTGGCCTACATATGCTCACAAATGAACACAAATATTATAAAAATGAATACCTGATCAGATTTGGTATCAGCAAATCATATCGAGAGAATACACACTTTTTAGTTTCCATTGTTGTCGTCTATGCTACCTGCAGCAGACTCTGATTTACACACAAACTTTAAAATGTGAAATAAACTATACAAACAAATGTTGCTTTTCTGTTTAGTTTTTCTTAAAATACATTTAGATAAATTGATAATAAAAATATTTGAAATAATGTTCCTATATTGTCTATTTTTTTTTTTTTTTTTTAAACTTTATTTATTGAGTTTTCGGTCGTAATTAATAAACAATGCACAATAAACAAACCGTAACAGTCACAAAATACCCTCCCTCCCTCCCTTAACCAACAATTGTTCCTATATTGTCTATTTATGCAAATAGGCAGGTAGGTGTCCCACTTTCCAAAAACAAAAGCGACAGTTAACAGTTGATGTTTCTTCCTCCACAAACCGCACACATCACAGACAATACGTTGTTTATAGTGCAACCTAATGCTTTTATTGACCTGAGTGATTAGGTCTTCACCTGCAGCAATAGTCTTCAAATGGAGAACAACATTAAAGCCAGACATCACGTTAGAAAAAAAACAAGTGCAATTAGAGTACATTTAGGACATTGGGCGTACTACAGTGTTTTTCCAATAAATTAATTGTTTAACCTTTTAGTTTATACGGACCCTTTGGTGCCAAGTATGTTTCGTAAACCTTACACATACTGTAAACACATTTTAAATTCCACAAACATGTGGCTGTTAGACAGAAAAATAAAAATATTTCCTTAAATCCTCAATGCGCTTACAGTCATTACAAACTTTTTTATTCAACAGTGTTTCTGTGAACTTTGTATTATAATGCTCCCCACCACAAAGGGAGGGCATGGGGGGGCTTAAAGCGTCAGATGCCAGTGACTGACTGGTCTTAGCACGGGGCTATTGATGAATAGCCGGTAGTTTAAAGCAGCAGGACCCTGAATTACAGGATTTCATCTGGCCACTTGTCTTAAACAGGCACAGATCACACCAGCATAAACAGAAAGTCCAGCATGAGAACCAAAAGACTTTTACTTCTGTATGTGGGCTAATCTCAGCCAGGTGCCCAGATGACAGCACCTGCTCTTTCAGGGTTTGTACAGTAGTGGCTAAAACCACATGTACGCCTTGACATTTTGGAAGTTTTCTAACTCCAGTCCGGACAGTGGGGTCTTTTCAGATGTTGTCCTCTTAAGTTCCCACAGTCCAGACTTCGAGGTCTTTTATAATGAAGTCTTCCTGTGTGGAGAGCGACGCATTGCGGAATGTGGGACAGGAGAAGCTTGAACCATGGTACAGATCAGCGTCCAGCCACAGGCCAAATCCGCCCCTACAGACCAAGAAAAAAAAAAAAAAACACTTTAATATCAAATCTTTTAAAAGCTGTTAATGTTTTATGCTCTCAGATACTTGGTGCTGTAATCTCTGATATGTCACAGTTAAAGTTAATCAACAACCACATAACTTACCCCCCTCCACCAATCTGCAGAGATTCCAAGTTGCCGCTCACAAAGTAGGAGTTCTCGCCGCTCCACCTGTATACCTGGGAAAATGCCAAATAAAAGACTTAAGACACTTGTACTCAAACCCTATATAGCTCTTAAATGATTGCAAACTTTACTTGTACTACAAAGACAGCAGTTCTCAGACTAGCTGGTAGATGTAACCACACAGGAAACTCCACTCTTACCTGGAAGTCAGAGTTGAAGCTGAACAGAAAGGTTTCCCCTGTGCCATAGCAGTATTTACTGACTTTGAATGGATCAGAAGAAAACGCCCCAAACACCTGAAAAGACCAAGACATTGGGTCATTAAAGGAGTACTCACAGATACACTATTAACCAGGGTATCAGTCATTTGTTTAATTAAAAGCATTGGAGAGTTAAGATAAAGATGCAAACCTTATTATGCATGTCTTTGATGACCAGCAGCACAGGGCTGTCCAGGCTTGTCGTGTTCCTGTAGATAGTCTTCAGACTGCTCCCATGGATGGATGTGCTGTAGACCAGTTGCCAAGGATAGCCCTGGGTCCTTGCTGGCATGTGAGCAGCAAGCTGTTGGAAAAAAGAGATGTTAATCAAAAGATGTCATACTGAAAGATATAAAAGTAATTATCACAACAAAACGAGACAATATCATTGCCAAATCGTTCACTCAGATTTTTTTGGGAAATGTTGCCGGGTATAACTCACTTTCTCCAGGTGTTGGTCATCCAGCAGGTGGCTGCGGTCACAGAGGACAGGGAGGGCACCTTCAGCTTCCTCCTGGTACTCGGGCTCCTCTGCCTCAGAGTCCACCGAGCTACTCAGACTCTGGCGCCGCTTGGAGTCCTTCATTGTGATGATCTGGAGGAGGACACAAGATGAGACAAAATGAGACTTTCCCCTACAGTACATACAGAAACTTGTGGTTGAGCGACTCATTTACAGAAAGTGCACATGTAAATTCTAAAGGGTAAAGATGTTATTCCAACAGTAGATGCAGGGACAAGTTTAACACAGCTTCATTGGCAGTAAATTCACAACTGGATTGCTGAATTCACAACTGAATGCTGAAGCTGTAGGAAGGATGGATAATGATGACTTCATTTTTTTTTACCCCAGGGTAAAGTATATTTTACCCCATTAATACAGCACATCTCCTAACATAATAACATGCAGTATAGTGGTCCTACCTCAACATATGGCTCCATACAGTCACTGGCAAAATAAAACACCTTGAAATTGTCTGACTGCAGCTTCATTCTTCCTGATTTTATCTGTCAAGCTCTGCGCTCTGCAGTACCACATGTACCACATCCATCCCTTATGCATCTGGGCTACTTTTACTCTGTTTGTCTGAAATGCTATTGGTTTGAAACTTGAGTGGAGAGGCTTCTCATTGGTTAGCTCTGATACGGAACAGTTTCTATTCTCTCAAACAGGAAAGTGAAGCGCGGCTCTGGGAAAATGGGAGGGAGATTGAGATAGGATGTCCATATATAGAGACTGGGATTTCCCATAACCTCTGGGATAACTGCCAGGCACTTTGGTGCCTCAGTTACTGTAAGGGGATACTTGATGATTTTTATAAACCAATTAATTTACAAATGCTTGTTTAAACTGTAGAGGTTTATTGTCCTGCCCTGACGTTAACCTGCAGTTAAAGAGCCACAGAGGGCTTTTATTTCATCTTTAACTGTGTGTGTGTGTGTGTGTGTGTGTGTGTGTGTGTGTGTGTGTGTGTGTGTGTGTGTGTGTGTGTGTGTGTGTGTGTGTGTGTGTGTGTTCGTTCGTACAAACCTTACCTCCCAGTTTTTAGCTGTGGGGTTGACAGGTTTACTGAGGCACTTGTTGATCACAGCCACCTTGTACTTATTCACTACCAGATACGACTTCTGACATTTCTCTCTGATGATGATACAGGGCTGGTAGTGCTTCTTGTTGCCCTTAGTGTAGATTTCTGGGGACCACTGTACAAAGAAGGTGTAGAGGTGGTCAACCCTGTAGAAGCAAAATGAGAATTTCTTCATGAATAGACAATCACCGTTTACCTGAACAGATTTATTCAGGTGGCCTGCTATGGCTAAAATGAGTAGTTTTTTAATATGAAAAGCAATGGGCTTCTAACATCAATCACCACTTTGAGGTTACAAATAATTCAACTAAAGCAGAATCACTGTGTGTTACATCATCTTAACTGTATTTAAGTAAATCAATATTTGACTTCTTCTACTGAGCATGTCATTTCACTGCAACTGTAAAGCATTAATGACAGTTGAACCCAACCTCTGTTTCCCATAAGAAAAAAACAAATTGAAAGTTGAGCAAACGCCACTCACGATACTCTATTATCTTTCAAATCGTGCCTGGACATGATTTGCAGGAAAGTGAAGCATGCCTTAAATGGTATGCTGGGCTGGGGATATCCGAGGTGAGGACAGAGTGAAAATTAAGTTATTTTTTAAGATGGATTCAGTCACCTCCTACAGGTTTCCAAAAGAGAGCCACTTCTGACCAATTCATTACTGAAATCCTGAAAATCCATTTACTATTGAATCAAGTAGTAATTAGTAGTATAAACCTACTTTGCCTCCCTCTTTCTCTTCCTGCCAATCTACACTGCAACAACATCTTTCTACCATGGAATGACTGAAATAACTCCGTGTTACTTCTTTGCACATGTAGTAATACACACACCACCAATAACTCTAATCACTATACCTTTGCAAAAGGGTTACATCCCATGCATGACCCCGAATAAACTTTTACAATCTTGTTGTAATTAAAGCTTTTGCGATTCTAAGCCCACATTTTCTTGCTTAAAAGGTTAAAACAAGCAAATCAAAATACCGTGTGATTAAACTCCAGATAACATCACCATGTTCAGGACCCCGCATAACAATGTTCACAGCTCTCTTGATGATTCGTTTCACTTACTCTCCAACGCTGTAGGCAACTCCCATGGCTGATTGAAGATGAGGGTAAACCACAAGGAGAAAGAGAGAGTAGATGGTTTGGAGGTTCAGTGCTGAAGCAGCGTGTCCACTGTCCCTGTCCAGAGTCTCAGCCCCCTGAGCATTTTATACCAGTGGGTCAATCGCTGAGATAAGCCCCTTCCATCATTAACCCTCCCTTTCTCCCTAGACAGCTTTACATGTATTTGACATAAGGATTTCACAATGGTCCTGAAAGCCAGAGTTAGGGAATCATTAACGTGACCTGCTCAGTCTCTCTGTCCTGAATCTGGCTGGAGTTCAGTTACTGTGTCAAGGTAGTGGCTCGGTGACTGAATGAGGTGGCTTGACAGAAAGTTAAAGGCCTATATGTCCGTCTGTCTGAGTTTCAGGTTGTCTTTTCATTGTGCCTTCCTGCCTTTGTTTCTGTCTCTCTGTCTGTCTTACCGGATTTCTGGCCTCTCTTTCCATCTCCTCAGAGATTAAACTAAACTAATTACATTTCCAGTTAAATCAGTTCTGAGGAACTGTACTTGTACTTTACTTGAGTATCTGCAACTCCACCATATTTCAGGGTGAAATATTGCAGTTTTTAACCCTGCTACATACATCTTACTGATAAAATATGTAATATTCCTGCAATAAAATGACTATAAACAACTATACCTGTATTATATATATTTTAGTTGTGTACTTACACTATCCCAAATTTTTCCAACAAGCCAGAGAAATCTGTAACTTCAATCAATGACACGGAGTGTGTCATTTGGTCGCCTGTCAATGGCGTTATATATAACCTTTGACCCCTGGTCTACATGTCTTCTGCAGTTTCCAGGCATTGAGTTAAGCTAACCAGCTATGGCCTGTATACCTTGGTAATGATCGTCTCTCTTACTCTTGACAAGAAAGCTAATGTGCGTTTCCCTAAATGTGAAACTATATCTTTACACTATATATAAATATTGTATTTTACATTGTGGTATTGTTACTTTTACTTCTGCATCCAATCGTCACATTCATCCCTCTCATTTTCTCTTTCTTTTCTCTCTTGCAGCCTGTTTCCTTGAACAATATAAATGGGGAAGTATTTAACGATTTGTTATGCTCTTTTAAAACGACAATTCTAAGAGAAGGAAACGTGCATAATGGATGGGTACATTATATTTGGAAGGTTTTGGAACTACACACCATCAAGAAGTTTTGATGATAAATGGTTTTGACGGGGATGTGTTGTCCTAATTTGGTAGCAGAGAACTGCTGTTCATGTGTATGATGTGTGTTGTACATATGCGTGTGTCTGAGTTGTTGTTGGCTTTTTTTTTTCCACATATTGAGTTTGAGTGCGCGCAAACGCACGGAAAATTACAGATGTAATCTATCTCCCTGCAACAATCATTAGAGGCCGTTATTTTAACAGGCCCCACTCCCACTCTATAAGGATTATTGTAACAGGCTCAAGACATCAAATCAAGATGTAATCAAAGAAGCACCATGCAGTGATTACTGATTGCAGTGTTGACCGTTGATAAATTATCTATACAAGACATTCAGACTTGATTAATTTATGTTGTGTATTATCTCCCTACACTAATGCTCAAACAGAATCACAGACTTGTCTGTTTCTTCTACCTGCAATCGTTAGGATTAACTGAGTAAACACAAATAAACTCAATGGGCCAGATCATCTGAACATGCTGAGCTGTTGAAGCAATAAAGCTGCTTTGTGGGTGTTATTTCCAAATATCTTCACTTGTTTGACTAGAATTTGTTACAGTCTTGGGCAAGTGCAACATAGAGTTTATATGTGTGTGTGTGTGTGTGTGTGTGTGTGTGTGTGTGTGTGTGTGTGTGTGTGTGTGTGTGTGTGTGTGTGTGTGTGTGTGTATGTGATGGCTGGTGAAACAAGGAACAGCATCAATGAAAGCCATTCGTAAACTCAAAGTCACATAACATTTATGTCATTCTGTTACGTTTGCACTTCTTTTTTTCTGTAAGCGTGCTGTCCATAACGTATAGTGTTGTGAATGAGAATTTCTAGTCTAAAGTCTGTATTATTCATCCCCCCCAACACACACACACACACACACACACACACACACACACAAACACACACACACAGAGCACTTCCTAGTACCCTCACTATAGCATATACTGACACACACATGAATATGATGTGCAATGGGCTATATCCCTGCAGATGTCTACTATCAGCATTATACTGCACCATAAAAAGATTGCATACATATTACTATTCCTCATAGCCCTGATCAAAATACCATCATATCCTAAGTTTTGGTGTTTTTGTACTGTCCCTATTATTAAACAGTCCAGTTGCTGAAGGAACAGAAAAATTGGTAAACCTAGCTGTTCTTATTTTCTTCTGCAGAATCCTTCCTACAGCTTAGTTGGAACCTTTTGAGCAGAGGGTGAGTAGGGTCATTGAGGATGCGCTCAGCCTTATTCAGAATAACGTCCTTACACAACGGAACAGCTGACATCTGGTCACACCCAATGACCCTACACGCCATACTGATCATGAGCTGCAGCCTATGGGATGTTGCGCATGTTTCCCAACCCACAAATCAGGCCAAAGGACAGCATGCACTGTAGGACAGCTTTATAAAACAGTTGCAAAACATAACAATCCAAATTAGAACTGGACAGTTTCTGTGAGAAAAAACATTTGCTGTTGCAGTTTTTTGATCTTCGCAGTGGCACATAGCCTACATCAAACTTCAGCTTGTCGTCAATCTCTATCCGAGTCCCTCTATTAGAGTCAGCGGACAGGACCGTATTTAGCTAAATTACAAATTGATAATGGTTCCAGTGCTCAAACGCATGTTTGTAAAATATATCAGGTCAGGAGATTACAATAGGGACACTCTGGGGTCAACAATCTTTCACA
Organism: Perca fluviatilis; assembly: GCF_010015445.1. Classification (NCBI taxonomy): domain Eukaryota; kingdom Metazoa; phylum Chordata; class Actinopteri; order Perciformes; family Percidae; genus Perca; species Perca fluviatilis. Next base: position 13,236,327 of record NC_053118.1, on the reverse strand, counting down.
AGAGAAGTAGCAGGGAGGAGATCAATTTGAGTCGCACACGAGATCATTAAGTAAACACAGGCACACAGATACACAGTTAAAATACAGATATATAAACGCGTATGTGCAGACACGCATGTGCCCACACTCATATGCACACCTGAGGCATGTCAGTCCTATGTGCACACATTCTATGTGCAGAAGAACTCTCACTATTACTTACTGACCCATTCAAGTCCCATCCATCCATCTTCGTCTGCTTATCCGGTGTTGGGTCGCGGGGGCAGCAGCTCCAGCAAGGGACCCCAAACTTCCCTTTCCCGAGCAACATTAACCAGCTCCGACTGGGGGATCCCGAGGCGTCCCCAGGCCAGGTTGGAGATATAATCCCTCCACCTAGTCCTGGGTCTTCCCCGAGGCCTCCTCCCAGCTGGACGTGCCTGGAACACCTCCCTAGGGAGGCGCCCAGGGGGCATCCTTACCAGATGCCCGAACCACCTCAACTGGCTCCTTTCGACGCGAAGGAGCAGCGGCTCTACTCCGTGTTCCTCACGGATGACTGAGCTTCTCACCCTATCTCTAAGGGAGACGCCAGCCACCCTCCTGAGGAAACCCTGGATCTCGTTCTTTCGGTTATGACCCAGCCTTCATGACCAAAGGTGAGGGTAGGAATGAAAACTGACCGGTAGATCGAGAGCTTTGCCCATTCAAGTCTGCGCAGAAAAAAATACAGCTGACATTTTTCTCAAATGTATAATGTAATTCTTAATTTGATGAGATTATGTTTAGAGTTCCTCTGCATTGCTGCTCTGGGAGTGTTTTGTTCTCATCTTGGGTCTGTCTGAAGCACTGTGTTAGTAAAAAGGATGGGTAGCATTGAGAGAGACATTTGTTGCTCAGTATTTTTTCTCTGGTTTGGCTCCCGCTAAAAATGTTTTGAAAGTGCAACAGCTGTGCTGTATTTCCTGTCATCAAAGCAAGCAAGAACATGTTTTGCCACCAAAACCTGCAACTGCACTTTAACAAGATGAAAATATTGGACAATTATTGGAGAAATTAATTAATATAAAGCTAAACAAAAGGCAGGTCATAGAATAATAATCCACACAAAAACATGTCTTCCCTCTCTTTGAAAATGTAAGTTAAATACTCAAATATCTTCTTTTATAGTTTGTTATTATATAGTGGAATGTCTGGATCTGAAAATCACAGACGGATGTGTGATTGTAATTGTAATTTTCTGTTAAGATTGTTGCTTTCACATAGCTGTTTCACATACAGTAGGTGTATGCCCTGCAGTGCCCTGCTACGTCCTGCTACGTCCTGCTATGCCCAGCAGTGCCCTGCTACACCCTGTAACGCCCTGCAGTGCCCTGCTATGCCATGAACTACTACAACTACTATTTCTAGTCATAGTTCCATTATCTTTATTGTGACTATTATTGCCACTGTTGATCACACCCCCAACCAGCACCGTCAGACACCGCCTACCAAGAGCCTGGATCTGTCCAAGGTTCCTCCCTAAAAGGAAGTTTTCCTCACCACCCGAGGTTTCTCCCTAAAAGCGAGTTTTTCCTACAACTCCCACTCTCACTAAATGCTTGCTCTTGGGGGAATTACTGGAATTGTTGGGTCTTTGTAAATCATAGAGTGTGGTCTAGACCTACTCTATCTGTAAAATGTCTTGAGATAACTTGAGATTTGATTGATTTGATTTGAATTGAAAATTGAATTGAATTGCTGGGTTTTGGATTTGTTGTTGAAAAAATTATAAACAATAAACATTCCACATTACCACATTTTGATGCAAACTGCACATATGCAATCAGACTAAACTGTTTGTTTGAGTACAGCACAAATATTTTTAGCAAAGTTCACTTGTTGAGACACGATTGTGAGACATAGTGACCAGGGGATTAGGAGGTAATGGTCTATTGAGATATGTGGCAAAATTCTTCCACTATGACTGCAGGCAACTGTGTTGATTAAGAGGTCCCTGTATGAATGCGCACAGACCATCAGACATTGTTTGGGTTTTGTCTCAGAGGCCGTGAGTCTTTTGGAAATGACACACACACACAAACACACACACACACACACACACACACACACACACATGAACACACAACACTCCTTTGTCATTTTCTTGGCAGCAGGTTATTCATTGTACAGCCGTTGGTACCTCACCTTTCCACCAATTACTGTAAATCCTCTCTGCCGTTGCACACTCATGTCAACATGGGAGAAACCTCTATTAGCCAGCATGCTCACTGGCCTGGGTTCAGTATACATACACAGACAAACATAAACACACAGAGACACAAACGCAGTAATGAGGTGTACGTACACAAACGTCACTCTGCTGGCTGATATACAGTATTAGTTCTTATTTACTCCTGCAAGCGTTTGGAGCATGGAATGTAAATGCATTTGATGATTTGTCGAGTTGCAGATGTCAGCTGGGCCACTTGTTAGCCTAGAGTTGCATGTGTTTGTGCCTCGGCAACACTCTCTGTAACAGTTGTGCACGAGTAGGCTGAAAGAGTATGTTAACATTTCAGAAATCCGTAGCCAGGGTGACTATCACTGGTAGATAAATCCAAAGATCGATGCCATTGTTTTGTCTGATTTAAAATGAGTCATAGGAAACCTATTTACTGTAAAAGATAACAACGACTTTTTATTACGTGTGCGATTTCTCCTCCCACATTGGCAACCTATTCAAATGAAATTTGCCCTGCGGTGTAATGCAACTCATCAAGCTGTTACTTGTTTGATTCTGGTAGTTGTAGAGAATGTCACAATGCCAAATTGTGTAATACAAAAGCCCAAAGTGAAACATTTACGTCAATGTTTTTTTTTCTAAAACAGGCATGTGCACAAATAGACATCCAAAGGGGCTTGAGCACCTGCCCTTTTTCTTCATTGAGAGAAAGTGCCCTTTTTTCTGGATGCATGTATGTATTATTTTTTATTAATTAATATAGCCTAAATATACTCCTTTGCACACAGCTTCCCTGTCAAACAAATGTATTTATTTAATAAAAAAAATGAAAATATCAGATCGGGACATAAGTCTCTCTCTCTCTCTCTCTATGCGTCTCCTCGTCAGCAGTGCACACACACACACACACCACACACACACACACACACACACACACACACACACACACACACACACACACACACACACACACACACACACACACACAAAGGGCAGACAGAGAGGCAGCAGTCCCTTCCAGCTCCTACCCAAGAAAGCTTTTCTTGGCTTGTGTGGAGGTGAGTGGTGATGAACAAAAGATTAAGCAGCCAGTGCCTCGAGTTTACAGTTAATTAGCCGGAAGACAAAACAAATAGTTAACCTCTGTCAACATGCATGAGCTACTAGCTAATGTAATAAGTTAGCTAAGGTTCAGCCGAGGCATCATGGCCCTACAGACTAATGTATTGTACTCAATGGAGACACTCCAGGTGAACAGCTACAGTAAAATCTGTGTCTAATAACGTCATCACAATCGCCACATTGATATGCAAATTTGGCGTTAACTAATTCAAATGCGGTGATTTGCATTAATTTGAAAAGGCACTGCAGGTGAACAGGATAAACAAAATAACTAAAACATCAGCACAGAACTTCCCCATAATGAGTTAAGAGTATTTCCCCTTGAATGTTAGGTTGAAATATGTAGATTAATTTAGAAGGTATTTACAGATGCAGCCTAAATCAGATACCATCTAAATGTGTATTTTGGAAGTTTCATTTCCATTAGAGTAAAAGAAGACATGGAAGCAAAATTGACCAAAACATACGTAGGCTACTACCGGCACATACGGGTACTTCATTAAAACTCAAGGCCGCGCTCCCTTTTGGGGGATAGAAAATAGACAATCCCATAGAAGTCAATGCAATTTGACGTGTGTTTGGATCATAATTTTGACAAATGTATGTGCATTTTTTTCTTGTTAAACAGATGGTTTGTTTGTGTGACTTTGCTGAACCTGAGCGTTCACGATACCTTAATAAACTAAGGTTGATCGCCGTCATGTCCCCTCAACCTCAGTCTTCTCACGTATCAGTAGATCAATGACCCAACACGGTGGCCGCATACTGCTTATGTAGAAATACATATCTGATTAAATCACTGTTGTTAGGGTGTCGTCTGTAATTAATCAACCTGTTATTAATAACCAACTGTTCGATCTATAAGCTGAGATTTAGTTGGAGATGACAGTCTGATGCTGCTAAACTGTTAGCAGCCTCCCACTAAAGCTAACGTTAGCTATCCATCAGTAGACTTGTCACCAGCATCATTTACCACATCGACTGAGAATATTCACGTTTCTTATGAGCCTCATATATTAGTGTGAAAGTCTCGGTTAACCCGCTACACAACAGCTTTTTCAGCATTTTCCTGTTTCTCTCCTGATGTGATTCTTCCCTCTCATAGGGAGCCTCGGCGATGCCGGTCTGGTCTATAGCCTGGAGACAAAGCCCATCTATCGGGATCTATTTTAGGACATGGCAAGAGGACAATTCGAAGACCAGGGTTTTGGGATGTATTGTTGGTGCAACAAACTACCCAGGTTCGGAGTGATTTACATTTCCTCTGTCGTTTACGCTGTTGTCGTCTGTGGGGAACGCGGGAATGTTTTCCCCCAGAAAGGGGCGTGGCGATGAGACCTTCTCTCGGATGACATATGGCCGGTAGTACGTATGGGAAAAGTGTCCTGCATTAAACTGTAACTTCAATATTTTGATTGGAGGCTCCTCATCTAATAATAACAGTGCTTCTTCATTAATGGTGCTGTTTTTTTCCTGTAAAATTAACAAAATTGCATCAACAGCCTTCTTCAGTTTAGTGTGAAGATTTTTGTTGAGAGTTTTTGTAAAAAAAATCTTTTTTTGAAGTGTTATTTCTTTCAGTAACAGCAAAATACTTAAAATGATTTAGTGAAACGATGTCCCTCTCCTTGGTGCTGTCTCCTATTCTAAATATATACTTGAAACTAGTAGCATAGAAAACAGTTCCTTTGCTGTTTGTGATGATGTTTAACTGATTAGTTTTTTGAGTATTTATTAAAACTATTAAACAATTGCGTAAGGGAAATAAGATAAATTGGTAAGGTAGTCAGAGTTGTGTTGATATATTTAGTGTTTTGTTTCATTTCATATAATTATTTATTAACTATTAGGCCTTTATTTTTCCTTGAGCCCCTGCCGCCCAAAATGTCTGTGCACGTCCCTTTTCTAAAAAGTATTTTACCAGCATTAAGCTTTATTGCTGAGGAAACTTTCTTCAAACCTACAGTACTACTGTACTATAGACCAGTCTTGTCAGCTGTACAACTTAGTGAGCCACCTGGAAAGCAAAAATCACTCACTTTTAACAGAGTTTGTCTAAATGATTAAATATTGTATTTAGTTTGTTGAATGCATCTTGTGCTGTTGGAGATATTACTGAATACTTACTCCTCTCAACAAGGGAGACATGGGAGGCAAATGGGTTGTAGAATTTGACTGTGATACAACATAGCCAACACCAAGCTTCAAATTCTACTGACTGCAGTTTACTGTAAAAGGACTGGATGTTGTAACAGCAGACTAGCCTGGAAATCCAGACCCAAATCCAAAAGATTAAGGGTCTGGCTATGAGTAATGAAAATGGCCCAACTCGAGGGGCGGCACCTAGCATGCATTTGAAAATCTCACTGCACGCAATTGGATAACACTACGACCAAATGTTTACTGACTGATTCCGGACTTCGGTGTCGCAGCGCTGTCGTCATCTGTTTAGCTCGCCTCTGGACCGCCTGTATCAGATACACCAATGTGATTGGTGCAGCTCGGCTACAAGGGAATAGTTAATGAGCATCATTGCTCATTGCCAGAGTGACTCGCTGAGCAAATTCAAATTGTGCTCTCGCGAGAACTCTGGATTTCCAGGGGTAACAACAGACACCAATGTCTGCTACACACGATCATTGCTTTTTCATCAACATGTTTAACGTTTACCTTTTGTGGTTTGGTTGAAGAGCTGTAGCTATTCTGAGATGCAGTGAAAACCAGAAAACAGAAAGTTTGTCTGTGGCTAATGTTTTTTCCAACTGTGGATGTAACATCGGTGTGAAAAGATGAGCGGAAGTAAAGGAAAGCAGGCTGCCTGGCAACAGTAGTAAACACATCCATAATAAACCCGCCGTACCGCAAAACATTACATTTATCTACTGTAATCATTAACGTGACTGTCGTTGATCTCCAAATCGAAATGACTGTCTGCCTGTAACACTGTTAAGAACACTCTTTTTTCTTAGCTTTGACAAAACGATCTCTCATGTTTTTACACACTCTCCAGCTAAATGTTTTTTTCTTTTCCCAGTGTGGTGGCTCTCTCTGAACACATTTAAAGTGCCTATATTATGCTCATTTTCAGGTTCATAATTGTATTTAGAGGTTGTACCAGAATAGGTTTACATGGTTTATATTTCAGAAAACAGCATATTTTTGTTGTACTGCACATTGCTGCAGCTCCTCTTTCCACCCTGTGTGTTCAGGTCTCTGTTCTAGCAACAGAGTGAGACTTCTCACTTCTGTACCATCTTTGGTGGGAGTCACACATGTGCAGTAGCTAGGTAAGGATCACATCAGCTAGCTATCTGTTTCTCCAACTTCAGTCAGTGCAAGGCAGGATTAGCTGGGAGAATTCTTCTAAACGAGGACGCACTTCCAACTTTGTGTGGAATACCTGCAGAACAGGGACATGTAAGTAGTTCTTTTGTAGATTATGGTGAACTCGTGTGTGTTGTAGCAGTGTTTTGCTATTGAGAACGAGGGGGCTAGCGGTTAGCCCGGCGTTTCGGCTTGTGACGTAGAAAGCCGTGCAGATTTTGAACAGTTCACCCGGAGACTGAAGGCAGGACACATTCAGAAAACAGTATCTCACTCAAAACAGCATGGATGTTTTTTTTCCAAGTTTGTATGCGTGTGGAAGCACCAGAAACACAAAATAACACCCCAAATACCAGAAATTTTCATAACATGGGCACTTTAAGGCCATTTGACACGCTGTGGTCTGTACATAAAGAATCATGCAGATGTCTGTAGAGGCGAAGCCGCTCGGCCAGTCTTCCCAGCTGACCATGCTGAACTGAAAGTGCAGCGCGCGGCAAGTTACAAAAATTCAGAGGTGCACGACAATTTGCGAATCCTTCGCGCTGCAAACGGCAGCTTTTGTGATGTCATTATATTCTACTAGTGGTAGTATTTCTACTACGATGCTATTACCTGAAGAAATCTAATATAATCGAGTAAATGATCTTCTGGTGGCCAAATATTTAATTCAGAGTATTGAAGACCACATTTACTTGCCATTGTTTGGGATCATTTGCAATTAGAGTAGCCCAGATTGTATTATGGCATTTTGATTCAAATGTATCAGATTTGTCAGCTAAACATTTATTCTGTGAACTCTACTCCAGCATAGTATAGCAAATTTAGGTTTCCGGATTAGTAATGCTGATGACCCCAAATTCTTACCCTACCTTAGGTAGTCTTGCTTGGTCAGACCTATCTCCACAGCGCTGTGGAGTATGGTCTGGCTACACCACACTTACATTCTAGAAAAGGAGAAAAAAATGCTTGTTTGCATTTCTTTAAACCAATCACAATCATCTTGGCTCCGCTTAGCTCCGTACGCAGCAACAGTCGATAAATTTAACTATTCACACAACACAGGAATAGCTGGATACATTGTTAAACTGTTGTCTTACCAGTGTATCAACGTATAGACTTCGTCCACAGCAATCCTTTCCAATTGTTTCCAAAACGTTGGCATTTGCAGAATGGCTCTCGATCTACCGTTGCCAACACATTATTCTGGTGAGCCGTATACGATAGAGACCTGGCCAGCAGCAATGTTATCATCCGTGTCATTATCTTACTCTGCGTAAGAAGCTTTTTCCACAACCATTGGGCAAACATGCTTGCAGCTAATGGTTAGATAGTAAATGCCGTAAACCTACAGTATCCTTTGTAAATCTTTGAAATCATTCAACAAAAGAACCAAGCAGGCCTGCCTTGTTGCATGATCTAACATTCAAATGTTGATGTTAAACCATGTCTCGCACTGTATTTATTATTTCCTTTCCTTTTACTTTCCCTAGGAAAATGTATAAGCTCTTCTGGTCTGCGTTCCGTAAATGGTTTTATCTGATTTTGCAGGGAATCGGACCCAGGGACAGGCATTACATGTAAGAATAACTATATACAAGTAGCCTTCTTCTCGCTGATGGTCTCTTTTTCTAATGCCGGTCATAAAATCATAAATATGTTGTTTTTGAGCCTGTGCTTTAATCATATTTTTAGAGTGACATGAACACATGTTGAACCCTGCGAGGCATTGATTTCCGACTATCCGAAAGTCCATAAGGGGTTATTGCTTAAGTCACAAAGAGTATGCATGTGTGTGTGTGTGTGTGTGTGTGTGTGTGTGTGTGTGTGTGTGTGTGTGTGTGTGTGTGTGTGTGTGTGTGTGTGCGCTGTGGGGGCATGTCTGCTTAGATTTTATCTGTAGTGTGTACAGTATTTATACACAAACTATGCAGTATATGTGGGTACACATTGCATGCAAGTCCACAGTGTACATGTCTAAATGCAATAAAACAGGAGTGAAACATTTTCAAAATCAATTTAGAAACCATGGCCAAGGCAGAGTTCACACAAAGGTTACAGGTGAAAGTGTATCAACTTGGGTGTCCTGCAAGATCAGTTTTACATGATAATTGTATTGTACAAATCTGTAATTTTAAGTATTATATTAGTTTAGTTCATTCTTCAATGTGATTATTGCAACAACAACAAAAACTAATGTTACTTGTCTGTGGCCCTTGCTTTCAAAGGCATTATTGTGCATTTAGTTGTGGAATGGAAATTGACTTCAATATTCCACTTATTCCACTTGTTGATATGAAGTACTGTATGTTAAAGTGTCTTTATTGTATTCACTCAATTCAGTTCAAAACATTTTCGCTTGTGCATAGTCATAGACTTTTGGCTCATGCCAACTGGGAAGTATTAGTGCTCAAAGCCAGATTAATGCAATTGTGTTTTGTTCAGGGTTTTTTGTCTGCATGCTGAGAAATCTCAGAGCTCGCAAAAACTGGTTTGGACCAGCTGCTAACCCTGTTATACAAGAAAATACACTTGCAATTCAAAGTGGTAGCATACAGGACATATATCATAAGAATTGTTAACCTACATCAACATATATGGCATCAATATTCTTTCTCTCTGAATTATGTTTAATTTTCGTTTCTTTCTCTCTCAACCACTTACAACCACCCAGAGGTAAACTGCTTACCTATCACTTTGTTCCCAGAGACATTCAACTTTTAATGCCATTTATTGACACTCTGATGCAACGTTGTATAGCAGCATGTAGTAAAGGACAGATTCAGGCCTGACGGCGGTGTAATAGCTCCGACTCTGCTATGTCAACCAGGGTTAATCGTTGAAGTTTTTGAGAGAGTGGGGTTTCCAGTGACCCACTTTCAGAACGAAATGCATTGTGGTACACAGAGACACAATACCACAACAGAGCACTTCTTGACATGTTCAGGAAGAAGCCACTTCCTCTGCCACTGGGGGCCTTGATTCACAGGAAATTTGAGTGGGTAAGTGGTAAAAGGAGAGTTTAAGGAAATTTCTTACTACATCCTGCTGTACTTTCCGTTGTAGAATTAAATCTGAACCTGTTATCATGTCGGCTATTGAGGAGGAGAGGGGGGGGGCAAGGTGGATATTCATGCCATGGGACCTTTAAGATTCCATGCCAAATCATATTACTTGTTTTTATTATGATGGGGATCAAAGATCATCTTAACAATGGACTAAATTTACCAAGAAGCCGTTCTTGTAATCTGATTTTTAGCCACGCTTGCTCTATAGATGACAGTCGGTCAGTCCACCACTGTAAAATTTCATTCTCAACTGGATGGATTCCCATGAAGTTTTGTACAAACACTCGTGGTGCCCAGAGGATAAATTGTTATAACTTTGGCAACCCGTTTTTATCTAGCTCCACCATCAGTTTAAAATGTTAATATCAACATCCTAGAATGTGAGCTATGAGCATCACTTCTGCTTCATTTAGCTCAAACCATCGCTATAAAACTGCCCTCTCCTGAAAAAAAGTCAGATTAACAGTCAGTGTACAGTGTTATATGAATAAATATGTCAACATAATATATAACTTTTAAGATAAAGTACAGATGAAACACTCTTTGTCTGATTTAGTCACCCAATGAAGCAGAGATGAAACAATCAGTACAATAATAACGCAAAAAGAAAGTGGATTATGTTTATTTTTGGAGGGATTAGTAGCTGCCTAGTAGGGTGGGTGTGTTTTCTGTAATGTGTTTGGAAAAAGAGTAGGAGGAGAGGTAAATCAGACAATCCTCCTCCTCAATATGCAGGTTAGAATGACATTTTTACCCTGACACATACGTACTGTATTTGAAGAAACTTTGTAAATTAATCATCACGGTTTGGGTCTCTGTGTGTGGGTGGGACCCATACCCTCTAACTCATTTTTTCCGTCTCACAGATGAAAAAATGTCCCTAACACACAAAGAAGATGGGAACAACGGGGGAGCTAGAGAGAGCTTGGCTCCCCTTAATAAGATATGGGCTCCCCTGAAAAAGTGATTTGTGAAATTGTGGTGGGTCTCCAAAAATATTGACAATGTGTCATTTTATTGTGCAATTTCAGTTTTGTGTAATGTGATCATGGTGGATTATTATGTGTAAAATTGCAAGAAGAAGCTGAAGAAGTAATCTCTAGCTGAAGATGGTGTTGGTAACAGCTCGTCAGAGGTCGGTCACGATCCTAACCCCTCATGCTCCTCTCTCCCGTTAAATTGGAAGAGCCGATATACATGGCTGTTTGTTAAAGGTTCCATGACATGCTGCTCTTTGGATGCTTTTATATAGACTTTAGTGGTCCCCTAATACTGTATCTGAAATTCAGCCTTGGTGCAGAATTACAGCCACTAGAGCCAGTCCTACAATGAGCTTTCCTTAGGATGTGTCATTTCTGTGTCTGGAGCTATTGAGGAGGAGGGGGCAAGGTGGAGGGTGTGGGTGTGGCCTTGACCAACTGCCACTTTGCTCGTTTGAAAGCCATGATGTCTCTCTCTCATGGGTGGGCCAAATTCTCAGGCAAAGCAGAGAAAGGGGAGGTAACCTTGCTCCTTATGACCTCATAAGGAGAAGATTCCAGATCGGCCCATCTGAGCTTTCATTTTCTCAAAGGCAGAGCAGGATACCCAGGGCTCGGTTTACACCTATCACCATTTCTAGCCACTGGGGGACCATAGGCAGGCTGGGGGAACTCATATTAATGTTAAAAAACCTCATAAAGTGATTTTCATGCCATGGGACCTTTAAGGATGGAAGCTTGGGGTGCATCGCTTAGGCCTAATTGAACGGAGGAATTATGGTATTCTTCGGTAGCCTGGGTAACTTTAACCGTTGTTCATGTGAAATCTCAAAGACAGCCCGATGCTTTGTTGTGTATGTGGGTGGCTGTTTGCTGTTTGACCTATCAATTCCTGTTGATAAAGTATAATAGGGTAAATCCTGTATAGTGCATACACTTGTAGCTGTTATGTATCTTTGTATACAGCTTGTCAGTATGGTCACATCATTGCTGATCTAGTCAGAAGTATTCTTGCATTGCAAAGTACAAGATGGGCCATCCCATCTTTTCAGTAGTAAACTCTATATTCCAGCGCTCTAAGGCGCTGCACATGGGTCTGTTTCTATGACAACAGCATTAAGGTTAGCTAGGTAAGCCCAAGGCAGGGAGTGAGCAGACGGGATGGCAAGTGACGGTGATGCCCAAAGCTTTCCACGGGGTAGCAGCAGCGCCCTGAGTACAGACCACAGTTTAGTTTTTCGTTTATTTTTCTTTGGACTCAAAGTTGACCGGTCTTCTATCTCTGTCTGTTGTTCCGCCATTGTGAGTCAGCAGTAATGAAATGTAGGTGCCCGACCCAATTAACATACCAATTCTTTGCATCTTTCCTTGTCGGAAGTTCTCAATTTGCGAGTATAATTGAACGCAGCTTAACCGGCACTGTCAAGCTCCATCTTGGCAGATGGGAAGAGACCAACCCCTGCTGATGTAAAAAGTGTCACTAACCCTGCGTGCACATTAGAATGTAGTGCAAGAACTTGATATCATGTAAACCACTCCACTGCAGCAAAACATGAGCAACTAGTCAGGAACAATAGCAACCAATACTGAGGATGTGACAAACTACAAGGTAAGCCTGCTCTCTACTGTAGTATATAGTGTATCCTGCATGGCTCATTGATGGACCAACAGCTGTGCATGCAGTCAACTGTTCTTCAGAAGCTCAATGACGGCATCTACTGGAGAGAAGCAAAAGATGAAAAACCCTGATCAGTAATCATGGTATTATGGACAATACCTATTATCTTACTAATCAAATGTAAAACTCTTATGTAGTTGTATTTTAAGTGTTCCCCTTGAGATCATTTTTGGTTTTAAATTATTTTTGTTTTTCTCTTTTAATTCATATTTTTAGTTTGAACTGTCTGCGAGTTTGTTAAATGTATTATGAAACAAATCTAATCTCAGAAAGGAAGGGGGGAGGGAGGGGAGGGAGGGGAGGTGCTTCTCTGTTTGGATTCTTTGTCTCTTTTTCTCCCACTCTTCCAGTCATGTGGGTAAAGGTGTGGTTATCACATAATGGCCCCACAGTGTTAATAAGGTCTAAGATGTTGTAGCTTTACTTCTTCAGGTTTGTAGTTCAGGATGGGAAATGTCTTTACGTAAAACTGATAACAAGCAGGCACACGCACACACGCACACACACACACACACACACACACACACACACACACACACACACACACACACACACACACACACACACACACTCTAACGTACTTGACAGCCTCTGACAGCTGAACAATGGACCTTTTTCACAGCAGACATTTTGACTTGTCATATGGCTTAATTCCATCAAGTGTCCCAGTAAGCTATTTCAGTGAGTCAGCATGCACAGTACCAGGGCCTCTCCTAAATGGAATGCAGCCATCATTAAGGGTTTTGAATACACCTCTGCTTTTCCTACTATGACATGTCAACATATCTGCCGTGAAAAAGGTCTACAGTAGTCGTAATGGTCTGTGAGTTTGAAACTGCACCAGGAAAATAAAAACATCACTTTGAGTTCAGCAACATTGTTTCCGACACACTTATGCGAGAGATAGTCTGTTGCATTTGTGGTTCACTGACATAAACCAGTTTGTAAACTCCATCTCTCTTTACTGTTATCTGTGTCTCATAATTTACTACCTCATTACGCTATTTCAAATGAGTATAGTTGTTACATAAGTGTGTCTGTGCTTTTTAAACCTGTGTAACATTATTTTTCATACAGTTTGGGTGACTGAAATAGAGTTCAAAGTTCATTCCTGACCCGGGAAAAGTAGATGGCAAGTCAATTTCACCTCAAGTTCCATTGTAAGTAGCTGTTCTGGAGCTTTCGAAAACAATCTTTATTAGCAGATAACGTTTACCCAGATGTCATGGAAATGTAAATGTTCAGGATCCAATTACTTCTGAACACTTTAAGGACTTCTCATTCATGTTGCCATAAAGTTGAGTTTTGAAGTGCTTTCCTGACCTTGAAGCATGCAGCTAAAGATCATGTGATATGATTGAAAGCTTAAGAACAGCTAAATGGACTAAATGGAGGTGTTTTGTCAACACATCTTTTACATCCATGCTTTTCACCATTAGGTTTTGTAGTCACCCGCAAAGAGTTTTGAATTTTAAATCAAAAACATAACTTACCAAATGTACCATCAGCCACTTTTCAATCTCAGTGTCAATCTACTTTTGCTTTTATTAGTTTTGTTTATGAAATTGCACTCAAATATTACCATTTACAAATAAAAAGAAAGAAAGTAAGTAAGTTATTGTGTCCTACGTGGCTCTCAGTTTAACAGGCTACATCAAGTATCAAGTATCACAGGCAAAGAAATGTCTTATCTTGAAAAAACTACTGTAAATGGTAATGTGCAACATAATTTTTACACTCAGTTACAACAACTAACTACTGTTACGATTAGGGAAATGGCAGACCCAAAAATGCAGAGACAACAGGGCAGTGGTGAGCTTGAGGATTTAATAAAATAAAAAGCGATACAACAAAAGGAGTCCTGAAGAAAGCAGGCAAAAATTGTATCAAAAACCACTGAGGAACCAAAAGACCAGGCATCCAAAAAGAAACTGGCACACCGAGACAAAGGGAGTAGACTTACACACACATAATGATCTGACAACAGACAAAGACGACACAGAGACTAAATTCACAAGGTAACAAGGGACAGGTGACACGAGGGCTCAGGGACAGGTGACACACATCAGGGTGGGGCAGACAATCACAAAGGCGGGAAAAAACACACAAGGCAGGAAGTAAACCAAGACATGACACATGAGAAGAACCTTTATAAATTAAACATGAAACTGAAGCATAAAACATACAAACGCAACAGAGAACACAAGGGACAGTAAACAACAAGGAAACAGGGAATGAATTAACACAATAAAACAGGGAAAACTATAACAGAAAATCACAACCATGACAACTACTGCCTTGATTGTTGTTTATAAATTTGTTTTCTTCTTATTATTACTATTACTATAATTATTATAAGTAGTATTACTAGTACAACTACTAGTAGTAGTAGTAGTAGTAGTAGTAGTAGTAGTAGTAGTAGCATTGTCTTTTTATTGTATGGTAAAGTCCAAAAACAGGAAGTTTTGTTGTTGAGAAGAGTGTGACTACGTGTAAGAAAGGCTAAAACCAGTCAAAACAATGCGCTGTAGAACTTTCCACTCATGTTCAGGGCATCATTCCCTCATCTCTGAGCAATAGGTTCAGTCAGAGGAACTTTAAACTTAGTCAATTCCATTATTTGCTAATTAATTCCTGGTTTGACAAACATTCAAATTAATTTCAAAACATGTGTCACACATGCATGTAAGTGAATAACCATTTGATAAAAAAAATTCTGACAGAAACTTAACCAATTATTTCACATCACGGGCTTGCACAGAAAGAGGACAACATTTTGACATTTCAACCATTGACCTTATATTTTAAATGCAGTGAACAAGATATTATATATATATATATAAAAATCTACGTATATCTGTGACACACTGTGGTTTAGATCCAGGAGAGGAAGTGGTATACAGTATTTGGTTCTGTTGCCTTTATATATATAAATAAATAAATAAATAAATAATATATATATATATATTTTTATTTTTTTTTTTTTAAATTGTATTTATTAAATTACAATTTTTTTCCAAGAAATGATGGCTTATAAATCAGCATCCAGAAGAAAAGATGTGTTGACAAAACACTTCAAGGTCTATTTAGTAGCTGTTTGTGTTTGTTATGTGCAGATAGAGTAGCCTAGCCCTATACTCAGATTCTAGTCAGAATGTGACCTTGAATGTTGTGGGCGGGGCTAAGTTCGGCTGGCATCCAGGCTAAGAGTAGCCCACTTTACAGTAAGAACTTCTCTTCCATGCTGTCTCCAAGGTCAGGAATGAATTTTGAAACTCAACTTTATGTCAACATGAATTAGAAGTCCTTAAGGTGCTCAGAAGTAATTGAAATTTGAACATTTACATTTCCATGACAACTGAGTAAACGCTTTCTGCTAATAAAGATTGTTCTCTAAAGCTCCTGAACAGAAAATCTGTCTACAGTTACAGTAATCAGCTGCTCATTGTATGCACCATATCAGCACTTTTGCTACCCCTCCCTGTGACATTTGAGGATTGAGGGTCGAGAACGACAAGGAGGAAGGGGGCCCAGGAAGGTTTACGATCTCCGGCCCCAGGCTCAGGTACCCCTCACTGAGGCCATGGAGGACGCCTGTGACCAAGTCGACGCCCCAGCTTTGCAAGGATGGATTCGACATTCAAGACGGTTGTCTTGCCAATGAGGATATCGCCTCTGATGTTGATGAAATTCTCTGGCCAGATCCAGCTAGGTGAAGAGATACTATCTAGTATTTTCTGTACTTTTTCAGTTCATTGTTTTGTTTGTTGTTGTTGTTTTTGTGATACCGTAGTTTGCTGAGCTAACAGTGTTATGCACACTACTGTAGTAGCATGAAAACTACTACATGTTGACTGATTTGGGTATATGGAGAGAAATAAATTATATTTTCCTCAGTCTGCAGCATTGGTCTTGTGTATTGTTTGGTGAACTTATTATAAATTTGCACTTTCTCTGTGTACTTCATTTACAGTACTCTAATCACTGAGAAGTAGAATTGCTAAAAGTGTTTTAGGTTAGCAACAGCAGTGTGCATCTGGTTCAAACATAATTAAATCAAATGAAACGTGTGTGTTTCATATGGTAACAAAATACCATTTTTTATAAATTAGTGTATAGAGTGTTTCATTTTGCAAAGGGTCTGAGGTGTTCTGCTAATTGGGTGTGTGGTTGTGCTAATTGTGTGTAGTGTTTTGAAAAAGACAGTCCCTGTTTTCAAAATTGTGCTTAAGCAATTGAAAAAAACTGTAACTATGTATTCTCTTCCATTCTCGCAACACTGCATATTTCCTCTTTTTGCTACTTTAATGGTTTTATTTGCATCTTACTGTCATTACGTATTTCAAATATGCTTGATTTTCTTTATTATTTTAGTGCTTTTGTTATCGATAACCTATCCTTCACTTTCACTGTTTTATAAAGTGCAGTTGGTTCTAATTTGTGTGTGGCTTGGGGGGTAGAGGAGCTTACATGGGTTTCTGATATCCTGTATAAATCGTTTAAGCTCTTTGGGCATAATGCTTGAAAAGTGCTATATAAATAAAAATTATGATTATTATTATTATTATCTCACTTGAACTTAATGAGGCAGTACATTTTAAAACAGATAAAAGTAAACAGAGATGGAGTTTAAAATTGGCTTAGGTCAGTAGAGTGTGTATGTGTGTGTGTGTGTGTGTGTGTGTGTGTGTGTGTGTGTGTGTGTGTGTGTGTGTGTGTGTGTGTGTGTGTGTGTGTGTGTGTGTGTGTGTGCAGGGTGAGGGAGGAGGGTATACTGTTTATAAAGTGCCAGTTTCACAGTGTCAGCTCATCCTGCAGGACTTAAGCTGGTTTCAGGAGATCTACACTGCAGCTGCATCGGTGGGTCTTAATTCTCTTCTCAATTTACCGATTGTATTAGTGTCTTTCTGTGGTTACAGCCACTAGTTGTTTAAATTCTACAGATTTTTATAATCATTTGCACTGGCTTTAGGTCATTTGCACTGGCTTTAGGTCATGTACTTAAGATCTATTGTAGATAGTGCTTAGAAAGAAACTTGGTAGATGAATTTGTGAGCTAATGAATTCAGATCAAAGTTCTGTCCCTCCTTCAACCTGAGTCGAGGTCTATTTAGCCAGTATAACTGAAAACACCTGTGTGGGAGTTCAGAGGCTTTAAAAACAAATGCCAGATTGGTTTCGTGTCTAAAAGTATGTTAATAATTATTTTATGATGATGATGATTATGATGATGATGATGATGATGTTTGATGAATGGGTTTCTGATTCCAGCGTTGTGCTCTGAACCCCTTCATACACCACAATGTTTTGTCTCCTGTTCTTTGCTGTGTTCTGCGCCAGCTGCCTGGCTGGTAAGATTTTTTTTCTCCATCTGTTTAGTCCTTTTTATACCAATTTTATACTTTTAACACAAACATGTAGCTTCTCAATGGTCAAGTCAAGTTGAATCAATACGCAGTAGCTTCCTCTTGTTCATCATCATCACATAAAAACTTAGTTTGACCTCTCCAGCTCCGACGGGTCACAAGTCCTTCTCTCCTGATGTTGGACCTGGTACTGGCACTGCCTTCGCCACAGGAGGAGGAAACCAAATGATCACAGCCATCAGGGTCTGGGAGAGAAGCGGCGCTTACATCTGTGGGTCAGTATTTTGTCTGAAGGGAGGGTGGTCTGAAGTGTTTTGGAAGAGCAGACATGGGTAATTATTCCAGATTTATCTTTGATCCCGGAGCCAGAGCCTGTAACCAGTGCATTTAGTCACTGACAGGGGTAATAAGTGTTCAGTTAGTAGCTCCTTGTTCAAAAACAAGGTGGCTGGAACATTTGACAAATAAACTGTTGTATGTTAGCTATTTTATCGTATGTGTAATTTGGGAGATACTGTGAAAATGATTCACAAGTTTATAATGGTAAACCATTTTGAAATCATTATGCACCTTACATTTCTCTGATTAAATGAGCTGTACCAATTCAATGCTTTTATATAATTTGGAATGGTATTTTTTTTTTTTCATTAGATCCAAGGGAGGGTCCATTGCAAGTATAATAAAGCTGGGGAGGGCCTTGTTTTTTTAAAGAGTGAACCAAGAGGTTCAGCTACCCTTCAAAGCCCAACAATTAGCTTTCCATGCATTTGCTCCATTGTCTACTTGTTCTTGCAGTAATTATTACAACATCCAGCTACTGTGCATTATGACTGTACGTAATGTTTTCTAACTGATCAATCTTCTCATTAAGTGCCCTCATGTCCTCTTATAAATATTTGTCCTTGTAGTATCCAGCTGCGCTTAGCTTTCATTTGGGCTGAAAGGGTCGGTCTCGAAGTTGGAATTACGCAACAGCTGGATCTGTTTGATGGAGAGAGCATTGTTCAGGTCAGAGATTTAATTGATACAAAATTATTAGTCTGCTATAAATATCCATCTATCATTATATAAAATGTTTACTCATCTAGGACTAACCACATGTACCAACTGTGTTAATGTGCTCACCCTGTCATGTTTCAGATCTCTGGCAAATTCAACAGCGACTACATCTATCAGCTGACATTTGTGACCTCCAGAGGGCGTTTTCTGACGGTCGGCCAGCCATTAACGGTAATTACCTTTTTCATTTTCTTTTTGTGACAATTATTCAGTGTCCCCTGTGACTGTTATACCATTACATGGCATTATATTCACTCATGCATTCATTTAAAGGCCTAATATGGAGAGATGGATTGATTATGTCATTCCAATAAAGCAAATTGAAATTGGGAGAGAAACTGGGAGAGAGAGAGAGAGAGAGAGAGAGAGAGAGAGAGAGAGAGGCAGTGGTGGAGCGAGCTAAAGAATGAATGAAAAGAGGCAGCGCTGATAAAGCAGTGAATCAGAGGAATAAAATGCTATTTTCTAAACGTTTGACAAGGGTTATGTTTTAAGAAACAAATAGACACACAGTGATTGTCTGTCAATCGACTAATTGATTAATCGACTAATCGCTTCTGCTGTACTTGTTTAAACTGTTGGATGCTTTAATGTTTATTAAAATGGACTGTTTGATTAACAAAAAAACATATTTTAGAAGCTCTTCATATGTTTTGTGTGTAAAAACTTATACTTTGTAAAGTAACTAAAGCTGTCATAAAAATGTAGTTATAAAGTAACTTGTGATGCTGTTTTACAGAACTCCTTCAACTTGTACCCCACCTACCCGGATGAAGAGCTCAGATTGCTGAGTGGCCGCTTCAATGGCGCAGGGATTACTTCACTGGCAGCTCACTGGGGAGAATTTGATAGCAACATCTCTTACATACAAGGATTACAAGGATGAACAACTGAGTAACTGATAAATCATAGAATAATGATTAATAATCATAAACTGTGAATGATCAACCTAAATGTTTTCATTAAGAAATTATTAAATTAACACACATGATTTAACAAGTATAGACAATACTTTTGTAATGTATCAAATGAAGGGGCTTAAATTAAAAGCATTTTGCACATCTGCAGCATTGAAGGAAACAAAGCAGTGACTTATTGCACTAAATGCAATCAATACTACATGTTTTTGAAGAATACTAACTGTACATATTACAAGATTATACAAATGCAAATGACAATTTGATTTGATTTTGTGATAATGGTTGTAGAAATGTTCAATCTGAGCCATAGTAAATTCTGTTGCATGCAACATCCTCTTTCGTATTTCATATTAAATATGTGTGTGACTTTTTTCCTCTCGTGACCTTTTTGGCTATCATGCAAAATTAACAAACAAACAAAATAAAAGCAACCTCGGTGGTAGGCCAGTCGCGTTTTGGTGGGATTCAGTGACAGCCAATGCTAATGCTGTTCAAGGTGCTGAACCAGCTGAGTTTTCCAATGATTATGTGGACGCAGCTCTGTCCACATAATCATTGGAAAACTCATCACGGGCAAAGCCTGTGATACATTATCAAAGATAAAGAGCTATTTATGAATCAAATAGTCTGACTCCCACTTTGTTGTTCACTTTTATTTCCGATTATCAATAAAATTTTGTGGCAGAGGTAAGTGTTAATTTGTTTGATCTTTTAAGTTATGTAGTACCTTAAAATAAATAACTCAAAGGCCCTGAACTCTAAGGCAGTGTATAGACTAGTCTATATCCACAACGTTCCTCCTCCCGGATTGTTCCGGTGCTGCCAGAAATTTCGCTGGATGTCCCTCTTTTCCTTTTCCTTAAGCTTTCTTTGTGTTGTAATTATAAACTGCGGTGGATTTCTGAGGACTATGGTTAACTGCTCCTCAGATCTCTGCAGGGTAAATCCAGACAGCTAGCTAGACTATCTGTCCAATCTGAGTTTTCTGTTGCACGACTAAAACAACTTTTGAACGTACACATGTTCCACCAAAACAAGTTCCTTCCCGAGGCTATTTTGCAGCAGCGCCGGGGCTCCCTCCGGTGCTTAGTGCCGCCCAAGACAATTGTGATTGGTTTAAAGAAATGCCAACAAACCAGAGCACATTTTTCTCCCATCCCGGAATGCTGTGTGGACTAGCCAGACCCTCCTCCGCAGTGCTGTGAAAGAAGGTCTGGCAATGCCAGACTATTGTAAGAATAACAACAGAATGTACAAATGACAATGTGATTTTTTATTTCTGCATAATTTTAATGGTTGTAGAAATGTTCAATCTGAACCATATTAAATACTGCTGATGCGACAAGGTACGAGTTTGACTTTTTTTTTCTCAAGACCTTGTGGCTATTGTACAAAATTAATAAAACAACTTTCGTTCTTATTTGTGTGTCCTGTTTTTTCCAACACCAGGGACCAACTTCATTGAGATTTACATGAAACAAAAAGTTACTGGGTGCAGGACTGTAGACGGCTGACTGCTCATTCATGTGTGTGACGCTACAGTACAGTACAACCTCCAACATGCTGAAAATATTTTTTGCCTGTACATTTGAACTCAGATTCCACTGTTTTGTGGACTGACTTGTGATCATATTAACAGTTTCCTTACAAGTTTAAATTTGACTTTAGCCTTGTCCTGCTCCGAAGTTAGATCTCCATCACGCCCATTCCTCAGAGAAAGTGTGAACATTGTTGTCTTCAAACAGCAAGTAATGAGACTATTGTTCTTGTGTGGTTTTCCAGGCCCAGTAGCTCAGGTAACTGCTTCCTGCATAGCACAGTGTGGTCAGAAATGCAAAGAACTGAGAAGCGTGAAAGGTGGAGAAAAGTTATGGGAAAATAGAGAGGGACAGGAAGACAAAGAGGAGTTGACTAAAAAGCATAATTCACTCTAAACTGAAAAAATCCTTCAATATCTACTCAGGCCAAGTTATTGAACTACTGCAATGTTGTTTTATATATATATATATATATATATATATATACCAATACCATAAGCCAGTGGTTCCCAACCTTTTTTCCTTGGCGCCCCCCCTACTAATAATACTTTTTTGATACAGAGGAGTTATCAGCACTGTTAAGTTTCTCCTCCATGTTTCATTCATAAAATAGTGATGCCTTGGCGGCAGGAAAGACGAGGATACAACAAAATATATAGTTTTCATAAAGACTTTTGTATACATTATATATTCTAGTGTATTATCATAATTTGTTTAACATGTGCAAATATATATATATATTTTTCTTCCTCAACCTCAAACCAGATAAAGACTTGCGCCCCCCCTGTGATCTTTGCCGCCCCCCCTGGGGGTGCCCGGACCCCAGGTTGGGAACCACTGCCATAAGCTATAAGCAGCTCTGCTGCTTCAATGGTAATTTTTTTTTTTTTTTATAAAAGACAAATGTCTCCTGTGTGTGCCTCTACAAGTTTAAGTTTATTCAGTTTTAAAAAATATGAGAATAAGCTTTGTGTATTTGTAAATATTTGTAAAATGTGGACTTCTCAGGTCATTATTCTCACAAAACAATACTGAAGACAATACCAAATCCTAGATTACACTACACATGTGTTTGTTATATATTCCTCATTTTCTGTTTTTTTAAAACCCAACAGAAGCAGACTACACTTCAGTTGTTTTTCTGATGTTGGGCTGTTTTTGTGTAATGTGAATACAAACGTCAGTGATGTTTTTGACATACATATACTATACTGTAACAGATCAAATTGAAAGGAGTGTTCTTACTGTAGATGCTGCCCAGCAGTTGTAGTTGTGTCGCCCCCTAACGGCCTGGTTGACTGAGTGAGCGTCTACTGCTGCTGTCACCAGATACACAGCTGCAGCACTACAGTTCAAACACAGCGACTAGAAGGAGGGAGACACAAACAGATAAATAGAGGAAACCGATAATTGAGACAAAGCTGTGTGTGTGTGTGTGTGTGTGTGTGTGTGTGTGTGTGTGTGTGTGTGTGTGTGTGTGTGTGTGTGTGTGTGTGTGTGTGTGTGTGTGTGTGTTACCAGTGTAGTCCAGGGCACCTGTGGTATCCTGTTGTGGGTCCCAGTGAGGTAGATTAAAAACAGGCAAACTGTCAGAACCCAACACAAGATGGAAACAAACATCACCCAGCAGAGAGCAGACAGATGAAAATACTCTGTGCCCCCTACCAGAATCCACACCAACATACCAAAAACCTACAGGAGAGGAGAGGAGAGGAGAGGAGAGAAAAAAAAAAGAGAGAGAGAGGAGAGGAGAGGAGAAGAGAGACATATTCATCTCATCACCTTCTTTCTACTGACATAATACATTTAGGTCAAAGCTTCAAACCCCTCATTTATTTCACCAGATAAATCTTTTGAAGCCATGAAAACGAGATGGATATGGGACATGAAATGTAGCATTTGGAGGAAGTCGATGGGCAACTTTGCCAATAGAAAATTGAAATAAATCAGACTTGGATGAAGGTACTAGGACAGCACTCCAATTGATCATTTTTATATTGCCTCACAAAAGCAATAAAAAAAATGATTAATTGGAGTGCTGTCCTAGTACCTTCATTCCTTAATGTCCACATTTAGTATCCAGCACCCAGCCTTCAAAGTTTTCTAAGTTTCTATGTAAGTTGAGCACGTACAGTCCTTTTTTATTTTTTTTTATAAAGCAAATTTACCATAACAACAAGTAGTGTTTCATGGCTCTTTTCTATGTAAAAGCCTACTGTGCCATTCATTTGTTGTTCCATGCATCATTTCTAAATTCCAAACACCCAACATGCCCCATACTCACTCAACATGTTGTGGTGAGTAACTAAATCTCGTTCCTGCCAACACTTTTCTAAACCCACCCTTCCTGTCTCCTGGAGAAAAAAAAGTCTTCCTGTTGGATGTTTGGCTTCACAGGAAGTAAACATTTTCGTGTGTGAAACATGACTAACGAGGGTTGGTTACTTTTCGAAAAAAAATCTTTTATAAGTTATCAATTTAACATCACGATCTGCCTAGTTACTGACGTGTTTTAGTGCACCTGTCGCATTCATTTCACCCAAAAGCCAGAATTTGCAGTGTAAATGTATTTTCAGAATGTCATTGAATGTTTTTTTTCAATCAATCAGTATCTAATGATTTGAAGTTATATATATAATAGATTGTATGATGGCAGAATATGTTTGTATAATTCCCTGAATAAACAGCTTTAAAGTGTGTCTGCAATTATATTTTAACTTTTGTTTTGTTAAACTTGTAGTCATTTGCAGCTTCTGCATGGCAGCCAGCCAGACTGTATTTACAGAAAGGCTGTCCTGACTCTTTCCCTCAGCTGATTTGGAAAGGAAGAGACACAATAAGGGAAGGGGAGGAGGAAGAGTTGATTTGCTTGGTATGTTTTGGGTTAACTTCCTATTTTCTTAGAAACATTGTTCTAAGGTTTTCTAGTTTTTCTGTAACTCTATTAAATACAATCAAGGGAATACAACAAAAACCCATTTATGCTATTATTACTCTCGTGAATTTCAGACCCATTTTATAGGAAAAAAAAGTAATTAATGCATCTATTTGTGTGTGTGTGTGTGTGTGTGTGTGTGTGGGTGAGAGAGAGAGAGAGAGAGAGAGAGAGAGAGAGAGAGAGACATACTTTTGTAATGTCTCTCATAAACATCAAACTTATTGCCACTTCCTGACAATGACTGTTCAATATATAATCAGTTGTTCCAACTTATTCTCATATGATCTGTTGCGATTGTGACATTTGTGAGAGAACTGCTGAGCAGTCTTCAAACACTGAACATCTTAAAATCCATATTCAGACTTACTATCTCAGCCAGGAGGAGTATTCCTTTGGCAGTTGTGGTGAAGTGCTGGTCGAAGGCCAAGGTGGAGGTGGAGATGTTGCATTCTGGTACTGAGGGACTCCTGCGGCTCGACACCACAGCTGCTCTCTCCATGGTGCACTGATGCACACAGTCTGTGCGCTCTCAGTCGGGTTGTCGCTGTGGCAGAGGAAGTTGTGTTCCTCTCCCGGAATCCACCAAGGACAACCCTCTATGAAGAGTTTAATTACAAATACTGTATATCAGCTCACATATATTAACAACAATTGCATAAGCAAACATTTGAGTTGTGTCCTGTCTTATTTACCTTAATAAAAAATGTTTTTCTTCTGTTGGGTATAAAAAAAAAAAGTGTACGAAGTAAGTATTGCTCTGTCGCTGCTTTTGTATTATTCTTGAACTGACAGAGGTGACAATAAATAGGAGAGAAATTGAGATGACAGTCCCTTCAGAGGGATTCACAGCTCAAGGCATGAAGAGGAGCGCTGTGTGAAATCTACCTCAGCATAATGCCCGTTCTGCTACTGATGATAAATGATGCTGATAGGCAAGAGGAGTGTGTGTGAGGGAACAAAGAAGCGCTACTAAGACTTTTGCATGTTTTAGCCCCCTAACAACAATTATTAATTATTTAAGTTTATATGCTACATTCCAGGCTGCCATTGCAATACCCATGAAAATCAATTTGCAGTCTTGCTTGAGTTATGTAATGCACCACAAAGAACAATTTATTTTTGTGGTGCACTTAAGAAAGCTCTATCTAAAAGGTAGAGGTCTGCTAAAACACAGTGTCATCATTAAAAAAGAAACCCAGAAGAGAAACAGGAACAGACAAAAGGTAATTTGACTTATAATCAGGGGTGGAAGTAGTTATATAACCTACAGTCTATGGGTGGAAGCAACAAATTATATGTAGTTACTGTAACGTTGTTGTTTATTGTTGAAAGTAAATAAGACAAATCAGCAGCTGCAGCAGATAAGAAGCTTATGGTCTGTCTGTCTGCCTGTCTGCCTGTACAACAATGCAATATAACGAAGAATTACGTTTAAGGGTTAAGGTTAACATTAGTATAGCTCGGCATAGTTTGAAAAAAAGAAGAAGGTTGCAACACTGATTTAATGCACCACCCAGCGAGTACGCTAAGTGACCCAAATCAAACACACCTATGACGTTGACCCATGTGACCAAAAGGTGCATGCTAGATGAGGCTGACATGCTAAATGCTAACATGCTCACGGTGGATCACCCCAGCGGTGACTTATGCGTTGACTGAGGAACTTTTACCTTCACTGAGGTGTGTGAGGACGATCATTTCTGTCACAGTTTGATTGAGAATGCACGAGTAGAGAAGAAGAAACCTGTAGCAGGTTGAGGAGGACTATTGTAACTCTGTCTAGTGAATGGTCGACGTTACTAGGCAACCTAGTGTTGTGTGCATGTGTGCACTGCAGGTTGCGAGTCAGAGAGTCAGAGGGTGGATGGTGAAGCATCCTTGAAGACAGCAGGGAACATTATCTATTCCCCCTGAACATTGTCCCCCTCATACCTGCATTACCATTACCAATAATGTGACTTTGACACAAAAATAATGGCAACAACTATACACTGTTATGCGTTATGTAGGCTATCTAAAGTTTTAATTTGCAAAGTCATCAGTTGGAAAATTAATTTAAAGATCACCTCTGTGTTATTGACATGTGGTCTGCATTGAACCATAATTTGTCCAATATGCTTATTCCATAAAGAGATTTTTTTTAAAGTTGCATCTACTGTAGTCCTTTCACCTATTACCTAATTACCATATCCAGAGTCTATGAATATGCAAATATTGTTCCTTTCAGATGCAACTTCACTGAAAAAGTCTATTCTCACTATGTGCACTGGCGGGTTCAAGTTTCCACATCACACTTATGGTGCGTTCTTTTTGTCTTGTAATCGCGACTAGTAGCTCGAGCGTGACGTCACATCCGTGTCGAAAAACGAATAACCGCGGGTTGTTGCATTCTTTTTGTCACACAATACTACGAGTCGGAGAAAAGATGGATTTTTGTAACATTTTTAGTAACATTTAGGATTCTATTCACCCAGTTATTGACATATTACTAGGTTTGGGCATCGAGAACCGATTCCTAATCGGAATCGTTTCAAAAATTACGATTCCATCGGAATCGTTTCTGTATTGGAATCGTTTTGGAATCGTTTGGAGGATTTGGTTTCAAATCCGATCATCACTTCCCAATTTAACATGTGCAAGTTTTGGTTTCCGTAGTGGCCAGGTGCTTGTTGTGTTGCAGCCATGGAGCACAGTAAGCGGCGCTCTAGTGTGGCTTTATTTTACGTTGAAAAGGCTGTAAAACTGCAAACCACCATTGAATCAAAATAAAACTTTCCTCTTATTTGTGAAAATAGGCATGTGACCCGTTTCAACTCCACCCCTCAAAGAATCGGAATCGAGAATCGATAAGAACCGGAATCGAAAGGAAGAATCGGAATTGGAATCAGAATCGTTAATATCCAAACGATGCCCGACCCTACATATTACACACATATATTTCACAGTTTGATACATGAAAATTACGTTTTGATTAACGTTAACGTTAGGCTTCTGCTCTGCTTTCTGCTCAAGACTCGGCTTAAAGCCATTGTTGTCATATAGCAACCGAGCGTCTCTAGCCAATTTCAGCTGCACAAATTACAAAATAACTAATCAGGCGGTATTTAACTCCTAATAAGACTGTAGCGACATGCCTATAGGTAGCAGTATACAGCGCTATGTGTACGACTTCTTCATTTGGTTACAACAAAGACAAAAGTGCTTAAAATTGTAGAAAACCACAATGTTTACTACGTGTGATGCACGACGTAGCCATCTTTGAAAGTGAGCTCGGGGTCCTCTGAGTTCAGACGACTTGACGAGTCGTAAATATGACCTCGGGGGCGTTCTTTTTGCAACTTCCGGAAAACGACTCGTAAAACGACTTCGGTGGACAAAAAGAACGCACCATTAGTTGCATATGGGACCATGATTGGCTCCAAACTACTTGTGATGTCACAATATCCAGGTGGTAAGTACACGTGTGTTAAAGTGGACTCAAAGATGAGCAAAGACAAACTTTACCCCTTTGGCAGATGAATGTGAAAACAGTTAAGCTTAACATCCGATAAAGTAACAAAACACATTTTTGAGTGGAGGGGGACTCTAAGGAGGAAATCATGCTAAAACTGTTTTGCTGCATTAAGTAATTTCTGACCACTAAGTGAGAAGAAATATTTTTGGCCTAAAAAAAACTGTATTCAATCAAAAGTGTGTGCCTGTGCTGCAGTACAGTTATAAAGGCAGTTGGTAGCTTTGAGCACTAGGGGGCAGTAGTTACACATGGGCAAACAGCAAACCTCTCTTTAGAGGAAAAAAACAGAGTACATGGACAAAAGATGCAAGGTTGAGGCCAATAAGACACACTGGGCGGGTTACCTGTCGCCACTGTGGGCGTGTTAATTATTGTTTTCATTCATTTTATTCTTAATTTCTGCTGCTAATAAGGAGAGGCCAACACTACAGTCATTATAGCATGGCTGATTCAACTGATTATTGTGATGCTTACTCCCTACAGAAGTAGGTGTGCATCAGGCCTGCCAGAAACTTGGATGAGTGAATGCTTCATTTTGCTGTGGCTAATGCATGGACATTTATAACTGTGCTGACGGTGGTGTTTTTTCCACATAACAGAAAACAGTAGAAAAGATAAGAATATGGAATAGAAGTATACATTTATAAACTAAAAGTAACATTTATTTTACATTTGAAATGAATCAGTGCGGTTATACGTTCCTCGGCTCTGGCAGCAGTTCTAGATGCAACTCTAGAACTGTTCAGAAGTGACAAACAACTAGGTGGTTATGTTAATTCAGCATTATAGCAGATGTTTGATGAACAAACAAATAGACCAATAACCATCACATTATAGTAAGATGCTTTGTGATGTTCTGCTGCAGTCAAAAGCCTGGGCCGTGCATTATCTGACTGGGTATTTTACATAATTTATCTTATGCTACTCGATGGACTAATTCTGTCCTGCTGAGCACATTCTGCTCCGTGCAGCAATATATCCACTGCAGCAATCTATACTCTCCATTACTCTCTCTCTCTCTCTCTCTCTCTCTCTCTCTATCTCTCTCTCTCCCTCTCTCTCTCTCTATCTCTCTCTCTCTCTCTCTCTCTCTCTCTCTCTACCTATCTGTCTATCTATCTATCTCTCCATTTACTCAACCAACAGGCCAGCCTTTCTTGTCTTCCTTGTGCTGGCCAGTGGCTACACATGTAGCCAATACAATAAAAAAGAATTGTCGATTTCTGTTTATGGGAATGGCAGCTTGCACCCAGAGACATTAGTCTTTCTTTGAGGCCAATAGATTTTCTATATGAGTTGTCTAACAGCTAATTATCACAGCAGGACAGGGGTCATTTCACTTTCATTCTATTAATTAAAAGAGAAACACAATCTCAATGTCATTTTACTAATGTCAAAGCACATTCTTAATTATTTTGTGACAGACTGAACGTGACCACCTTCAGAAAGTTTTAAGTTTTAACCGTTTAGGAATTCCCTTTGTCAGTCTCTGAACATTTTAGTCACATGTTGTGTTTGTTAGGTTGATTGTAGATGTAGTTTCTTAATATACTCAATGAAAAGGTTTGGTTTTATAGAAAATCTTCATTTGTTGTAAATTTTTGGGTGGATCGTGTAGTAGACCATCAGTCATATATAGTATTTTTTAATACAGTGTTTTGGTCATGAAGTCCTGGATGTATTTGCTCTTCTACTCTGCAGAATGAATGGGGAGCAATTATCATATTTGTTTTGGGTGTCCAGTGAGTTTTCTTAGTAAGTTTTAGGTGTGCTTTGCAAAATGTGCTGCCAACACAGTATCTGTACTGAAGATAACCGCTCTCTCTCTTCAGCCGTACACATGGGGAAACCTCGATTGATGACATGGTCAATTGGAATTGCTCTAAAGCTATTTGAGAGCTTTCTCTGTCATTAAATACATCTCCATCTTCCTCCTATAGTACCCCTTTCCTTCTCCACAGTCTGTAAAGCGTCATAACTCTTCTTTTTACATCCCTAATCACCTGGTGCCGTTATTTGTCCCCAGAGTAGCCTTCATAACAACTTGATAAGATTTCAGTTTTTTTAATAATCACTTTTGGCATGGGCTCAGATGAACTGCAATGAAGAACTGGGTACATGACGTTAAAATTCATGTAGAGATCTTTTCCAAAAATTACCCTAAGCTTTGATATTTATTAGATGCTAAAGGAACATGTACAGTAGAGCAAAAACATGTACCGATGAATTGGAGGAAAACCATTTAATCCCCAAAAAATCCTCTCATCACATGAACATACAGGTATTAGTGGGATGGATCAAATCAATGAATATCTGGTGGATGTAGCCAGCATGGTGTAGCCTCACATATAGTCCTAATCTTAATTAGTAGTAAAACTGCAGGCTTTTCCACTCATCAATAACCCAGTGTCTCCTGTAGTAGCCGCTTTTCTTAGATTCTCCAAAGAAATTATTATGCTCTATTGTCTCGGCGGCTCAATTAAAATGGACTTACTCCTTTAATTCCCCGAAATACCACAAAGGCTCAGAAGCACACAGGTGATAAATGGTTAGTACCCGGCTGACTTTTAAAATGCTTTTCGTTGTATGTTTGCAAACGCAGGCTCATCCCAAGATTTTTTTAGCGTTTAACTGATGATGAAAATGAATATTGACAAAGATTTCACTTGGCCTATTCATCATGTTATTGTTAAGCATAGAATTCCGTGTTATTACGCTTTAATCGACAATGTCAGGATTTAAGATTAACATCAATTTAGTACACCAACCATTACTGGACTTTTGAATCATACTTTCAGTAAATTTGGGACCTTGTGAAATAACAGAAAATAACAAAACTAAATATGTGTTTTGACTCTTGAAGGAAAACTTATATTCAGGACAATGTTGGGACATAAACTATAGTAGCTGTAGTATTTCACTTCCGGTGTTGATTTAATTCATTTCAGTGGAATTACTGTAAAGTGAACCCAGGCCGACCTGTGGCTCACAATCATTCAGAACAGTCGTTCAGTCAGCCAAGTCATCATCCTCACTGATTTAATTGAAAAAGAGAAAATTAAATGAATAGAATCCGTTTACCGCAGACTCCAGAGGGAATTATGCAACAGACTAAACATGTGCAGTTTGTACCTTTTTGTTGCTACTTTCACTCTATACCTTCTTTTCAGAGTGTGAAGAGGAAACAGAGCGAGGTATCACATCTCTGCTGGAAATGAGAGAGCTTTTATCTAGTTTTTCTACCCTCCCTTCCTTAAAGTGTTGTTTCCATTCTCACCACTGTCTTCATTGCTACACATGGTATTTACTCTTCTTTTCTTCCCTCTAATTCGCTCTCCCCTGTTCTGTCTTGTTCTTCATGGTGACTGCTTAGATTTTGCTGCTGTGACACAAAGCTTCACCATTGTCAAACTCACACACACACACACAATGCACCATTCTATACACAAACTCTACATGCTAAGATGTAAATAACCTGAACTCCGCCTGAACCTCCCTATCCCCTCTATATACACACATATACACACACACACACACACACACAACACTAATAAATGTGTGCCCAGATGCCGCACTGTAATTGGCCACTGTGGCTTCCTGCTGTGGAAAAAATATTTTTAATGCACGCACTTAAAGACACACACACACTAATCCTTGCCTCTGCAACATCTGCCACATCCCCCAACACATGTGCTGGGTAATTTTCTCTCTACCTCTTTTTTTTTCTCTCTCTCTCTCACCACACACACACACACGCGCTCTCACACACACAAACACACACACACAAAAACACGTCATGTACGTACCCAGTGTAACCATGCAGGCAGCCCCTCCCTGTTTAACCACAAGCCCTGACATCAGTTCTAAATAAAATGATGCGGTTGTTCACCGAGAGGCAAAACCTCGCCCTTTGAGACTTCAGCTGCTGTTTTTTTCATCTTCCGCAGTGTTTCCCTTGGATTGTTGCCTAGGCTTTTGTGGAAAGGCCTCTGGAACAGTGTTTGGATCGCGTGACGCTAAACATTTCCACAAACTTGTAGTCAGAGTAAATCAATATTATTGAAAAAAGTACATTTGTGTTGTGACACCAACATCTATCAGAGCCAAGTAACTATTTATTGATATATGTGGGCCGTGGGCCACCAAATATTCTCCTTGAAACGTTTTCAGTCTTATGTCTGACATCTTGAAATTTTTTTCTATGTTGCTCTCTTACCTGCCTTTTCTCTTCAAATATACTCACCTTCTTCCCTCCTCAAATTTAGCTTAGGTCAAGAAAGACCATTTCTCCAAAGGTCATATCTGTGACTATAGGACAGAAGGGACTATTTGATTTTCTTTTTCTGTTTACCATGAGCGTTGCTCCACATACACGTTTGCTAAAGATAAAACATGCTTTGACAGTCATTCTTCAATGAATAAATATGATGTGATGTTAAACTTGCTGGTAGCTATTTAAGGTTGTAGCTCAGTATAAAATAATATGTATGCGTGCCGCTAATTAGGAAATAGTTAAGGAGAAGCCGTGAGGGTCCAAAGAGTGAGTTGATGTGGCTGAAAATCATCGATTCTTTTAACATTATTAATAGGCAGGTATATTGTATACTCAATATAAATGGGTAATGCAGCTTGTGTTTTTGAAATGGGACCTAAGTCAAGAATTAAATTATTTATTGATTAATTATTCAAAATAATATTAAAATGACAGAAGTGGGTGACATGCTTAAAATCCCAAATCATGGTATATGTCATTTTATATATATATATATATATATATATATATATATATATATATACAACATATATATATATGCTGTGACCCTTTGTATAACTCTGCAAACCCTGGTGTTCTCTCAATGACTTCATGAGTAGTCACCTGAAATGGTTTTCACTTCACGGTGTGTGCTTTGTCAGGAGTTAATTAGTGGAATTATTTCCCTTATTAATAAAAAAGTATAGGGTGACAATACACAAAACATAGTCTTATATTTTAGATTCTTCAAAGTAGCCACCCTTTGCTTTTTGATAACTCTGCAAACCTTTGGTGTTCTCTCAATGAGCTTCATGAGGGTTAGTCACCTGAAATGGTTTTCACTTCACAGGTGTCTTTGTCAGGGTTAATTGTGAATTATTTCCCTTATTAATAAAAAGCAAAGGGTGGCTACTCGAAAAGAATCTAAAATATAAGACATTTTATATTTCACACTTTGTATATGTACATATATTCCTGTTATTTATTCATTTTGATATCTAATAATAATAGTGATGATATATATATATATATATATATATGCCTATTGATATCAGACATAAAATGACATATACCATATATATATATATATATGGATGAAAAATCTTTCTAATTCTGTCCAATGAATTAAATACCTGACACATCAAGATATTAATCACATTCATGCAAAAGTCATATACAAATCTAATATTGGCACACAGCAGTCTGGCCCATGATGTTCAGCATACACCCAGAAATATGATAGATATAGATAGACACATAGTATAGCCAGCACAGTATGATTCACCCCTACAGCTGGGAATAGTGTCTATATCCTTTATTTACAGTAAATGGTCTAAATGTTGCTTATTTGAGGATTTTGTTTTTGTTTCTTCTCAGATAATAAGTATGGGAGATATGTGTGCAGAAGTTTTGGTTTCTAAAATATTTGTTATGATTTTGGTAAAATTATGGAACATGAGAAAGCCTTTTTTTTTTTTTGTCCGAGGGGCAGTACTGCGATGTCCGAGTTGGGGGAGAGATCGGCCCTCCATCTCTCAATGAGCATTTACTATCTAACCCAACTAGTTAAGAGAGAAAGAGGGAGAGAGGGAGGAAGAGAGTGGGCTAGCAAAGAGAGAGAGAGAGAGAGAGAGAGACGATGGATGTATCAAACAGCAGCCCCCTGCTGAGTGGGGAATGGAAAAGCTGCTGGCACCAACATGAATATTTCAGCAGATAGCTCTCTGTACCCCTCTCTATCTCGACACCCCCCCCCCCCCCCCCCCCCCCCCACACACACACACACACACACACACTCTTTATCTCTCTCTCTCTGTCTCTCACCTTTTCCTTCCTTTCACTTCCCTCCCTCTTAACCCTCCACCACCACCCACCCTCCTCTACCTATACTCTCTTGTGGAGTGGACAGTGATGAGAGAGAGAGAGAGAGAGAGAGAGAGAGAGAGAGAAGAGAGAGAGAGAGAGAGAGAGAGAGAGAGAGAGAATTCTGGGTAGCCAAATCAGAAAATGGCTCCTGAATATAAATCTGGGAAAGCAGGAGCAGAGTGTTGCCTCAACTTGGCTTCTCCCCAACCCCCCCTGCTAGACACTTGTGATGGTTTGGCCCGGGGTAGTTAGACAACCATAAACAGAACGAATGGAACAAAACAAATATCAGCAGGCAGGGAGTTTCTCGGGAGACCTAAATAGATTTTTAACTGCTATTTATTTCAATAATTTAACAACCCCTTTCCTTATCTGCTGGTGATATTTTGGTGATCTTGTTATTGTGTGTGTGTGTGTGTGTGTGTGTGTATTGGGGCAATGATGAAGACTAATGGTTGATCAATAGAAATACCTTGATCAGTAATAAATAATGTTTCTGATAATTGCAAAGAGCTGCGATACAAAATTTGAATGCGGAACGCCAAGGAACGCACAATAGAGATGAGCTGTTGCCTAGAGTAACAGTCTGTCTGATCTGAACTTGTTTTTCTTTTTGTAACAAAAAAAAAGAAGGCGCTGATGTAAATTTGTCTAGAAAGTGTATGTTTTAAGTTTGAGTAAAACAAGTCATTTGAGATTGGGAAATTCATTTGAATAATATTCAGACTTGATCTGTGCAGCAATGTCTAGCACGTATTTTTGGCATCACACCCAAAATAAACAAAACCCTTGGGTTGCCAGGAGTTTGTCATCAGAAACTTTTAGGGAATAGGGGATTTCATGTGTCTTATGCATCCCATTTAAAAAAGCTTCTGCCACTGATTTGTTCAGTTCTACAAGTTGAACTATCAACGACAAAATTGAATAATATAATTGGTTGTTAAGGATATCTCTCTGATTAACTGGTAAGAAAGCAGAACTGATTATTGTATTTTTCCATTTTGGACTTTGGTGTCGTTGATTTGAGAAGAGGAATTATTTAAATTTACAATCTCCATCTTTTTCATTTTCAAGTCTCAATTTGGGTAAAATGTG
Source organism: Perca fluviatilis (assembly GCF_010015445.1). Lineage (NCBI taxonomy): Eukaryota > Metazoa > Chordata > Actinopteri > Perciformes > Percidae > Perca > Perca fluviatilis. The sequence continues at coordinate 13,201,404 of NC_053118.1, read as the reverse complement.
ACACCTACGATGCCTTGAACCTATAAAGGAAAGTGGAACACCACTTTAGGCCATAATGGTTTATCATAATGGATCTATTTCCTGCTCGGCTTGTTTTGCTATATCAGCCTATTGTATGGGCTAATTCGGTCTGTTTCTGTTGGGATTGTAACGGTGGAGTTGCTGATGGTGCCACTATAAGCAGCCAGCCAAATAGCCTCCAACCTAAATATACTGTACAGATACAGCCTCATTATTTGTATTTGTTAATTTTCCTCTATCAGTGATTTTGCCAAGGCATCTTAAGCTGGCTGACACCTATTTGGACAGCAATAAGTGGATCTTACACTTCCCATTATGCAAATATTATTTCCTTCCATGACCCTCGATGTCTGAAAATGCCAACGTCCTTCAAACTTCACACCCCTAAATATGTAGCCTCCACGCCCATGATGATGCCATCCTTTAGAAAACATTGACGAGTGGAGAACCCCTTTAAATATAGTTGAAATGCAGTTTTATTGGATTCCTTCATTTGCAATACGAAACTAAAAGTTGATTTGAAGGAAAACTATACTTATAAAATAATGTGTTTGTGGAGGTGTGGAGAGAGTGGTGGGAGGAGGTGGTGGCTCAGGTGAGCAGGCAGGGAGGGACTGATTGTTACAGCTGCAGCGAGTTGTCTAATCATGCTCTCCCTTTAAAGCAGTAGTGAGCCGGAGCAAGCTCTTGATGGCTGACTGTGAGAGAGGAGACGTGGACACTGTGTGGTGGGCTGGACAGCGCAAAGTTTTGCGCTCGCGACCGAGAGCCTCGGGCCAACTGGGAGCGAATGAGCTCCAGATGGATTGTGGGACAATTCGTTGCTGATGCGATCATCAAATAAAGAGCTGTGGCAAATATTCCTCCCCGTGTGTTTGTGGTTATCTGTGAACAGAGGTCTACAGCAGTGGAGCTGCTACAGTGTTTTTTGCCCAGATAAAACAATAGAATAAATAAAATGAAGAAAAAAATACGAAAGATTTTAAATCCAACGCTGTGTTGCAGCAAAGTGTCAAATTTTGGAGCACAAATAAATTCTTCTTTTGAATGTGTCAAAGTCATAGCAAACTAGGGATGCGCCGAATCCAGATTTTTGGGGTTCGGCTGAATACCGAATCCACTGGTTAAGATTCTGCCAAAACCGAATGCCGAATGCTACTCCCATCCTCAGTCCATTAACACAGTAAACACATTAATGAAGTAAACTTCTAAAATAGTTAAATGTAACAACTTAAAGGTGCTGTTGGTAGGATTGTGAAGATCCAGGACTTAGCCAAACATTTGAACATCAACAACTTCTCAGTCCCTCCCCCCTTTCAGGTAAAGCCCAAAACGGTCTCCTAAGCCCCTTCCCCCATAAGGGAGAATGAATGCGTGTGCATGAGCAGTGATTGACAAGCAGTTAGACACCGCCCCCCCTTCCCCCCTCCCGCTGGCCCTGGCCCTGATAGGTGCATCTGAACAGGGAGCTGTGGATTTTTGCAAATCACACTACAGGCTGTAGGTTAAATGACCTGCTTCATGTAGTTCTGCTGGAACATAAGGTTAGTTTCAGCAAATATGACAGAAAGTTAGTTTTATAAGTCTTACCTACTGCACCATTAATGTTGAATTCACACGCTCTTTTCACATTGTAGGAAACCACATGAGTGACAATTTTGTTTGGTAAATTTTCACTAACCAGTGTATGATGAAGGCATGTTGGGTGGGTGAAATTAGAAAGCAAACGTTAGCTAATGAGCAGCAGCCGGCCGTTCGGTCGCTCCGCTCCCACTGTAGGGAGACTCATGTGGCGAGAGATAGGCTGACAGCCCGGGAGAGGCACTGCCTGGTTCACACAAGTGTTTAGCTGTGACTGTCCTTCCTTTGCTGTACCTGAAGTTGCTGCGTTTTGGCTGCTGTCGGTAGATTCCTTCATGCACAATTCGTATTCTTTCGGATGTTTCGTACGCAAATGTTTTAACAGCGATGCTGTGTATTGTTTAGGGCCCTTGCCACCACGAGACAAATCGGCATTGCAAATTGAACAAGTAGCTCGACTTGAATCGCCTTCTTTTGACTGAAAGTACACAAACACTTTTTCTGCTCACTAGTTCCATTTTCACTTTCTCACAGCCTACTGCATTGAACGGCCCACCTACGTAAACACCTTCATGTACTCAACAGCACAAACCGAACCCCGTCAAAAAGCCCAATATTCGGCCAAATCCTGGATTCGGTGCATCCCATAGCAAACACTGATGTTAAATATCATAAGACATCACCATTAATATTATTTTACGATGAGGTAAAATGATGACGTTATCGAATTTCAAAGGAGGCCTTTATGCTGAAGGTGAGTTAGTTAGGTTCATGAAAACCAACTCATGTCTACTCTGAGGCAGAAGCCTAGTACAAGTCAGACGATCACTATGAAGCCTGGCCTGCCTTGTTGCTGGCAGATAATTGTTTTTAAGTGCATGCATTTGCCCAGCATGCCCTACCTTGCTCTCTGTTTCTATCTGCCTATATTTTTCACGTACTGTACAGTACACCTTCATGCAGGCAAAACGACTTCAGATTTTAGCAGTGTAGTCGTCTTTTTGTGGCCGCACTGGCCTTGTTTTTGTTCGAATAGTGCCAGTTTTAATGAATTTCGTTCAGAGTGTTCTTGCTTGTGTTCCCAGTGCGTTTTCTCTGATTCATAGTTAATAACATGTTGAGCTTGCATCATGCAAAATGAAAAGACCCACATTGCTTCTCGCATTAATACTGAACAAAAACACTCAAAGGAATCTGCAGATGTGCTGCAGATCTCGCGCTCAGTTTAAATAATTTGTGCAAAGGCAATAATTAACTTTTGATAGAAACTGGTCCAAAATTAAGAAGAAATGACAGCAAAGGGGGGAAAAAAGTTAATATTGGGATTAAACTGATGGAGATATTGCTCTGTGAGTATCATACTATCAGCTGTGTCCTTATTCTTGGGCTGGACACCGGCTCCAGCTCCACAGTGCTGTCTGCAGTTGACCCTGCTCCTGACTTGCCTTTTGAAGGGTGCAAGCTAAAAGAGAGTTTCTTCACAGAGCCATCATTGGGTCCCAACTCGGTATTAGCAGAGTGCTGTGTTTGAGTGTGTACTGTGTGAGGCTGAGTCGAGGGGTTCTGGCTCGTTAGTTTTCCATCTGCAGATATGCCTGACATCATACAGGCCCAAGTGCTTGCCCCTGGCCAAGATACGGACCAATGGTGACCTCTGATAACACTGCTGCTAAATATGAGCATGTGTGCACGCATGGATGTGTGTGCTGTGTGTAGTATAACAGATAAGAGTGAAAAGTGTGTGTCTGTAGCTGGGAAGGATGGCCGTGTGTGTGTGTGTGTGTGTGTGTGTGTGTGTGTGTGTGTGTGTGTGTGTGTGTGTGTGTGTGTGTGTGTGCGCGCGCGTTTAATAGTCTGCTTAGTGTTTCATGGTGGTAAATCGTTCGTTCTGTCTCATCTCACACACCGCTGGACAGCAGAGTCTGCGCTACCCTGATAACACACATGTGTGAACACATTGCATACACACTAAAGTCTCAAATACAAGCAGTAGCTTTCTCTCACACTCTCTTAGACGCACATACACACACACACACACATATACAAACACACACATAAACCGAGGCCATGCACAGCCTTCCTCTCCCACCTTGACTTTACAGACCAATAAATAGTGCAGCCTGTATCAGCCAGTCTATTTGGTGTGTCTGGTTCAAGGTTATAATCGTTAAATAACGAAAACTAGGTGGGAAAAAACATTGTCATTAACTGAAATAAAAATAAAAACGAGGCATTACAAAAAAACGATAACTAAATTAAAACTGTAATGTCAATTTGCAAAACTAACTAAAATGAAATAAAATTATGGAGTAAATGTCCTTAGTTTTCATCTTTGTCAATGTCTCTCATAGAGCAAATAATGTTATATCTTTCCGACCATATCTTTCCGTTATTGTTGAATACATTGTCAATACATATTTCTAAAATTGTATGATTTTTTGTTGAGTTATTATTGCACAATACTTTTTCTGACCTTTTTGAATCCCCCGACAAATAACCCATATTACAAAAAAAGACTAAAACTAATAAAAACTAAACTAAAACTAAGCATTTTCAAAAACTAAAAACTAAACTAAACTAGCAAACTCAAATTTGAAAACAAAAAGTCAAAACAAAATAAAAAGAAAAACTAATGAAAAATGCAAAACTATAATAATCTTGGTCTGGTTACTGCCCTGCCTCTCTATCCACGACTGCCAAGGTCAGTATGGTCAGGAAAAGGCTTGTACATCTGTTAGGCAGTGAAACATGGCTTTCCAGCTTTAAACTGACAATGGCTGTTGTTTTCTTTTCTTGGCTTTCTGTATATGGTACAAAAATCACTCGCCTAAATATGACTAAGCTAACATTTCTCAGTCAAAAGAAAGCTATTGATTTATTTCTATAGTACTTCTCAAGTTCTTTACACAAAACAATAAAAGCAAAGATTAAGGAATACAATGAGCAAGGCTGAAACCAGTTTTTATTTATAGTATCAAATCATGACAAGAGTTATCTCGAGACACTTTACAGATAGAGTAGGTCTAGACCACACTCTATAATTTACAAAGCCCCAACAATTCCAGTAATTAAAGCAACTATTAGCAGTGGCTGTTGCGACAGTGGCGAGGATAAACTCCCTTTTAGGAAGAAACCTCGGCAGACCCAGACTCTAGGCCGGTTGGGGGTGTGATGAACAGTGGCAATAATAGTCATAATAAAGATAATGGAATAGTGACTACAATGGTAGTAGTTCATGTCATAGCAGTGATTCACGTTTATGTTGTGTTTAAATCCCTTACCGCTAGATGGCTATGCTGAGACACACCACTAGTTCTTGCCTAACAGTGCCTAGCAGTGCCTGACTTTTTGCTAGATGCTAACAATGTAGCTATGGCTGAACTTTATCAAAATTTGCTCACTAAGAACCTGTGAACCACAATCCCAAACTGGCAGTTTGATTTTCTGTGTACTGAATTGTTTACCTAAAGTAAACTTCTTTGACTTTTATGAACATCATGTCTTTTTTTAAATATTAGTTTTTCTAAAATTATATTAAAAAAAAATCCCAATATATCGCCTTATGCACAGTATTGAAATATATTGCAATATATTGAATCGTGACCCATGTATTGTGATATGTATGGTATCGCCAGATTCTTGCCAATACACAGCCCTAGTGCAGCATATAATACACAAACATAAAACGATCAAATGAGTTTTAAGATGTGATTTTAAAGAAATAATATGTGCCTGCGACAGGTAATGGGAGAGCAACTCTAAAATGTAATCTGGAGCCATAAAATCCTAAAATCACTCCTAAAACGAATGGGTAACCAGAGCAGTAATGCTACACATGGAATATTATAATCTCATTTTCTGGTTCAGCAGCCAAATTGGGCAAATATGACATATTTTCTTAATGGTAAAAACAGGACTTGGAGTGTTTGCTGATACGATTGTCAAAATGTTGTTAGGAATGGCACCAACATATGGCTTGATTGCTGCGAATGAAAAAAAAACATAGTTGCCTCTCCAGGATTTTATGTGTATTTTCTGTTGAAAGAAAGAAGGAAGGAAGGAAGGATGGGAAGTATAGGAAATAGATAAGCAAAGGAGAGATGTGAGGATTGATAGGAGCAGACGTACATATGGGGGTGGAGAGCGCTTGGCTGCTGGGAAATGAAGGCAGGAGCAGATGAGAGAGGGATAGATAGGTGAGCAGGGGAAAAAAAAGAGAGCAATCAAATTTTTCCAACACAGAGGTTATTAAGCTATTGAAGTCACGTAGAGCAGTAATAGATGGCAATAAACTGTGTGTGCTGTATGTATGTATAATGTAGGGTTAATATGGCTGGCTCTTAATAGTAATTTTGGCCTGTCACTCTTCTAAAGGCCATCGCTGTGGGCCATCAGCCAGCCGCACACAACCACTCGCACCCCGCAAATGTCACCATTATCACGGTTGGCTGTGTGTGTGTGTGTGTGTGTGTGTGTGTGTGTGTGTGTGTGTGTGTGTGTGTGTGTGTGTGTGCATGCATGTTGAATTACTTTCCTGTTTTCTGCCCAACCAGTCCTTGTTACTCCATGTGTCTGTCTATCTTTCTCTTTGTCCTAAACATTCACTCTCCCCTGCTCTCACTGTATTTGACTAGTCAGGCTGTAAATATTCCCACATGCCCATCGATCCATCTCTGTCCATTTTTGTCTCACATTGACACAGATCAGTTACATTCCCAGCTCTAAATGTAATTGGCTTGCTTTTTTTCTAGCCGTTGTTCATTATTTATATTGTATGTGTTTCCAAGAACCATAGCTCCAATTTTAACATTTCTTTTAAGTAACTGACAGCCAACATTGTCTCTCATGTGTAGAAAATGTGTTATCACCATGGGGCCGAGCTAAACCATTGATAATGCATGGGAACATGCTTGTCAAGAGAGGATTCAGTTTTTCTCTCTGGAAAAGCGATGTTGTTTCAGGGTGTTTTTGGAAACCTGTGGTTTCTGCAGATGGTCTGAACGGCAAAGAGCTGTTTTAGATGTCTTTTTTTTCCCAACTAGATATACATGTTTTGCCATTTTATGAGGCGTTTTCAGTTGTCTGATACCAGATAATAAAAATATTCACATGGCAGACTTCAGTTTGGAGGTTTTGTTCCCTTTAACCCATTTGGTTTCGTCCCATTTATCATTTATCATAGAGCCTTCCCATGTGTCATGAACCTTGAACATACAAATAAAACATTAAAAACAGTGTGCATGGGTCTCTTTTTGATTATGTTGTACAAGGTCTGTAGGTTTTCTTAAGATGTTCTTTTTGAGGCTTTCTCACTTGGCTGCATATTTTATTTCACTCCCACATAAGTGACAAGATTTATCCCTGGAAAAAATGTTAAAAGGAAAGCTTTTAATCAAACAAATTGGTACAGACCAGCAACAAGTGTCTGATGCAGTCTTGTTTCTCCATATTCAGTGTTTAAGTCGATATGTCTCCAACTGTGGAGGAATGAATTTGATGTCAGAGTCAAAATATATTAGGTATGTGTGTTTTAAGTTGGTTTACATGACAGTGAGAAGGTGGAAGCTAACCAGGAACAAATCAATGGTTTTGTTGCATTATAATTGGTTTCAATGCAATTAGTATTGTGCAATTATTGCCAAAAAGCACAATGTGGCAAATGTGGATGCAATGTGGATGTCAAAAACAAAGGTGGCATGTACAATGCAACATATTGCATTGTACATGCTACTTTTGTGTGAATTTATAATCACACATTAAAACAAACATAATCACCACAGATTATCAATTTGCAAATATGAAATTGTTGTAATTTAAGCTGTCAATAATTGCAGACTGATGTTGATCATTGTCCGTTTTGTGATTTTCAGAAATTGCACAATAATAGCAAGGCAATTTTCTTTTTATAGCACCTTTCATTACACAGAATCCCAGCATAAACATTAGAACAAAGCAAAATCAGAAATAAGATTATAGCTGCAGCGATGGTCGGGGCTGAGCATTTTGAGGAGGAAAAGGAAAGAGCAAATGAGGGTATCTATCTAATAAAGCGAGGTGTGTGTGTGTGTGTGTGTGTGTGTGTGTGTGTGTGTGTGTGTGTGTGTGTGTGTGTGTGTGTGTGTGTGTGTGTGTGTGTGTGTGTGTGTGTGTGTGTGTGTGTGTGTGTGTTTGTGTCTTCCTCTGATGAAGAAGTAGTAGGCTATACAGTGGAGGTGCATATTAAGTGGTTTGGGGTCCTTCTGTAAGTTATTTTGGGGTAGAATTTGGTTTTGAAGAATTCTACAAGCAGCAAAGCCACAGGCCAAACAATCAGCCCAACGGGCACTGTACTAGTAGTGACAAAGAGAGGAAGAGACAAGGTGACAAAAGTCATTGATTTTCACAAAAGTTGCCTCATCAATATTGATAAAGTAAGAATCCTAAATAAATATGTCACAACTACCTTGATGAGTGGGAGTCTATGCAAAGAAAGTAAAGAAGAGGATGATTAAATACAATTGCGGAACTAGAAAAGCAACAGTAAAATACTGTCGATAACACAGTTTTTTGCTCCCATCATTTATTTTAGGGAAGCAAAAGTGTGCAGTAGTCGTTTCTATTCTAGTTTGTCCTTGATATGTTCTGCTTGGTCCAGCACCTATTCAAACCTTTCGCTTTTAATTGCTTGTTTGTTGGACCGCAATGTATACTCCATATTTGTCTTTAACTCAGAGAGACCTCTGGACTTGAATGTTAAAAACAATGAAAACTGAATAATTTGATCTTTTTTTGTGTACCCTAACTGACCTACAGATAAACTTTGTTTTCTGCTGTGAGACTGCTTCAACTTTAATACTGGAACATGACGTGGATGCTGACAACTTTGGAATTTGCAGGCTATGTTATGAAATAGTCATGAAAGTTGTGGCTTATAAAAGCCAAAGGGTTGGTGGTTATGTAGCCTGATGTGGTGTGGGGCATGCTGGGTAATGCTTCCTGACAATGACTCTTCTATCTTTCATATGGCTGAATAGGAATTAGACTCTATTCACCACCACACCCAAAAGGTCTGACCTGTGTGTGTGTGTGTGTGTGTGTGTTATTGTCCTCTAGGAGATCAATGGCATTCCCCTCCTTTGAGTGCACAGATTATCTGTCTGCTCGCCTTTCTCTCTTCTACACTCTGGTCGTCTGTCCTTCATTCTGCTTTTCTAATGGCAGTATTTGTCTACCTGTTTACCTCAGTGACAACATACCTATATTGTTAGAATTTAAAGTAAGTTCAATGAGGCCAACCTTCAAGACCGACTTTTAGATATCCTCCTGATGATGTAAATGTGTAGATTTGAGCAAACACTGCACTGATGACAAGTACTTCTGGTTGATTGTTATTGTCTCTGAATTAAATTCCTTTTGACTTTGGCCGAGGTGCACATGGCAAAAGGTTCCCTTTGTGACTACATGATAATAAAAACAACAAACAAAAATGGCTTTACCCCCATGGAATATCCAAATATGATCCAAAAACCAAGTCAGACAAGACTATATCCAGCATTTTACAGGGCAAAGGGGTGAAAGAGATCTAAAGTGTTTTTTTTTTACTTCAGTTTCTACTAAGATGTTCATGTTTTGCTGGCACCTGCTCAGTAAGTGATTGTAAAAGTTACTGACATGAGTGCTAAAAGGTAGACGAGTGGTTATGACCCCTGCTTCTGCAACCACATGTGTTCTCTTTCAGCCCCGAGGATCAAATCCCTGTTGCCCACCCCCTCCTCTCTCCTGCTGCATGACTAGAGAATACAAATACCAATAATGACAAGATAACCTTGTGTCTTGTATTTAAAAAAATAAAAATAAAAAATCAAACTTGTTAATAACAAGCTCTTAAGATGTATATATGTTATTGACACTGAATTGTAATACAGTTATTCTTAGGATGAAGACATGCAGACATATGAAGAGATGGACATACAGTAAATCATATTATAATTGCACTATGATCCAATTCACGTCCTTACTTATTTTTCTGATACACACACCTCTGCTGTACAAGGACACACGAGGATGATTTGGAAAAACTGCTGACCCCATTTACGTTTGAAAACTCTGGGGTTGTGTTCTACTCTGAACGGGCACAAATGGAGACCATTGGAAACGACAATGTACGTTAGTCAGTCTTATCAGTTAGATAGGCTCACATACCTTTCCACCTCGTCGTCGGTCCAAGCAAATACTTCCCTGGTCTTACTTTTCGCCATTGTTGTTCTTTCTCCTCTGTATTTTCAACATATACATTTATGATTTTCAACCACAGAGTAACGTCAGACAATCTGCTTCTTGTTTACACCGGCACATAGGGCTGGGACGGTTACCGCATTATCGCGATAACATGGCCATGTGACGCCTACCGCAGGTCTGAGCTTGTCACCGCCATCGCCGCAAAAAAACATTGGCCTGCACATGTGTGCACGTTGTGTCTAATGACATGGATTCATTGTTTCTAATGACATGGATTGTGTCTGATGACATTGTGTCTTACATGGTTTCAAGGTTTTCTAAACAAAACTTATCATCAAAAGATGGAGCAAATTCGACCTTTCGCGAGTTGGGGAGCGCAATGTTCCATGACACATAATAACATTCCATTCGTGTTGACTATTAGGCCTATGTGCGAGAGTACCTGTGTAATGTCTTGTATCGGAGAAATGTCTTTGCAAAGACATTTCTCCGTTCTCAGCTGAGGTAGACACATTGACGAGCTTAACAAGCTGCAGTGTTTACCATTGCACATTAACCTAGCAGCTAGCGGAGTTTCCTTCTGTTTATAGCTTTATCCCGATAAATGGCACGGTTGAATTTCAGCCTGCGTGCATCATAACTGTTTGTTGTGTCTTTCAAACAAACTCAAACTTTTAGACAAATTCAAGATTAATTGAAGATTGAGAGCAGTTAAAATGACATAGTCTAAAGGCTAACTTCATTTGTCCTTAATTTTTCCATCTATAGTGTTCTTGGAAAAAAAGCGTCCTCACCCTTTTTACTGTTCAGTAATGAAGGACCAAGGATTGATTTTTTTAAGGACAATTTCATGGTTTCTCTGCTTTATTAGACTGCTGTGGGGAAATAAGAAGAGGAAGACAACGCAAGGGACTAAGACAGGGAAGTAGGAAAAGGGTAGAGTGGGTGAGAGAAAAAATTAGGTGTAAAAATGGAGCCCTTACAGTAAACTTGATTCCATTGTGTCATGTAAGGGTCCTGTGTGAATGGGGCATTGCCACATTACAGTAGTATTACAAGTACATTTACTTATTACTTATTTTAAGTACTGTATATAAGTACAATTTTGAGGTACTTGTCCTTTACTTGATTATTTCCATTTACTGCTTGCTTTCTCTCATTTCAGAGGAAAATATTGTATTTAAAGATTATTTTTTGGGGCTTTTCCCTTTATTATGAAGTGACAGTGGATAGACACGAAAGGGGGAGAGAGATGGGGGATGACATGCAGCAAAGGGCCGCAGGTTGGATTCGAACCCGGGCCGCTGCAGGACAACGTGGGGCGAACGCTCTTACTGGCTCTTACTCGGATAAATTTATATTGAATGGTTTTGGCCCTCTAATAGTGCCATTGAGTTTTCACTGTAAATGCTAAACCTATATACAAATGAAACACCATTTACATTAAGCAGCAACAGTCATTATCGTGTTCTATCATCAGTATCACTGTGATACTCGCTGATAGCCAGACAGAGTCATCAGACACAGACACAAAAGAGATGGTCAAATAGTTGTCATTTAAAACTTCCATTACAGAAAATACAGAAATATATCTTGTCTTGCACCTTGGATTATTAATCAAATTAATTATCAATCAAGCCGTTTTCCAATAGCTAAAAACGATCAACCAATGGGAAGGTAGATTCTTTTAGATCCTGTTATCATAGCCTGTTCATTAACATTCCCTAAAGACCTGTCAGTCAAGGCTAAAGGGACATTTCTGTATATTGTTATTCATATTCCGTTCGAAAATTAGCAATAAATGCACAAATGTGTTTGCACAGGTGCCATTTCAGTTGGACTTTAAAGGATATGTCTGGTGATAGACTGCTTTTTCTAATTGTCAAAACACAGGGCTTTTAAGCGGGGGAGTGGAGTTTGTGTCCCGGAAGAAGTCAAAGGGAAAGCACAAGACTTTCACCCAGGAAACTGGTGTTCGCGTCCGGGGAACACTACTAAAGCAACGCATTCTCATGAACGGGTTCATGGGATATCGTACGACACCGGTGTTTTAACCCAAACCACACTTGTTTTTCTAATCTTAACTAGTCGTTTTGGTGTCTAAACTTAACTGTTGTCGCCCCGTGACAGTCAACTTTGTCGGCGAAACTTAACTGCAACAGCCGCTAAAATGACCGTCACCTCACTTTGCCCTGTACCCGGCTCACAGTCACCTTTTCTCAGATAAATTGAACTGTAAAGACCGCTAAACATTACTGTAATGCTCAGCGAGTCACTCTGGCATTCAGTAATTATGCTCATTAACTATGCCCTTGCCGTGTGTTCATGGACATCGGAAAAACATTTTTCCCAGTGAAAACGTAACAATTAACATCTCTTCCTGTGGGAATCAGAGGTGGGAAACTCGGGCAAGATTTTGCTAACAGAGTTTCCCAGTTGGTGACGCGTTGTTGACAACTGGCATTTGATGTTGGCGACTTTGGTTCACTGAAAATATTTCAATGACAATAAACTGTTTATTGTGGACAAATGCCTCTGCCAAGAAACATACACAGACATAACATGTTTCAAATTATTCATGAATAGGCCCATGAATAATAAAACAACACCTTATCCGTGTCCTTTCACGTTCGTTGTCCTGCAGATAACATAAGCAAACACCTGTCGATGTGCTGTTGGTATGTTCGCCTAAGAAAACAACAGCAAATCTTTTGTTATTGTGGCCTCCATGTTTTCACCTTATATACTGTCTATGGTTTTCACACACCTGTTGCTCTAGGCTATGCCCAACAGTTGGTGGCAGTCATGCAATAAGTTGTTATGCCAAACGCCAATATAACCGAAGAAGAAGAACATGCATCCCGACCATGTGAACGCTGACAGTCGGAAAAACAACGTAATCACGGGGGCAGTCCCTGTTATTCCCCGGTGGCATGAATGCAGCATTGTAGCCAAGCTGCACCAATCACATCGGTGTATCTGATATAGGCGGGCCAGACGCGAGCTAAACAGATGACGGCAGTTTAATCTACCAGTTAGCTCCACTGGTAGCTAAGCGTATGGGGCTCTGGATATGTCACCCCGTGTATTGTTGTGATTGGTCATAGTGTTATCCAATTGCGTGCAGTGAGATTTTCAAATGCATGCTTGGTGCCGCCCCTCAAGTTGGGCCATTTTCATTACTCAATGCCAGACGCTTAATCTTTCGGATTTGGGTCTGTATTTCCAGCCTACCCTTGAGTACTATTTGCTAAAAACTGCAGTCCCCCAGCTGTTGAAGTAAATATTTGTGACCTGTTTTACATCTTCAGTAGAACAAATGGGCTCAGGGCAGAGAGACACATATTGAGAGACTATCACATTGTTGGTTTTGTTTTTTTCATGGGATTTGTTGACAATAAGGTAAATATAGAAGCATTATCCTTTTCAGGTGCCGCTTGTGTAAGTAGCTGCTGGCTTGGCTTGTTAATGTTGTGGAATATACGTGTGTGAAAGGGCCTGTGTGAAAAAGAAGGATGGAGGGATGAAGGTAAACTGAAGAAAGGAAGACAAAAAGAAAAACAGAAGAAAGAAGAATAGAGGGCATAGCCACAGCTGATGCTAGTCTCAGCCAGAGGGGTCCAGAAAAATACACAAAGTAGCCTTCGCTATGCACATGTGCACAAACACACACACACATTTAGCCTCTTCTCCACACTGACACACATAAACACACAAACACACGCAGGGGGGACTGAGGAGTGTAGTGTGCCAATTTGTTGTGCCCCTGGTCCCCTCTCAGGAGGCTCACAGACAGGAATCCAGCCATGCCAAGACTGGCACTAGTCCCGCTAAAACACACACACACACACACACACACACACACACACACACACACATACTTCCACTCTTACTACACTGTGGCTGCAGGCACTGCAGTATCAGGGGTGTGTGTGTGTGTGTGTGTGTGTGTGTGTGTGTGTGTGTGTGTGTGTGTGTGTGTGTGTGTGTGTGTGTGTTTCCACTTTCCTACATTTACTGTATATAGACCACAAGAGACAAATGCGGAGAAGTTGGGAGCATGTAAAAGACACGGCAGCCCTATTTACACATAGTGAATGGAACATTGCTTACTTCAAATATCTGTGCATGGTTGTGGTTCACACTTCAGTCTACCATACGTTCCATTTCAACTCTTTTTACACACACATGGCTCTTGTGGATAGATGTTTTATTCCCGCCTGTCCTCAGTGTCAGCACTGTCGGAGAACAGCAGTGACTTGCCGTGCAGAAAGAGGGGTGTCTTAATTCTGTCACATGCTGCCCTGGGAATGATTTTTACAAATTATTAAGCAGTTGAATCACTGTTTCTCTCTTTGCCTCCATCTGAGAGTAGGCTCATCCTCATTTTAGTAAATGGGTGTTCAGACCACAAACAGCCCTGTGTTAGAAAAAAAGTGGCTACTCTGGTGGGGGACGTGTTGCTTCAAGTAACTGACACATTAGTATGATCCAGTCTGATTCTGTACGAGTGAGCACTTCTCAGATTAAAAACACTGGTATACAATAATATGACACAGGATTTTACAATTTTGGAAAGTTATCATCTTTGATCACCTTTTAAATAGTAAAAATGTGGAATATGAAAATAAATGTATTGTAATAGTGAGGGCAACAGCATGTTTCTGTATACACATCAATTAATTAGATCATTTGACCATGTTTTATTTCGAATCACTGCACATGCCTGTCATATTGAGTCTGTCCTTCTCAGGAAAGACTTGACAAATTTCTGTGAAATAACTCGGCTGACAGCTTCTCCATGTCCCAACTCCAGGTTCCTCTCCAAACATTTCACCAGTTTCTTCTTCAGGGACACGTCAACCTCTGAGGATGTGCTTTGCTGATCCAACAAGACAGGTTTTTGCTGCTCAAACCTTATTTCTAAAACAAAAAAATCATGAGTCTTCTGTTCAGTTCTTTCTTGCTGCGCTAATGTCATTGTCACTGTCCTCTGGGCCAATTATGCAGTGTGTATTGTCTGATTGGGCTACACATTGTTTCAGCAATCACTGTGTGGCTGTATGGGTAAGGGATTGTGTCTATGTGTGTAAGTGTGTATGCATGTAATTTATTATCTGATGTGATAAGTATCTGTGCAGTGGAGAGTGGAGAGGATAGCAGAGATTGGAGGATAAAACAGAGAGAAAGAAAGACCTGACTCCTGCCTTTCTGTCTTTTCAGGGTCCCAGTCTGGCTCTAATCAGGGAGCCGCAGGGCCGACTGCACTCAATTATTCACTCATTAGTCAGCAAACAGGAGAGGCCACTGAACGCTGAGTTCCCTCTTTTCACAGAGCACATCCCTCTCTTTGTCTTTTCCTCGGCCTGTCACTTTTTTGACACGCAGTCTACTTGTTGATACATTTTATAGTTTTAGTTTCCAAATCATTGCTTTCCGACTTTAACTTGAGCAGTACAAAAGCTAAGGAGCCTCAGCGATTTTAAATGCCAAAACTGTAATGGATATTAGATGACACTGCCAGCTGAAGGCACAATCTGACATATATCTACACATATTTTACCAGCACTTGGAGACTGCCAAAGTTCAAGTCCTATTTGTCTGTTTTGGTTTGTTTTTGTTTGGGGGGTTTTCTGTTGTTGTTTTTAGCTTTGACACCATCACTACTATTCAAGGGAATATAGCTAGACAGTATTGCCCTTAGCAAGGATGGGATTGGCAACTCAGACAAAATCAATGTCTATAACACAATGGGTTGTAAGGGAGCAAAGTATCATGGAAAAATACTGTTGGTCATAATCGTTGGCTAAATTGCCCGTCTTCTTTGGCTCAAAATGTTGTCTGAGTGCCATAGCCTTGACTTACCGCCTGTGGAAATTGTTGCTATTAAGTTGGTACCTCTTTTGAGTCTGCCACTCATTTAGTTGGCATGGTTTACTGAACCCCAAAGGATTCAGTGGGTAGACGGACAACAGAGGATGGAGGCTGTGTGCTGGGCCCTGTGAAGCACAGCCTCTTGAACTATGGGCCTGGAAAAATATCTCAGTACTCCTGTTATTTATTTAATTGTTTATTTTAATAACTGCTGAACCTAGAGATACACCCAAATGGGGCAGATCAACAGAAAATAGCACACCCTGTATACATGTAGGCTATGCTAAGTTGTATATATATGTATATTAAATTACATGTGCAAATGGCTTGTGTCCACACTAGCGTTTTCTGGTTCCTCAAACATTGCAAATGATAGCAATCATATAGGATGGATAGATGCAGCCCATTAAAGGCCACACAATGCACTGAACTAACTTTGTTATAAGACAAGCTATCAAACCATGTCTAAAAGTAAAAGAGTAAAAAATACCTGCTTTAAACTGCCACACTCAAAGACAAGGTGAAAAGTCTGCTGTCATAACCTCCTCCTACTTCAATCCTAATGCCTCTCTGATCTCTTGCCAAGAAGTCTGTGTCTTTTGCGTGTCTTTGTGGTTTTGACACAATTAATCGTACAAAAAGGGATAACCGCACACACTTTTGGACAGTCCTTCATGGTGTTGCACTCAGTTGTACTATGAATCTATTACGAACTGAATACCGGACTGCAAGATGGGATCCAGTGAGTCGATGAAAATTGCTTACCCAGCACATAAGCTTTCTGGTTCTATAGGCCCATAGGCCTTACATTGTAATGATGTCACACACATCAAAATAGCTTTTCTAGGCACGACAACATGTCACTCCAACCGCATTAAAGCAAACAAATCTTATGCGGAATCATACCTTTTCCTCCTGGTCTTGCTCGCGGGAGATATACAACTCAATCCAGGCCCAGGCCTTGTGGATACACCTGTTGACAACGCGACAGGCCTCCTTCCTCACCAACGTGTAGAGTTTCCTGCCCTGGATACCACAGCTCCGATCAACTCCACGCCAACTGGAGTAGCCACAGATTTCAGGACTCTATCGACCAGCGAGGACGGGGCTTGATCTGAACATACAGTTCCACAACGTCGTGAGGACGACAGATCAGGCAGAGAAACTAGCCTGCGCGGTTGAAAGGTTGACTGAGGCCGGGACGGCAATGGACAACAAACTAGGCCTAACTAGTACCCCGGACCGCTCAGATGACAGTGCTGGCTGGAAGAAGAACTGCTGTCCCCGCCAAAGTAAGACCACTCCAAACACAAGCAATGACCAAACAGAGACAGACTATTCTTTCAAACGGTTAAACATGCCAAAGTGGTTTGGGATCCTACGGTAAAACCTAAAGGTATTTTGGGAGGTCATTTAAACATCTGAAGCATTTCCCAAAGCGAGATGAGATCAGGATATTGTTGTCTGAGTCCAATATCGATTTTCCCTGTATTAGTGAAACTTAGCTACATGATAAAATTCCAACCAGCATAATTGATGTTCTGGGATATACATGTTTTAGAAGGGACCGAACTGTGGGCAGGGGTGGGGGTGTACTGATATACATAAAGGACTCATTCAATTCAAAGGAAATTTATCCAACTGCTGATATATCTTCTGAATGTCTATGTATTAATGTAATCCTCCCTCGGCGTGCACTGCAACGCTGTGCGAAAACTTGGATGCGCTGTTTAAGAACTTTAAGCACAACAGCGAGGTGCTTCTCTTTGGAGATTTTAATATAAATTGGTTAGACAAACACTGTAGGAAAAAACTGAAAAACCTCGCATCCAAACATGACTTCAGTCAAATGACTGAAGCCCCCTACACGTAAAAATTAAATCTATCGGTGTTTGAGTATTCCTACTCAAACACCGATAGATTTAATTTTTCACAAACAAACCTGACAGAATCATAAAAACATATAATTTAGTCACTGGTCTATCTGACCATAACATGACTTTAATTGCAAGAAAACTGACAAAGAAAAGACTGACTAGGTTTTTAAATCGAAATCAGAATTCATTTAAATTTGAAATCCCTCAAAAAAAAAAAATTATTGAATTTGAGAACGAGTTAAAGGGTGTTAACTGGGATGAGCTCCAACAATATGACCAAGTAAACGACTGCTGTAATAAGCTTATGTCCATTGTATTGTTGATAAATTCATTAAAAAGCGAAAAAAAATCCCAGAGAAAATATCAGCTACCATGGATGAATGATAATATTAGAAAATTGATGAAAAGGAGTGACCATGTCCTGAAAACTTTTATCAAGACTCGAAGGTACATTGATTCGAAACTATTTAAAGGTTTGCATAACCAAGTCGTTAAAGAACGCAGAATGTCCAAATCAAATTATTAGATTCAAGCTCTATCAGAGGCCCGATGGTACCCGACGGGCCGGGCCGGGCCGGGTTCGATATTTAGAAATGATGTTCGGGTTCAGGTCAGGCTCAGTCACATCAGCGCGATAAGGCATTGAACATTTTAAATTTAAAAAAGCTTATTATGTAGGTGCACGCCTGTGTTAACGTGCGCTTGTTGCCCCGTGTGCGCTGATGCGCTCATCTGTTGACATTTCCGAATGCCTTCCCACAGTTGCTTAATAAAAGCGTAAAACCATTACGGCCAACTTGGGCTGTTTTTATGATGATAACAAACTGCTTGACTCTTAACTGTGCTTTTAATTTTTTTTATTCTATGATTCACTCACACATATCTTATGGCTTAACCACACGGTCCCAAGCTCACCAGTCATCAGTTAAGACCATAGAGTGTCTTTATAACCGAGCCTATAAATCCTGGACAAGAAGAGAATAAGGTACCGTCACTGCCAAATTCTGTATTTTGTTAAATTGGTCTTCAAATGCCTAAATAACGCTGCTCCTCCACCCCGTTGCAAAACAATAACAAGACAGCAAAGCAGTACCAGATCCACCACCCGATCAGCATTAAAAGGCAATTGTAGTATCCCTTTTTGTAGAACATCATTTGCCCAAACTGCCTTTTCAGTAAAAGGGGCAAAATTATGGAACTCTCTGCCAGACCACTTGAAATGTATCCCAACAGTAGCCACCTTAAATAAAAATACTAAATTGTGGCTAATTCATGAACAATATTGCTCTGATATTCAGTTTTTACACTGTGCTCTCTCTGTATACTTTTTATCCTTTTTCATTTCATTCCATTTTATTTCATTTCTCTCTTACTTTTAATAATGTTAATCTGTATTTTAATTTTTTAACCAAAAGCCCTACTAGGGACAAGTGTTGTGAATTAGCTTTAGCTAAAAACACTATGATACATACATCAGATGACTGTGTAAGCTTATCTATGTTTTTTGTATCTGTCCCTACCTAAATAAACTTTAATAATGCAGCTGGCCAATGGGCCAAGGCTGGCTGGAGGTGCCCGATCCAGCTCTTTTACTGTTATACATTCATGGGTTTTGCACATGAAAAGTGATACAGAATTAAAGAAGATAGCTTAAGAAAGAAGTTCATACCCTGCCTTCTTTCACAAATCCAGACAACTGCCAACAAGCCAATTGGTGTGATTATTGGATTTTTCCACTTTGTCCAAAGCAGATTTAGGCCCTACATCTGTGCCCCAGCCTGTTCTTATTTTGTTAAAGTTATGTCACTCAATACTACTGCTTTCTGATTGGGTTGTTGCAAACAACAATCACTGACAAAATGTGTATTCAGTGTTATTTTTAAAACAGCAGTTGGAAGCAGGTTTTGTTTAGATTTTTGATGATTTAGATTTACCTATCATCTTTGCATTTATAGTGTGCGCATTTGTGATATTCTGTACCTTTTTAAGATGTTTACAGTTGGTGTGTGTACACTGTACAGTACAGCATGATCTGTTTTACTAAAGGTGGATATGGCTGACTTCTTGAGCCAAATGTTGCCTGAATGAACATTGTGGTCCTAAGTGTATTCATCATTATTATGTATTCATCTTAATTCACCTGCATGATCACTGAGGTCGTCGTGACATTATGAATTAATCTCAACTCTAAATGTCAAGTCTCATGAACACGCTGTCTTTGACTTTCTTAGTTTTTTGTCTCGCCATCGCAATCTCTGTCTCTCGCTCCCTCCTGTGCATTCACCTGCACACCCTTGACAACAGAGCTGTCAGCCAGGTGTGTGTGTGTGCGCGTGCGTGTGTGTGTGTGTGTGTGTGTGTGTGTGTGTGTGTTAATGAAACTGACAAATCCACTTTTGCTACTCCACCCACTCCAGACCTGACAAACAACTGAAATATGCATGCTCAGAAATTTGATGTCTTTTCTCCAGGCAGCGGCCTTCTGCAGAAGCTTTTCCAGAAAAGTACACTTTGAGATTTACAAACGGGCTTTCGGTATGTTGCTTCATGCTTGTTGCATTGTACCGTACATTCTCAGTGGTTTGCCTTAATTTCGTTATTTAAAAAAAATATAACTTTAATTTTCTGTATGTGGACGATTATATCAACTGTCACCACACTGAAATGAAAATGTAGACAGTAAAGGTTTTTGTGGAACTCAAATGATTTGCAGTGTTTGTTATTTTAGTTTCTAAAGACGCATATATTTAAAGTATATCCACATACAGTACAACCTATCAGAATAAAGGTATTCCTTATTGTTGTATCCTGTTGGAATTGTATTGGTCAAAATCAGATCTCATAACTTTGTCAGGAACTACAGCTGACAGATCCAAGATCAGATGTCACTGGTTGTACTGTTGCAGTTACAGTTTTGCAGTTACTTTTCACCGACATTGCCCTTTTCTATCTCCACCAGACACATGCCAAATGATACAAATTTCTCCATAGCTCATCTCAGTTGTTGTTTTTTCCCATGGTGTATCCTTCTCAAGTTTGTAGAGGAGTGTTCTGGTATGGAAGAACTTTGTAACTTTTCATTTTACAGTAAATATGAAATCTCATAATTTCATATTTTCAGTCCTAAATATCCCACACAAACATATACACACACTGATGCTCACAGTGAGAATCCTCATCCGTATCCAAACACATACTTTCTCCCCTCAGCTATGCACTTTCAAACACCTGTGTGTGTGTGTGTGTGTGTGTGTGTGTGTGTGTGTGTGTGTGTGTGTGTGTGTGTGTGTGTGTGTGTGTGTGTGTGTGTGTGTGTGTGTGCGTGTGTGTGCGTGTGTGTGTGTCGTGTGTGCGTGTGTGTGTGTGTGTGTGTGTGTGTGTGTGAAGGCCATACGGAGGTCATGTCTAGCCCCTCGGCAGTTCATTAAAATGCATGTGTTTTGAGGAATGTGTGTATGTGTACAGTACTTGTGTGTGTTACTGCCCTGTTCACATAACTGTTTACATAATTGATGAATATGATAATGACACAAGCTGGCACTGTGCTCATGTGGGCATTTGTGTGTGTGTGAGTGTCAGTGTACATGTTTTAGCTGGATGTTCGGGGCTAAGGCAGAGGATGCCCCAGTCACGTCTCCTGCCCATCATCTTGACACTGACAGTTTGACCATTGACAGCACTTTGTTCTGTTGGCAGACAGACAGGGGGACAGACAGACAGGTAGATGGACATGCTGACAGCATATGGTGCAATACAGGAGACCTGTGGACCCATGTGGTAGTTAGAAAAACACTTATTTTCTCTCTCTCTCTCTCTCTCTCTCTCTCTCTCTCTCTCTCTCTCTCTCTCCCCCTTGGCATATGTTGTGTGTGGTTGGCTGTGCGCCACATGCCAATCCGATGCCCTTGGCACTGCTGGGGCTCCATGCCACCTGTGCCACTCTCTCCCACAGCAGCCCCCCAGCTCCCCACACACACACACACACACACACACACACACACACACACACACACACACACACACAGATACACTCAAACACTAGCTCTCAGTTGGCACCTGTGTCTGTGGGAGAGGATTTCAGACAGGAGAAACACAGACATATTGTCCTCTTGGTGAGTTCAGCGGCCTATCTGGGGTTTATCTATCTTGGGTTTATTCTAAAAAGTTAAGGAAGGTATCCATATTTATCTTCAATATTTAATGGTTAAAAAAAATATCCAGGTTAAAATTTTATTTTAAATAAATGTATACACTCAATACATTTGCCGTTTCTTAAAATACAGTTGAAAATAAGTTTAAACTTTCTTTTAAATTATCTGTGAATCAAGATGCTTTGATGATATCCAGAGATTCACCTAAACACAACATAAGCATAAATCCTCCCGGGACAATATTAAATATTAGCTATATTAGGTATCTTAAGGTATAATTAAACATATACTGTATACTATATAAATGCTGATGTTGTAGCTCTCAATCCAACAGCTAATAGGCAATGCAATATGAGACAAGGCTGTAGTGTATAGCAATACACTGGCATACAAAAAAGTAGTCCCTGTGCACTGCATTGGATGATTACAACTTCATATTGCATGCTGTGTTGTGGCCTGATTTGTTTTTGTTTGATACCGATTTGTGCTGCAGCTAAGCACATTCTGACTAATCACAAGCTGGCCATAAATCTCTAAATTCTGATCCAAGTTCATGCAGGACATTATATCTTTTTTTTTTTTAGTGAGGAGCTCATTTTGCCTAATCTCAACTATACAACCTATCCATTAAATCTGATCACATGCTCCAGTAGAATTTTGTACATTTTACAGTTTGTTAAAGTAGGTAAAGTATGTCTGGCAGCATGTTTCACATCTCACTAGGTTTTGTTGAACAAATTGTCTTTGTCAATGCATGTGTGGAGTATGGTTTGTGTTGTTGTGTGTGCATGCACAAGTGTGTAGCTGCATGCATTTCAGGGGATAAGTCCAGTAAAGATCACTCTGCAAGGCTGACCAATAAACAATAAAAACATCTAATTGGGTTAATTAGATTAAAAAATCGAATTGTGTAAACTAGATGTTTCTTGTTTGTTATTATGATCGATTTATAAAACCATGATTCCACCACAAAACAGAATCCATATTATTTATATTTGACTGTGTGTGGGGACCGTGGAAACCAGCATCTGGCCCAGAGTTTCAGGGTGGATTGTCCCTTGAGTTTCTGTGTCATTCCAGATGTGCTGCCATCAGTACAGTGAGAGAGTACACTCAGATTATTCAGGATTTAGTACACACAAACACATCTACACACATAGAGACACATGCATACATACATGCATGTAGATATTCACACACACTGACAAATACACACATATTAGTGGGATAAATGATGGTGATATTTCTTACTACATGACGTTCGACTCATATGATATATATATATATATATATATATATATATATATATATATATATATATATATATATAGACTATAGCTGGTGACATATTTTTTCTGGTGCTTTTTTTGCTGAATAAAAATAAAGCTCAGAAATACAGTTTGTTTAGAAAGGAGAACAACATGAGGGAGATTTGAGTATGTGTGTGTGTGTGTGTGTGTCAGCGAGAGAGAAAGAATGAGAAATAATGGGAGAGATAAAGAGATAAAGCAAGAGAGCTGCAGCTTGCAACTGGGCAGCTAAACAGAGAGGGGAACAAAAAGACTGTTATCTTACAGACACACACATGCACACAGAGTAACTTCAGGCTACACCTTTGCTCACTCACTGTGTTGTGGGAAAAAAAACTCTGGTGGGCCCACATGCAGTGTCACGTAGCAGCCACGTAGTTGGTCTTTAGTTGAAACATGATTCATCTTGTGAGCCTCAAGCAGCCACACTGTAAGAGACACACAGAATATGGTTACTGTCATCTGCCTCATCCTCTTGGTCATCAACTGACTGAAATGGTCAGTCCTGCAATTTTGTCATCATCTGTCAACCCAACGCAGTAAACACTAAGAGTTCCAGATAAATCCTAGCTAATCCCCAAATTCTCAGGTCAGCTACCACAGCTGACCCACACATAAAATGCACACACACACACACACACACACACACACACACACACACACACACACACACACACACACACACACATTCCCGGCCAGGTTAGCTAGCTAGGCGGGAAGTAGCACACCTGACGCCAGTCTGCTGTTTTCCAGGCCGTGCCATGCCAAGACTAAAGATTACCTCTTTACATGCGCTTGACCAAACACATACACATTTTTTCCCTCTCGGATTCAGTCAAAATCTATCAAACCGGTTGGGCTAGGCTGGCAATACCACACCTGACACACTCGAACACACTCAGGTGTCCCTGCGATAGTCTCAGTTGGCCGGAGGAATCTGTAGAGAGTTAATTGCATCAGCTGTTAGGTGAGGTCACTGGATGTAAAATGGACATGAGCCAGGATAGACAAACAGTCTATTGGATAGACTGAATGAGGGCTGAATAAAAAACGAGGTTGTTAAGAGAAAAACAAGCTAATAAGAGACACACAGGCTTTGAAATGGCAACACATACAACATTAATTGTGTAGGCACTCTTGCTAACTCAACCAATTTGTTGCTAGATTGCCTTTTCAGATCCCATGGCAATTAAATGTTACATAGGGTCCATTTTTGAGTGTTGGGAGTATGTTTATGATCTGACTGATGCCCGTGAAAACAATATTTATAAAAATACAATACTTTTGTAGGGTAAAGTTAATGAGAAAGTTTTACTTATTTCTTCAGCTACACAGAACAGCTTTTCTAAGCACTGCAGCACAGGCAGCAATTTCTTTGTTTTCCTGGAAGTACCTGAAACGTGAAGCTTTATGTATCATCATCATATCCCGTCAGTTTCTCAATCAAAATACCAGCAAATAAAAACAAACAACAAAACTACCACCAGCCAGGCAAACTCAATCAACTCAAACACCAAAGCAAATAGCACACTAAATAAACTAAGATGCATGCCCGATTATTTCGATATGGTCACTCCACTTTACAGTATGAACGTTTTTGACACCTATGCACTATAGCATATAATGCAGTATAGTCAATAAAAAAGTGAATTTAAGTGTGAGTGTCTGTTTACTTTTGATTCCCAGAATACAAACTAGAATCAAAAAGGCTCCAAATTATTGCCAGCTAGTTTTTATTTTGGTTGCCAGCTTGCCAAGTTTATGATTTATTTCTGTAATATTAAAAGAAACTGAAGTGTGTCATTTTACAGTAAAGAAGGTTTAGGATGGTTTTGCATATATATATATATATATATATATATATATATATATATATATATATATATATATATCATATATATGTGTGTATTAAAAAATATATATATGTGTGTATATATATATGTATAAAACTATATATATATATATATATATATATATATATATAGAGAGAGAGAGAGAGAGAGAGAGAGAGAGAGAGAATATTATAGATCCAAGACAAAACTGACAAAAGGGTGAGACTCAGAGGAAGGATATCACAATTACAAATCCGTCTGCTACTTCAGAACCACGGACAGCACCATGGATTTATCAATACACAGCACAGTTAGGCTACTGATATTTCAAAGCTATGGTCGGGGCCATAGATTCTACCTTGCACAAACCTTCGGTAGATAAAGGATCAATGAGTCAAGCAGACTAGATGAACATTACTCAACTCAACAACCCCTCTGCCCCTGCACTCTCTCTCTGCTACTAAGGGATGGAGAGGAGGGAGGGCTGGTTAATAAAGGGAATGCTTTTTTTGTCATTTTGCTAACAAGGGGGATGGCATCCCACCCTCATCTCCTACTGGCAGTAATTCCATGATAACAAAGAACTACTTATCTAACAGATATGTTGTGAACCAGTCCCAAAAATCCCAGATGGTCTGATCAAAGATGGTTAAAGATTAGTTGTATTTAGCACATATAAATTACACAGATTTTTCTCATTTAATCGTTTATGCGCACCTTTTTTCTAAGAAACTAGACATTAGAAGTGGTGAAGGGAAAAACTACTTTTATTAGTGTCCGGTATGTACTTTGTCAGCCTGTCGAACATACAGGGTGCTAGTGAATCCCCGCTTTTTCCCCACTCATACTGCCCACGCACTTGCTGTTATCGTACGGTACTGCTCCCGCTGCCTGCTAGGGTGGTACACTTGCTCAAATCATAGGAAGCCGGTCAACCAATGAACGATTGGGAATCATTGTCACGAATGAGGACTTCAATGAGTAACTCGAGTCATGACAGCCAGGCAGCTACTTACTAAACAAGATCAAATGAACCATTCTCTCGAACTAGGATGTCTGCTACTTGCCCTTTAAAAAGAACGACAGATCGTTGGTCAATTACATTTCTGTAACATTGTATTGAGCATACATAGCCTACCTACATGCAAGTAGGATGCTGAATCAATGCATTCAAATTTATATTGTATCTTTATTAAGGTAAACTTGATACAAGATGACTGGTAAAGCATTAAAGAGAGGTTTTGTAGAGCGGGCAGCGCTAGCTGTCGAACGTGCCTGTTTCATAACAAAGTATCACGGAAAAACTGCCACCATAATTTGCAAAATGTATCAAAACTGGAAATGTTTAAAAGGGTTGATACATTTACTGTTACATGTATCAACTTGAAGGAACCAATTCTGTGAAAAGAATCGTTCTGCCCATCACTAATAAGAAGTTCAGTGATAGCTCATAATGGACTGTAATTAAAATAGGTGGCTACAGCCTCTTCATAATGCATAAAGGGAGGTTAGTTAAACAATAATTAGTTTAAACACAAATTGAATAATATAGCTGAAGATAAAACAAGATTGTATCAATTTGATGGTCAGTTGTACCATAAATATACCTTTAAATGTGACGTGCCATCACAACTTCTAAGTTCCGTTGCAAGCATTTTATACTACATATACTTATTTGCCTGAAAATCATAATTTACTTCAGTGTGGGTGAGAAACTGCTCATCATTCAGAAGAAATAATTTCAATTGTTGTCAACATGCGGCTCACTCTTTCGTGGTTGAGTCCCCTGCAATTACCTTGTTTTATAGGACTCAATTCTTTTCTAGTGATGTTTAATTTCACAGTTCCTTGTTCACATTTCTCATGCCCTCAAGCTATACTGCATTTCTTTTGACAGTGTATTGATACTAGAGAAATATTGCTTTAACCCAGCATATACATGTACAAACACAATGCACAATACCTGAACCATGAAACTGACCATCATTGATTTTATTATTTACAGTTGAGCTTTTCCTACAGTGACATGCCAAAATGTCCCTTGTGAAAAAGGCCTATTGTGTAACAGAACAACCTCTTTCCTCTAGTCTTGCTGTTTCTCTCATTTAGATTTCTCTCACTTCAATATGACTTTCTTATGCTGTCATTTTTAAGTACAGTACAGTATAAAATCCTCTGACACACACACAGAAGTTTAAATACAAATAAGCAAAGGTGGACACGCATGGAGAAGCATCACAGCTAAAGGTACTGTGAGCCAGCATCCAATTAAATCAACCCGTTCCTGCAGCTTTGATTTATCAGCCAATTAGACAAGTGGACAGGAAAAGCATTACACTCATAAATTTAAAAATAAAAACTGAAAGTCTATCAAAAATTGCTCAATAAAAATAAATAAGATAAACTTTATATGTGGCAATAAAGTTTATACACAATACAAATCTGTTGCCTGCTCCAGGCTGACAGGGCAAAAGGAAAAAGGAAATACAAAGGTATTGTATTGCTATTCATTTCCATATTTACAGCAGCATTAATTAATGTTGTAACCCCAAAGGAGCAAAACATTACTCCAATACCAGTGTCCAGAGTCTGGATATACCATTGGAAAAATCAAGTATTTATGGTTAAAGATCCCATGGCATGAAAATTTGTGTTAAAATTTTTTAACATTAATATGCGTTCTCCCAGCCTGCCTATGGTCCCCAATTGGCTTAAAATGGTGATAGGTGTAAACCGAGCCCTGGGTATCCTGCTCTGCCTTTGAGAAAATGAAAGCTCAGATGGGCCGTTCTGGAATCTTGCTTGTTATGAGGTCATAACAAGCAAGGTTACCTCCCCTTTCTCTGCTTTGCCCGCCCAGAGAATTTGGACAACCCATGAGAGAGAGGCATCATGGCTTTCAAATGAGCAAAGTGGCAGTTGGTCAAGGCCACACCCCCACCCTCCACCTTGCCCCTCCCTCTCTCCTCCTCAATAGCTAAAGGCACAGAAATGGCACATCCTAAGGAAAGCTCATTGTGGGACTGGTTCTAGTGGCTGTAATTCTGCACCAAGGCTGAATTTCGGGAAAGAGACTTCAGATACAGTATTAGGGGACGACTAAGGTCTATATAAAAGCATCCAAAGAGCACCATGTCATGGGACCTTTAACATCTAGAAAGATAAAAAATAAGCAGAAACAAATTTGAGTAACAACATGAGGAAATGCCAAGAAGTTGATAAGAAAGTAGAATAACATAAAACATGAATAACTTCTCAAGTCTTATAACTAGAACATAAACTAACTGGTATCATACTCTAAAATATATACAAACATAGTGCCTGGTTACATTCTAATTCAATTCAATTCAATTCAATTTTATTTATAGTATCAAATCACAACAAGAGTTATCTCGAGACACTTTACAGATAGAGTAGGTCTAGACCACACTCTATAATTTACAAAGCCCCAACAATTCTAATAATTCTCCCAAGAGCAAGCAGTTCGACAGTGGCGAGGAAAAACTCCCTATTAGGAAGAAACCTCGGACAGACCCAGGCTCTTGGTAGGCGGTGTCTGACGGTGCCGGTTGGGGATGTGATGAACAGTGGCAATAATAATCACATTAATGATGGAACAGTGACTTCAAATGGTAGTCGTAGTAGTTCATGTCATATCAGGGCGCTGCACGGTGTTACAGGATGTAGCGTGGCACAGCAGAGCAGGGATGGACGTAGCAGGAAGCAGCAGGGTTCAGCAGGACACAGCATGACATTGCCGGGCACTGCAGGGCTTAGCAGGGAGTGCAGCAGGGCCACGGCTACAGCTGCAACCAAGATCTCAGTGCCAACGTACTCTTCTGTACATGTCTGTATACTGTATATTGCCTTGTACTGCCATGGTGCTTCATTTAGATTGCATAGATGAGTATTGGGACTAAATATAGTATAACTATAAAGTAACTATGCAGAGAAACACTGAATGTAAGTCTAGCACTTAGTTGCATTTCAGTTCTGGTTTGGCCCCGAAAAAATATCTAAGTCTTTAGTTTGCTTAGCATTCACAATCCATCTGTTTTCTGCCATTTTGCGCCTCTAGTACTGTACAAATCATGGATGTATCAAGAGGAGTGGATACCGCCTATCTCACTGGGCACATGCTGTATTCCAAAAAGTTCTTGTGCATTTTTGGGGGTCCAAAGAGCATACACATGAGTCCTGGCTGAGCCAGCTGACATCAAAGTGGACATGAAGCTTTTCGACAAGTGATGAACAGAATGAAATGTGTTGAAGCATATTATTAAAAAAAATGAATTATAATAGATTTATGGTTAGTACTAAGATATGCTTTCGCTCTGGCTCACCGCCATATTGCTGACGTGTCACTCACTACGTCGTACGATTGGTTGGTTGGTTGGTTGGTTGGTTGGTTGGTTGGTTGGTTGGTTGGTTGGTTGGTTGAGTTGGAACAGTCAGCAGTCACAGCTTTTATTTCGCTAAAGAAACATTTTAGATAATATAGAAAATATGGCAGTATATGAAGCAGAAAGGTACTTTAGGTGTGTTTCTAGAAACCCAATATTTTATCTTTGTGTAGCATCACCGTGTCGGACTAACATATCCGTTTAGTCCATACAAGTTCAGTCCATATAAACTACGTACTGTGCGTTGTCAGAATTTGGACAGCTTGTGTAATTATTGTAAATCAAAGTTAAGTTTTTGTCTGATTGAAAAAAACATGACTGAGAAAGTGGATGTACCATTTGATTTGGAAACCCTACTAACTAGTAATACATCGTCTTAGCTGGAAATTTTTAAAACATAGGACACCTCGTCATTTCTGCACGCGTCTTAAACTAATATCAATCAACAACCATGGTAGATTTTTTTGTTGTTGATAAAGGTGTCACAACAGAGATGCTTGTGGATATTACAAGTCCCTATGTAAGGTAAGAAGGTTAAGTTGTTGTGCTTGTTTGACCGTAACGTTACCTCTCTCTGTTCTGCCAGCTGGGCATTTAGTTGGGCCCTTTTCTGCCAGCGCAGAGCTACTTCTTTGCTAGTAGACTGGGTTGGATGGTCTGTGCATCCAACCTTGTAAGAGGAAAAGTCAAACAGACGGAGCAGCTTCAGGCTTCAATTTATTGGTCTGGCGAACTACCAACAA
This sequence comes from Perca fluviatilis, assembly GCF_010015445.1. NCBI lineage: Eukaryota > Metazoa > Chordata > Actinopteri > Perciformes > Percidae > Perca > Perca fluviatilis. The sequence continues at coordinate 13,171,395 of NC_053118.1, read as the reverse complement.
GTCTGACTCAAAAACCCTCTCCTCCACATAGTCCTCGTTTTGAAAGTGCTCGCTACACAGCCTAGCATCAAGGCTAACTGGAGGGTTCTCTCGTTTCAGTGCCGCTAGGCAACAACGAAAAACCTCCAGCCCTTTAAGAGGCAAAGCATGACAATTTTTCCTTCATTTTTCACTCATTAAAATTCATTGCTGCATCCAGGGGCAATACAGAAGTGTCCTCCTTTGCATGCTTTTTAGTTTGAGGTCCTTTGTTCTCCATTAAGTCAGTTGTTGTCAGAGCTGTCACTAGTTAGCAGGTTAGCTCATGAAAACTAATATAGAACTTCAGAACTGGTTCCCAACCAACCAACCGTATGACGTAACAGGCTAAACTAGAACAAATTGGCTCTACACTTGTTTGAAATATGTAATTAAGAATACTTATTATTTTAATCCAGTATCACTGACAGGGTTAAATCTATAATATTTTGATAGAGGGGGAATCCATCTTGTAAATCATGCTAACTATATCCAGTGTTTAATTTCCACTTTAAAGTGGCTATATGTAACTTTCAGTTTGTGTTGATTTCAGCGGCCCCTTTGGAAAAAAGCAGTAGTGTTTTTAACACACCTGCTGCAATAAAGGTCTAGGACTTAGCGTTACCGGGAGGTCATATAATTGCGATGAATGTTTTGCTCAGACAGAGAATCATTCATTTACAATAAGATAATAAGTTACAGATGCATCGTTGCATTTCAAGTGTTGCATACGGTAACTTAGCCTGGATGTATCATGAGATAAACCGGGTATCACTGTCACTGGGTCACGAGGCAAAGCATTAGGAGATTGTTGTACAACCAACATAATAATTTAGATTAATATAGTGCATTTCATGAAACCCAAGGATGCTTTACACAACTACAGGGGGATAAGGGAAAAGAAAATAATAGGTCAACACAAACACAGACTAAAAGGAATAAAACGTTAAATGGAAGGCGGACGCGATTTAATGTCAGCTACTGACGTACAACCACATCGCACAATCTAAAGTTATTTTATGAATGAAATAGACATATTACATATCTAAGGGCCAATTCTGGGACGTTTTTAAATCATTTACAATCCAGTAATTGTCTCCATCTGTTGAAAGCCCAACCGAGTGTGACTTGGATTTTACCGGTTTTCTTTCACTTTCCCTTTCCCTTTTAGCTTTTAGTTGTTCTTCGTTTAATTTCCTTCTTTTTTGTAATGGTCCTGCCCCAGTATCAACCATAACTACAACAGATACCTTCTAAAATGAAATTAAAATACAATAAGGCCTATATAAAGACATCTCCTGCTACCTTTTACCTGCATACTCACTAACACTAACAGGCTTTTCCATTGTTCAGCCAAAATCTGTGACCCCTCAGAATGCGTGCTCTGTAGCAACTGCCAACCTCATGGACCTTTTTCACGGCAGACATGTTGACATGTCGTAGTAGGAAAAGCAAAGGTGTATTCAAAACCATTAATGATGGCTGCATTCCTCTTAGGAGAGGCCCTGGTATTGTGTATGCTGACTCACTGAAATAGCTCACAGGGACACTTGATGGAACTGAGCCATCGTTAAGGTTATCAATTTCAGCTGTGCTTTTCCTGCTATGACAAGTGAAAATGTCTGCTGTGAAAAAGGTCCATTCTGTGACTTTGTGGGAAAAATAGGACCCGGGCAGAGGCATTAATAAAAACTATATAAAAATAGCGTTCTTTTCACTGTTAGTCTCGTTTGCTGTTACAGGTCAGTTATGATCATCAGATGGAACATTACACAGTTTCAGAAACATGTAAAAGGTTACATATAGGCACTTTAACTGTGATAAAATAATTTACTGATGCATTTACTGATGCAGCTCGTAAAGTTTTTGGGGATTTTTAGGGGACAATTTGTGATGTTAAAAAGAGTAATTTTTTAGGATTTGATATACGGTAAAATGTAGAAAATGTGATTTGCAGCCCTTTTCTTTTTTGTAACGATTATGTATAGTAAAAAAGTATTTTGATTTTAATTTACTTGTTTTATTTTATTTTTAAAAATTGTGTCACGTGACCTGCAACTCAGACTGTAGCCGCCACAGCATGCTTTTATTTTGGAGGCATGGTGAGAGCTGAAAAAAAATACTAGCAGCCATAGACTGTTAGCAGCCCCTTCTCACTACAGGAAGTCACTGCAGTCAATTTAGAAAAGATGAAACAAAATAACTGAATAACAACTACAAATAACGTGTCAAAAAGGCTGAAGTAAGAGGGGTAAGTTCTTTTCTCTTTTTACTTAATTTTTAAACTAATAAAAATACTCAGCCATTGTGTTGGCTAGCTTGTTAGCTAGCTATAGGTAGCTAATGCTAGTACTTAATGCCATGTTCACATCAAACAGTAATTACACACAACTGAGGAGGAGTTATAATTTTGAGTCAGAGATATGGGGAATTACAGAAAATAATTACACTGGATGTTACATTTAAGTAAAATCTAATATCAATCCAAATCCAATTAAAACGTATACAACAATGCTAACAACATGGGTAAATTATCTCGGAATACTGCATGGACAAGTTTTCAATATTCTGGAAAAATGGCATGAACCAGCATTGATCAGGTAATTGTATTTTTTTTGTTTTGTTAACACACTAACATTACACTAGCTATCATTTTAATGCTAATGCAAGAGGTGACACAGAGGCGTTATTATGGACCTGGATATTAGCTAACTGCTATATCTAACAGACTCTTCTCTTGCTAAAGCTCGTTAGAGAATAACACAGGTGTAGCTAATTATGTTACTGAGGGCTCATGTCATTTAGGTGACACAGTAAGCAATACTTTTATGCCTGCATTAACAATACCAAAGTTCCTGGGACTTACTTGAAGGCCCAGTGTGTAACGTGTTTAGTTGTTCATTATCAAAATCTGTGTTGCCCGTTCACAGACTTGTCCTTTTTCATGAATATTTACCCCCACCATCAATTCCAAGTATTCCTTTTGGCTTGAAATTTTACATTTGCATTCGCATGAACTGGGGTAGACGCTCCATATTCATGCGCCATCTTGAAATACGTTAGCCGGTAAGGGACATACAGGACATTCTGCTCCACCTTTCGCGTTTTCGCTCTCACATGATAAACTCACAGGTGCTGCTAATGCTGCTAATGGGTATCGTCGCTTCCCGGCCCCGGCAAGTTTGAATAAGGAAACATGGAGGACCACATGTATTTAAAATGTAAATTTCAGGAAAAGGAGTCTTCTTTTTCGCCCCGAGAAAAAGAAAAAGGATATTGAAAAGAGCAAGAGACCGGCTTTTTGAAGCGTGAAGGCTACCGTAGCTGTAATACATAGGCTACTTTGAACCGCGTGGTGCAAGAGAGTTGATTGCGATATATGATCTCAATGCTAGATGGGAGAAATTCCTACACATTGGACCTTTACACATCAAAATGTAATGCAGCCTTTATTAATCTAATTAGTAACTTTGTGGTTGAGTCTTAATGTCTCCCATGAGAAAGGTCTATTTCACCAAGTTCCTGAATGGACCTCTGTACAGAAAATTGTATTTCACACCAGCTAGCATGTCACCCTCCTGTGCAGTGAACATTTATTTAGAGATGAAATTATTTGTTCAGGTGGTTTTGTCAGTTTTTACAATGTAGAGGAGGAGGGAGAGTTCCAGGAAGAAAGAGTAGATCAAAGAAGAAGACCAAAAGCACAAAAGGGGAGGAAAGTGTTGGGGCACCCCTTTTTATGTTGTACCATTTTTCAAGAAAATAAAAGTAAGTGAGAGAAAGCTGTTACACAGACTTAGGCACAAATAAATCATCTACACATCTACTTCGAAAAGTGTGCTGAATCATGAAAATGCTGAGATCAGTGCAGGTTTTGTTGTCGATTACTTGCTAACTTCCATTGACACAAACAATACAAAGATATGTGTATGGAATAAGTAAGTCAATTTTTCCAAGTAACTGAAGGAAATATCTGAACCCCACTCCTCCACCTTTACCTTCTTACCTCTCTCTCACTGTTTTGATTTTTCTCTTCATTTCCCCTAATGCTTGTGTATTTGTCTTACATTTTACCATAACTATCCTGAGAATTTTGAAGTGACGTTTTTAATTGTGTAACCTTTTATCAACCAACTCATAACCCAGTCATGCTTATTTTTCACTTGTAACTGGGCAGTAGCAGCCCATCTCGTGCTGTGTCCCCCATTTCGTACGAGCAACTGGGGCTGTGTTAGTGGGAGTGTGTTCTTTCAGGTACCAGAATGTTATTAAGTGGTGATAATTGTTTCCTCCGTTGTGCAAATTGTGAGATAAACAGTAGAAATATGGCATTCAGGTTACAAAGTAGTCTCCCATGAATGTGTCGTTGCACGTATTACATTGGCTGACACAGTGCCATGACGGATGACATTGCATTGCAGCAAATGTTGAGCCAGGTTCAACAGTTTTCATTGCAAAAGCCCAAACTGACATTTTCAAATGGCTTGTAATTTAGGAACAGTCAAAAACAGAACGAGATTCAAATTATAATTGATCAAATCTTCAGTCGACCGACTAATTGATTGGTTGAAACTAATTGTTTCCCCAGTTCCCACATCAAATGGCAACAGAATTAGGAATATTGTGGCTACTGGCAACAGCATAATGGTTATTATGGCAAAATGCAGATGATGAATTTATCCACAGGGATAAGTAAGCCTGATTTAAATAGTAAAAGATACACACACAGAAAATAAAATCACAATGACAATCAGTGAGGCAATTAAAGAATGACAGGGACATATTCTGAATTTATAATGGCATAAAGTGTCCTATAAGGCTCAGACATATCATGACGTTGTCATTACTCACACATATCTCATACTCCAGGGTGCTCATTACCCTCTCAACATGCCTTTCTGTCTGCTCATTAGGTTTTTGTCTGTTTGCTCCCATCACAGTTACGTTTCTCTTCTCCCTCTCCCTCTCCCTCTCTCTTTTTCTACAACATACCAGTGGAGTCAAAGTATCATACCAACACCTCAGCTGAGACACACTAAAGTCACAGACACACACACACACACACACACACACACACACACACACACACACACACACACACACACACACACACACACACATGCACACACACAACACTTTCTTTCAAGTTATGGGTCTCCCTGTTAGGCCAACCACTAGACTTAAAATAGACACACCTCTTACAGCATATCAGCTGACAGCGAGCCAAGCTGACACTGAGCAGTAATTCACCATCACTAAACCAACACTTAATGCTTTTTGGCCTTCTTACAGCTGTAGAAGCAGTAAGGAGAAGCTGGCAATACTTTGTAAGCTGTGAATTTAAACCTCTGTTTACTTTACTGTGTAGTGAAATCTGTATGGGATGTCAACAATAAAGCTTGAAATGTGCTATACTTTGTTCTAAGGGGACACTAGCCTCAGATATTTAATTTTTATACTTTTTTGCTCACAAATCACTTATTATCAGGAAAAATACAATAGAAGAGATGCACTGTTTAACAAAGGAACTCATGCTCACGAATATATACCGTAAACTGCTTTGTTTCTATTAGCTGTTTGCTTTTTGCTATATACGTACTTCTGCACGTTTCAGGTGTTTCTATCTATCCAGAATAACAGCCATTGTTGCTCCCCATCCCTTTTCTCAGTGTTTCCACATGCTACGCAAAGGAATTAACAGCATTAGACATTAGCCTGTTTGTTTTTCTGGGTTTTCTCTCTTGTAATTGTGTGGATAAGACAGGTCCCCTCTGTTAGAAGATACCGTATCAGTACAACGCAGAAATTAAAAAAAATAACAATATTGTCTGAGATATTTCTGGATTCTGACTCATCTCTCAGTCCTACTCTCTGGCAGGAAACCAAATTTTTTCCAAATAAGAACATTTTCCAGACTGAGGCTTATAATACAAAATGACCTGTAGAGAAGACAGTAATTTCATTATACTCTATGTAGATATATGTAATTGCCCATTTATCCGATTTTATTCTGACACTAAAGGCGCTGATTTTTTTTCATCTCTGTGCAGCAGTTAAACATCTTTGTCTTGTGTTTCTAGCGCTGAATACAGTAATCTGTCTCTGCTTTTTTTTTGTCTGGTGGTGAACCTTTGTGTGAATTGCAAAACCATTTCTAACGTTTCGTGAACACTCAGACAGCAAACAGCATCAGTAAGCCTGGCTGTGTTTGTCGAAATAATTTATCAACTATCATTTCCACACTCAGAAGAATTTCAAGCACTGAATAGAGAACTGTGATTGCCACGATTGTGGTATTTCAGTAGCATGCAAAAGACCACACAATTTCTGATTCGAAGTGAAACTTCAGAACACAGACATTGTGGAGAACAAGAACTCAAAAAGTAAATGGCAAATCAGTGTTAAATCTAAAAGGTGCAGAACATGTCTTTTGTAATTTTGATCCTTGTTTGCAGTTTTGGGATTTTCTTGGTACATTTGCGTGTTCTTAACTGACTACTACTCTACTAACTTAATCATACTTGGACTTCGACCCCCGTTTAAACTGCATTTGTTAATCATCAGTGGTTCTCGAGTGCGTGTGGTCAAATATATCTGTCAGTCTGATGCGATAGTTTCTTACAGTTAATGCATTTATTCATCGTTCAGTGAGGAAATTAATTTATTCATTCCACCTCTGCAATATATTTATGTGTTATGCATTATCAGGCAGTGTTGTGCATTCATTATATGCCCATTTACTTTGAGTATCATTTGGCCAGAAGCTTTGCACTGACTTTGCAAGATCATACAAAATACATTTTCCTAACATTACTAAACACAACTGCTATTGTTGGACAAAAGCAGCCCCAAACAGACTGATTAATGCTCTTGCAGTTTCCATATAGGCCCCACTTGCTATGCACTAGTTATTTTTGAGGACGTGCATGTCAGCTATGGCAGGACCTGCAGAGCCACTGCATGTATGGACCACAACACCTAAACACAGAAGAATAATTCAGCTGTATGAAAAAGTAGGATTCTAAAGTGTAACCATGCAGTCCCACAAACTATATATCATTGATAACAATTGCAAGTGATGTATTGGAGGGTGTTGTACAAGACTGCAAAAGTTTCATCAGGTTCGGCTGATGCGCCTTCACACACTGTGTCAGTGCTTCCTTGTGCTTACTGAAAGCTGAAGCTTTTGGCTCTGGAAAGTTGCTTATTTGCAGGGTAAACGGTGAATTTAGCACAATGCTACAAGCGACACACTCCACCATAATTCAACCAGAATGCTTGTATTTTAATTGGCTAGCGCAGTGTGTTGCTAGAAAATGTTGCATTGCGATGACTCAAAGGTTGAACCAAGATCAACAATTTTACTTGAGAAGCATAACCCTTGCTGCGCTAAAGCAATGAACGAGGAGGCTGCTATCTGTGACGCAGCGCTGCTGCCGGTCTGAACATGGCCTATAGCAGAACAGAACGGCTGGTTTCATGGTTTAACCTTGGTCTCAATGTCACTCACCAGCCTCATGCTTCTCCACAACCCAACAGCCCTCCCCTCTTCCTCCAGCCCACAACACCACCAGCACCAGCCCCCACCCTCAGTTGGTGTGTTTGAGCTTCTCGGCAGGGGGCCTGCAGTTCCAAAGATATGTGGGGGTGGCGTGTATGTGTGCGCGTGTGAGTGGGTGTGTGAGTACATATGTGTGTGTGTGTGTGTGTGTGTGTGTGTGTGTGTGTGTGTGTGTGTGTGTGTGTGTGTGTGTGTGTGTGTGTGTGTGTGTGTGTGTGTGTGTGTGTGTGTAGCCTTTCAGCTTCTCCCTGGATGTGCTAATGTGATAATTGACTATTCCAAGTTCTGCCTGCAACTGTGTCACCATTCACACAAACACAGACACACACACACACACACGCACACACACACACACATCACACAGCTAGTTTGTCTTAGAATAGCTTCCTCACTTCCTGATGACACTCTTCAGCCTGAGTGTTGAATAGTTAGTGATAACATACGCAGAGATTAATCTGTTTTTTATTTGTTGCTAAGCAGGGTTTTTTGTATCCATTGCGTTTCTTAGAACATGTATAAAAACCTTATAGCCAAAACATGCTAATAGATTATTATTTATTTTGATCATGCTCCTCTGAATGTATGTTAACAGTGGAAATTAAAATTTGTAATATTTTTTTTTTATGTGACTTCTGCATTGTTAAACGCAATTATTAGCCTAAGTCTAGAAAAACAGGAAAGACATGAGAAACAGAGAAAGTTTAAAGGAGACTGCTTGCCTAAATAGAACATAATCTTTCTCTTTCTCCCATCTCCATGCACTGTCTCCCTGCAGGAAGATAAAGCAGAAAGATGTCTCAGGAATCCCTTTAAAGGAGCCACCAGTGTGCCCAGGGACCAGTGAGCAGCACCCAGAGACCAGGACTCGTCCCCTGCCCGGAGTCTGAGGAGCAGTGAACTGAAGAGCTGATGCGTTCAGAAACCAGTAGGTCATAGCTCTATGCTGAGGCTCCAGGCAAACACTTCACAGACAAACCAGAAAGGCACTATCTGGCTTTTAATATTGATCACTTCTCACACATTCACACACACACAACACATGTCAGAGAAATCAATGAACAGACAAATTTACTCTGGCTGTGCACCAAGTGTTCTAGTAGTATTTTTTTTTTGAGTTTGTGAGTGTATATGCATGACTGAGAAAAGAGGAGAGAGTTGAAAAGTTGAAGCCAGAAAGTTCTGTGAAGATTTTTAACAAACGATTGTGTGGTGGTGGTGGGGGGGGGAATATATAGAGGGGAGGCGTAAAGGAGGCGTTGTCGGAAAGAGAAGAGAGGAGGGGATTAGGGTTGGCGGTTCGCTGTCGAACCAGCATCGATACAACGGCAGCATTTGCCTAATCCCCTGGTAATGGCAGCTTAGCAGCCTCCTCGGACACACCAACACTCCCACTGCCTCCTCCTCCGCTCTGCTCCTCTCTTCTCCTTTCCTGCCCTCTTCCCTCCTCATTTACATAACATTAGAAACATTAAGGCGGCTCCAACAAGGCCCCATTATGTGCGTGTTGGTTTTGGGTCCCATTGCGTCGGCCCCAAAGCTTTGGAGAGGAGAGGAGCAGAATGAGTCAGGACATCACAGAGGCTTGTCCAGTGTTTTGTCTGCTGGAGATGGTTTGTGTGCCTCCTAAAGGACTTATTGAAAGGGAAAAAAAAAAAAAAAAAAAAAAAAAAAAAAAGAGAGAGAGAGAGAGAGAGAGAGAGAAAAAAAAAAAAATGAGAAAAAAGAAAAAAAAAAAAAAAAAAAAGGGAGAAAGTGTTTTTTTTTTCTGAGAGAACAGAGCAAGTGATTTGATTGCAGATGTGAGACAAAAACATCAGCTGCAACATCCTGAAAATGTGCAGGCTCAACTTCAGATAGGTGTTGTCTGTTTTTCTGATAATTAATTAGGCTGGAGTAACATAAAAAGCACCATGACAATGATGTTTCATGGACGGTTCTTGGCACCAGAGTTGTTTTTCAGAGCTGAAGTTCAGACATCATCAAAGTGACAGAACTGATAAACAGAACTGAGCTATTCACCTAACAAAGCCACTGTTTACTCCGTCTGCCACACATGCACATCTTTATTACCATGAAACTATTCAATTTACAATTTAAGGAAGTAGCTTTTAAACCATAACATTCTAGTATCAAGTTTGAGAATAACAAATGTGATGATACATTCGGCAAAAGTTCTGCGAAATAGCTGTCTTTGAATTTAAAAACAAAACATCATAAAGCGAATAGTTGATGAATTCAATTGAATTCAACATGCTGTGATAAAAAACAGACCTATACAATTTGTTTTCATGATTGGAAAAACAGAAATCCTGTCACCAGCATACTCTGTGGCCAATTAAGATATGTGTATTATTTATACAAAATAATAATTATAAAATGATCCCAATAAGACTGAATACTAGATAATACCGTATGCCACCATACTAGAGCTATATCTGGAAATGAATAAAGGAACAACATATGAGAAAAAAAAAATCATTCTACAATGAACAATTTTACAATCCTATTTTTACTATATTTTCATTAAAAAATGATGGAGGCCTTACATAGAAACATATGTGGCCCTCTGAGTCCAGGAGTTAGTAGCCCACAAGACTAAATCCCCAGGTTAAACTTGGGGCAGAAAGAAGAGTTTCAGTAAAGCTGATACCTCCATATCATGTTACAGCAATAACACTTCCAGAACTATACCGTAAATAACAGAAATAGACGTATGGCTCTAACATTATGTGCAACAGTGTCTTTTAGTTCCCTGTTCGGCCTGTATACAGGTTGTGATGCACAACCCTAACCCTAATATCAGCCATTTAGATCATCATAAAATTATACAAATTATACACAGTCTATTATGGTCATCAGTGAGTGAGAAAAGACATAATTCATACTGCCCACATTTTCTACCCTGGATCATCAGAAAACAATTTAAAGAATAATAGTAGCTAGGCATTTCTACCTAATAGTGAATAAACCTTAAAATAACTTACAAATGAGCAAATTTGGCTGTCAAAAAAACAAATCTCAATTCATCTCAATTTGTTATGGTCATTTAAAAAAAAATGTAATGTTATTAATGAATGCTATTAACTAGTAACTGGAACATAATAACATTGTAATTGTGTATTAGATTTAAAAGGCAATAAACCATAAAACAAACAAACAAATAAACTGCAGTGTCACAGTACTTACTGAAATAGTACCAAAGACCTCACATATATTTACAAAAGTGAGAAACACAGCACGCAATTAGTCATCAAACTACACAACCATGAACCAGCAGAGAGAGAATAGCAACAGTGCTCGATGTTTCTCTGCTTTTTTTTTTTTTTTACAACTTTCCCTTCTTCCTCGCTTTCATTTAGTCCCATAAAGCAGAGTTTTCAGTTGGCTTCAAAGCTTTTCGCAGAGCTCAGTTGGGGGCCTTCAAAGCACCGTCTGTCGGCAGGTTTAGGCACAGAGAAAGCTTCTTGTTCTTTAAGGATTTGGCTTACAAATAACGCCCAGCCAGGGCCAAGGCAACTAGCTTGCACCCTGACAGGATAGTAGACAGACTTCTGCATTTTAGTGATGTGTTTTGGGGGGCTATTCCTGCATCTATCTGAGTGAGTACCTGCTCTGTTTGGTTTGAGTCTGCTCTATGGTGATGTTTTCTATGCTGTCCTCTTCTTAGAAAGGTTTTGTGTGCTTACAAGAAAATCTTCTTGTGAATGGTCTACAGTAGCTGTAGAAGATTTTTGCTTGAGACTCAAGAAATACATCTAACATAAGTTTTTAATTTCAAGATGTAATTTTCTTATTGCATTATTATTTCATGTTATCAATAAAACGTGTACACAAAATGAAATCTGCAATACAACTAGCTGTTAGTGAATTTATTAACAAAACTATCTTTGAGGTGTAATAATAATCAATGTTATTTTGTTACATTTTAATTTGAAATATGTAATGTGTGCAGTGCATTAGCATGGGCCGGCATTTTCATTTTGAGAGCAGTGCTTGTTTGGTTTGATAGTTAGTTAGATATGAGGGTTTAAAATGAAAGTAATTTTAATGCTTATGAGACCTTTTCCTGACAACATAACATTATGGTTTTATTGTTTACACGCTATACAACTTAATTGATACTTGTGTAGCACTGTGATGGTAGCTGATATTAGATTTTTTAAATCATATTACTGAAATGATACATTGACACCTTAATAAGCCATGGATCCGAGTGTTTATCTTCTATCTTTTTATCATTCATGTCATGCTTCAAGTCTCGGTTTAATGGGAACTTACACACAAACAAAACAACAGGTTTCTGAGCTATATACCATGAAGAAGGGAGGAGACATAAACTTCCTCTGGCCAATCACTGACAGATTCAAGTTTGATTAAGAACATTATTTTTAACAGGATGTTTTTCTGCCAGGCAAATGGGTTAATCTAACTGTTGACATTTATGCAAAAAAGAAGAAAGAGACAATATATTTATTGACGTTAACTCTATGTATGCTAGACTAATGTTGCCTAGAATTTTCTTTTGCAGTTATAATGTACAGTTAATATGATTGTGGTTTTTTATAGTTTTCTATTACTTTGCAGGATTTGTACATTATTGTCTCTTTATGAATTTGTTGGTGATGAAAAGTTTGTGGGGGGTTTTGGCAGCTAACGTTGGCTGGGGTGTGTGTGTGTGTGTGTGTGTGTGTGTGTGTGTGTGTGTGTGTGTGTGTGTGTGTGTGTGTGTGTGTGTGTGTTTGTGTATGTGTGTGTGTGTGTGTGTGTGTGTGTGTGTGTGTGTGTGTGTGTGTGTGTGTGTGTGTGTGTGATGCAGTCGAGTTTTTTAGTGGGATTATTGCAGTGTGTTAGGGGTCTCATATCTGTATTAGTGTATTGTGCACCATACTGTAGGGTTTAATAATGACATGAGATTGCATCCCTCCATGTTAGCATAAATATACTGTACACATTATGACAGGCTGTCATTGACAGCACAACCGATACATAAGGATCACCAGTTTTCTTTAGTAAAATGAGAATATGATATTGTGGACTGGGAGAAAGCGTAATGATTGACACAGTTACTGCAAAAACCTGTACGTTTGTACAGTCACACTGCAGCAGCGCAGAATATTAGCAAGAGCAACAGGAGAAAGGATCTTAGGGATTGTGTATACCACGCCATAATCATGGACAGGAGCAGTAGGAGGCCCAGACTTCGCTGTCTCTTTTAGCATTTCGAATAATTCGTCAAGAGTGAATCACTGACTATAGCTAAAAAATAGGAATGAAAGTTACTATTTCCAATATCATCATGCAAATAGAGGACAGCCTGTACTGTTAATCGGAGCCGTTAGATGGCTCTAGCCTGGCTGGGGTGATTATAAGGTCAGTTAATTTGGAATTAAAATAAAGTAGCTGCATTAACACATTGTGTAAACACGGTATGAGTTCTTCTTTTCATGGGACATGTTGATACATACTTCTGTATTGTACTTGGGTCTTGTTGTCTTCTCTGTATTCCTTTCTCTTGTTTGGCACTGCACCTGTCCTGAAGTTCTTCACGTTGTGTTTACCAGACTGCTGAGGATCACAGGATTCACAGACACTCAAGCCTTCTCTATTGTGGCTCTTATTGTTAGTCGCTTTGGATAAGGGCGTCAGCTAAATGCCTAAATTGTAATTGTAAATGGTAGGCCTGCCCACATGTTAGCTCACTAGTCACAGCACTCTTAAGAAAGCAGAGCTGAGAGGCTGACGGGACGAGATTGAAACAGGCAGCCATTATAATCAGTCATTCAGCCTTTTGGAGTAGACATTCACTGTTTTTGGTTTGTTCTAAATTCAAAGGGAACCCCTGTGACCTGCTGGCTTTCAGATCGACCTAAAACCACTCGGCTCTCCCTCCCTCTCGTCTTTTCCTGCATTCCCTCATTCTCTCAAAGTCTCTGTTTCTCTCCCTCAGTCCCTGCCTTTCTTTGCCTGTCTTTCTTTTTTTTTTATCTCATTTAGAAATACTCCATCCTCTTCTAAAGACGGACTTTTCAAAGTTACATTGAAGTTATTTGAAGTTATGACTTGTGTTGTGTGTGTGTTTTTAAAGATTCAGCAGTATCATGATCAGTCCTGATCAAGTTAGTCGTTGTTTAATTTAACATTGTTGTTAGTGGTCACTGAATTGTTGATTAGGTTTCAATCCTTTTTTCCTATCATTATTTTTACAGTATTAGTTTTTTGCTTCGTCTTCTTGAAGGATCCAGCTTCATAAATCTTTCCTTAAACATATTTGATTGTTTGTGTTGCTTCTTTTATTTTTTTTACTGCAGTGTGTAGCTTTGTTAAACACTGTGAGATGCAGCTGTGCTCACAATGTGTTCCCCTGTTCAAATTTAAATATGGACAGGGTTATGTGAGGAGAACTGTGGGAGTGTGCATTGCATGAATGCTAACCAATGAACGATGCCCAGAACTACATTCACATTATTTTAAGTGGAATCAGAAAAACCATAACAATGACTTTCTGATGAAATATGATTGCAGTATTTAATGTAATCATTCAGTATTTACTATAGAGCAAAAATTAGTATTTTGTTACCTGATTAATTTCCCGATTTCAGGGTTTGCTGCTCAACAGATTTAAATAAAATGTTCACTTTATGGGATGATACAATTATTTCCATTACTGGCGCTTTTGGTCCAACTTATTCCTATTCACGGTCATGGGGTGGCAGGGACTAGAGCCTTTACCAGCATGCATTGAGCAAAAGACAAGGAAACTCTCAAAACAGGCTGCCAGTGCATCATATGGTGAATATGGATAGACAAACAGTCGCACTCAGGGGTAATTTAGACTCTCCGATCCCCCTTACCCTGGTGTATGTTTGGGCTATGGGAGAAAACCCAGGCGAACACAAGGGGGGATCATTCAAACTCCACACTCAGACTTACTTACCTAGCTAACCACTGAGTCACACACCCTGTCTCTCTGTCACACCTTTCCTCTCAGCACTGTGCAGTTGGGGAATATTGCCAGTATGTGTCACTTCTCCAGCAAACTGTGGTTCTCAGCTCTCCGCTGTGCTAATCATATTTCTTCTGGCAAGTTGTTAGCTCTTGCAGGAGGGAGGGAGGGGTGAGAGGAGAAGAAGATGTGGCAGAGAAACGAATAGAAACAGTAGAGGGTAAAGAAGAAAGAAAGACACAGGGGAAGAGAGGGAGGATGGAGAGCACTGCAATTAGTCAAGTTTTGCAGTGTTTTATAACTTAGACACATAGTAGAGATATGTTGTTAAAGGATACCTGAATCTCTCTCTCTCTCCCTGCCCTTCTCTCTTCTCGTCCCATCTCCCTCCCCTCCTGTATGCGTCTCCCTCTCTACCTTTAAATATTGCAGTGGGAGAGATGGTTCTTACATACTGAGGAGGTGTCAGCAGACAGTTATAGGAACGTCAGCACCATTGCACCTACCCAAATGACACATACACATGGGCACATGCACACACTCCTGTCATCTCTGTTTAGTGTGTAGCTAAACTCTGCAAACTGAGTTAATAATTAGATGGGCTTATACTCTTAACGTATAGCATTAAGGCACAAGAACATAAGTGGTAATGCTGAAACACGTACTGGAAATGCCAAATTAATTCAAAAGTTTTGCATTAAAAACTAGGCTATTACAGTAACATTTTTGCTTTATTCAACAATTTAAATATTTACTGTTAAAATGACTTTTAGTTCTTGCCACGGTCATCATTGACATTAATGTACCATAACAAGAAATTAAAATATTCAAATATCAACTTAGAAAATACACAAGGTAATAAAGCTGACGGGCTGACATCTTGAATACCCTATAGTGTGAAGTACATGCTGTTTTAAATATGGTGAGCATTTCACACCACTAAATATCATAGTAAAACTATTATTATAAATATATAATATAGTATTACTAAACAGAAACTGTTTATCTTTATTGGATAGGGACTGTATAATTGTCTTTGCAGATTCAGGATAACATTAATCGTTGACCATAAATCCGTTTTCAATCAGCATTGTTTTATTTCACACTTCAAAAATAAAGGTTTTCTGTTTTTATTGGGATTTAATATTTCATAGAATAAGCATTTGACAGTCAGAACACATAAGAATGGCACAAACCAATACCTACACCTATACCTATCTACCATATAGTCTTACACCTTTCCTTGAGTTTCTCATGTCCTGATGCAACACAGATGGAGCGGTGATCCAGTCTGTAAATATCAAAATATAATAAACTGTAACAGCTTACAGTATTTACTGTAAGTAAAGTAGTATTTACCTGATTCAAGAGATACAAAAGCTTTTGACATGCAAAGTTACTCTCATCCAACCTGAGGAGAATTGATTGAATGAAAATGACTCAAACTAATAATAGATATCATTGATAATATTAGATAATGTGTGACGAGAGGGGTGAATTGCAGGAAGCAGATATGATTACATCTATGCTTTTGTTTGATTAACAAAGATGAACTCAAGAGTAATATGGTCATTTTTCTTTGCCTGCAGGGGGACTGGGATAAAAATTTAATGTGATTTATATTATGCAATTATACTATGGCTGGATGCTGCCAAATAAAATAGAACCGCTTTTGTTAATGTGTTAAGAGTTATTGTCAGTCATTTATTCATACTATTATGTATCACAGTCTATCCATTGGCTCACCTAATACCTTCTATATAGAAACTGCATGGAGCCATAATGTAACCTTCCAGTCAGCCATGTTTAACCGATCCTGTCATACAATACAGATTCCCCATGATTCAGCGCCTCCCCTGGCCTCTTTCTGTTTTATTTTCACACTTTTTTGTCTGCCTGTCAAAACCGGATCTGTTGCTACTTCAATAATCGCAATGTCAAATTTGTCTTAGACAAACATCTAATAATAGCCAGTGTGTTAGAAAAATGGCTCTTGCCAGGGTTTAGACACAGAGAACTGTTTCATACTGTCACACTGTCAGGATCCCTTGAATACGGAGCTGATGAAATGGCTGCCTGTAATACAATTTGGACTCAATTTAATAAACAATAGACAACATATTGACACTGTGTTACATTTTTGCATGCCTATTATGCATTCTCTTTGTGAAGGATGTTTAATTGCACTGTGACCTTGGAGTGACACAATGAAGAACATTAAGAAAAGCAAAGTCAGCAAAATGTAATTACATTCAGCCCCACTGCCGTAACAGTTAATTAAAGGGCAGTACTGGAATTTGTTCTGTGTGTCTGTGATTAGGCTTGGAGTGTAAATACACTGTTTCATCATGTATGCTCATTTTAACATTGCTGTAAGCACACAATGCACAAATGTTTTTTTTGAATTAAATGTGTTAATGGTTTAATGTTCAGTGCATATGGGGTGTAACATTTAGTTTGGAACACCTAACAAATCACAAATCTACGAAACAGTAATACAGCAGAGAAAATGTGGTAGAATAGATTATTATATTATTAATACTAAGGGGATATTTCCCATCATTTGAAAGGAGAATATCACCCACACGGCTTTGTACCCACAGCCTAGGCGAGGCTGCCTTTATGCATAATTCATATTTCCATATCGTCATGGTGATCATGTGCGATGAGTGTTTGCTCTCACAGCAGGGAGCTGGTTGGTGGTGGTGGTAACGCGTGTGTGTGTGTGTGTGTGTGGTGGGCTGCAGGAAGAGTATGTGGGGGGAGCAAGGTGTCAGGAGGGACAGAAGAGGAGTGAGGAAAGGAGAGGGAAAAGTGTGACTGTTAAAAACACTGGCTCCGTATTCGCCTTAATTATCCTCCATCTCAAAGCGGCCCATTTCCAGATTTTTCGAACTAGTTATTTTTACACAGTGGAGATAGACAGGAGGGGTGGGGGCTTCGAAACAGCTCGTAAATAGCTTGTGAATCAGATTTATACTCACTAAGCTTCACACCTCTGCCCTGTGATCCCCCAGGATTTTTTGTCAGCATATTAATCGATTGCAACCCACTGCTTTCTAATTATATCCGAAAAAAATCATATAATTATTATAACTCCATTTTGAGCAAATGTTAGCTTGTAAATCATTAGCTGTTTTAAGTATTGTGACAATTAAATCCTTCTATTATAAAACCTCTTTTATAATATTATATAAAAATACATTAATAATAGAAATGTTGTTGGTTATTACTCGGAAAAACATTTTGTAATATCACAATCACAGGCTGTTGCATCGCTAAATACACTCCTACAAACATGATGAAAAATAGGCATGCAGTCTTAGACAAATGTCAATTAACAACTAAACAACAGAATTAAAGTGTTAAAAGGCAAAAAAGAATAAAGGAAGCATAAATAGTGGTGAGGCTTGACTTCCTATTTAGTTTGTGGTGTTTCCCATTGAAAACCAGCTCATGACCTTTGTTGCACAACACACCCCTAAAATTCTCATGATTCTTGCTTCCTGACGCTGTACAAAAATGCAGAAATTCTGTACCAGTGACACAGAAAACAACTTAAAGCGTTCAGCCACCTTCACATTGACCTCCGAAGCCCTATCAACCATCAGCTTAAATACACCAAAAGATATTCTTTCTTTTTATTTCCAAATATATAAACCTTTAGCAACGTAATTCAATGTTCAATCAAGTTTTCGAGTTTAAAGGTTTTTTGGGTCCTTGAGGTTCAAAAGGTGAATTTTAAGGAAACAGCTGTGATGTCAGTCCCAACAGTTGATGGGCCTATGTGGGAAGGAAAAGTGAATGAACAAGTCCTCCTTCCCTCAGCAACTACCGGCCAAGTGCCTTTGAGCAATGCGTTTAACCTTCAACTATTCCACAAAATGTGTTCAGTAGCCAAGGGTACACTACTGTGCTAGATACTTCTGCTTGATAAATAAATCAGTTGTAAATAAATGGTAAACAAGTGTTTATCATTAGATATCATCAACATCATGAAGAAAACATGTTATTCTCACTTCTCTCATTCCCCCCATCCTGGGTGAACTTGAATCGATCCGATTGCTGCTCTGAATCCTCTTGAGAAGCTTCCCTACACATACACATACATAAACAAACACACACACATACACACACACACACACACACACACTCATGCTCAATCTTGATATACTTCCCCAGTGGACAAGATGGACTAGAATTAATTAGCCCCACCCGTTATGGACACACACATTCACACAAAAAAAGCACAAGTAAATACACACATTCACCCTTTGTGTGTGAAAGTATGTGTGCACACTGTTTATACACCAAGGAGGAGTGTGAAGTTGCTCATACTTAGTATTCCCTTGGTGTCTTACAGAAAGATATTGCAAGGCCTTGTGTGTGTTGTGTGTGTGTGTGTGTGTGTGTGTGTGTGTGTGTGTGTGTGTGTGTGTGTGTGTGTGTGTGTGTGTGTGTGTGTGTGTGTGTGTGTAGGCTGGAATTCAGAGTGGTATTGATTAAACACAGCAGGGGGTGAGAGTGTGAGCACTGCAGATAGCTCACTCACCTGCCACTCTCCAGACACACACACACACCAAACACACACAAACACAACATCAAACTGTCCACTGGCTTCATTAAAAAGAGCCGCCTGGCTTTCGATATGATGAATAAAATAAATCAAGGAATTCTGATTCAGCTTTGAGGTACAAAATATCAAATTTGTATTGAAAATGTGTTTACGAACCATTCTCTGTCCTTCTGATGGGCAATACTGTCGTGTTTGACAGTTAAACATTGACAAAGAGCAAGTTTCCCTTCAGACAATCAATACCAAAACAGCCAATTTGGCTATCAGTGATCTGTGAAAGGGTCCATGAGCAAGGCATTACTGTAATTGAATGCTGTTTGCACTCAGCTGTTAGTCAGAAAAAAGGTCTACCTTTACCTTTGATGATTTTAAAGGATTACAAGATCAATTTTGGGGCTGAGAAACACCCCCATCCTCTGAAGCTTATGAATACACACACAGGTAAAATTAAGACTTTTTGTGTTTGAACAGTGAACATGCTGAAGATAAGAAAGGGCTTTTACCCAACAGCAATAGTGCACTAACCTGTAACCTCACCCAAATTTAACAGCAGCCAACCAAGCAGAGGCAAGCAGAACCACAAGTAATTATGTATTGATTTTTGCTGCAATGTTCTCTTTGTTGTTATCTCTTGCTGTTCATTGGATGAATTAGCTAGCCACCTAGCTCGGCCTTTCAAATAAATGTGACAATATGACTATGTTTTAAAACATTCTGAAATGTATGTGTCCAAGAAGGATATGTTAACATTTAGCATCTAAACACATCTCTCATGTTTGTTGATTTAGCTTTTTGATTTGATGTTTTCATATAAAGTATTATCCTCAGCATAATTTGGCAATTTAAAATCCCCCACAAACAGAATGGAAAATAAAAAAATAAAAACTGCAGCATATTTTCTCACTTTTGGTAACTTTATTCTGTTACAGTGAATGTAAGTAGTACTTTTAATCGCTTGACAGTCAACATTAGTGGATTTATTTCAGTGTTTGCATCCCATGTCAACACATGTTTTCCATTTGTGATGCAAAGGGATTTTAAGCCCACAGAAATACCACATCTCTTGCTTGTAAGTACACCAGGAGGTTGACGTAAATGGTTCCTCTCAGTAGGGAGCTTGTATTTATGGTAAATCTGACATGACACGAACTCAGCACGTGACTTCACCTCATGAGTTGAGGAAACATGGTGCTTATATCTGTCCACCCCTGCACAGAGCAAACTGGTGATTGATTTGTTCCCTTTAAGTGTTTTAGCCACCCGCATCTTTAAGTGTGACATCACTGTGACTTCATCATGTTAAGGTTATTGGGCTAGGTAGGTTGTAAGAATCACTCGGTTAAAGAAATAATCAATGGATTTGCAGTTATATTACTATGTGTGAACCAGGTCTCTTAAAGCTGGAAGAAAAAGACCAGACTCTAACCTGTGATGTCACGGAGAAAACATCTTTACCCTTACCATTGATAATGAATGAGGCATCATGTTTGTGTCACCCACAAAAGTGACACTGCTACTGCTAGGGCCAGTTCAGCCGTAGCTTATGCACACATAAAGGGGTGGACAAAAAGTGAAACACTCACATGTTACATAAATTCTATTTAACTAACTTACTGTGATTAACATGCTATTAACATGTTATAATTGTGATGTTAATAGACAATCAGAATTTGGTCATCTAAGCATTATTGCTGTATGCACATAAACCTCCTCTACCTCTGTCCTCTGTCTCCTGCCCTACATCCTATCTTTGCCTTACTCATTTGCTTTCTTTTTCTCATTTTCTCTACCTCTCCTCGCAGCCACATGCACTAGTTTATGTGCTAAAGGCATACAGTCCATCAACTCATTGATGCTTCTGCTCCTTGATGCAAACGGTGAAATATCAAACAATTAAACAGTCCTGCCGAGGGAAAGATACATTGGTGCCATTACCTTGTTGTCATTCTGCCCCTCTCGCTGTCCTTTCTCTCCATTCCCTCTTTCTACTGATTCATTGCAAGGGATTTCTCCCTTTCTCTTTGCGACACATGAGCCATGTGAAGCTCATTTTCCATGGTTGAGGCAGGTGAGGGGGGATGCAAATTACAAGAGGTTGCAATTTCTCCTATTGGATTTTGGGGCTGAGCTCAGACCCAGTGTCTGACTCTGTGGAATATGGAAAGGAGTTTTAATATTAATCCCATGCCATGTCTTTCTCTCTGTATATCTCTACTAAGTTTCCTCAAAATGTAGAATGTTGTTCAGCAGATATAGCTGGTGGCTGGTTTTGTCAAAGTGGCCTTCGATGGACTTTTTTTCTTGACTTTGTTTATGATTATCCTACTTACAATAATGATGATGGGTTGGGGGGGGGGGGGTTACAAAAATGCACTAATGTTTACAGTGATTATACTTGGATTTATACTTTTTGGATTCTACTGGATTTGTAACTTAGGCTGTTCAGAAATATCACAAGTTGAATTCTGTAGCATTTATGGAAAAGGCTGCATGTGTAGGAACACGTTTGTGTCGTTCATTGTATCTCTGTCTGTCTGTCCATATCCCTTTCTTTCTACCTCTCTCTCCATCTCTCTTTCCACACTACTGGGTTTTAATCACTGCTGTAATTGGCAACTCCCTGCTGTGCATGAACACACACACACACATATGCTCTGCCTAGCTGCTGCAAATCCCTCTGGCAATGTATATGTGTGTGTTGTGGGGGCAGGAGAGAGCGATATGGAGAGATAAGGATAATGAAAGAAGGAGAGTTTCAGAACTGCAGGCCAACTAACCAACTCAACAATCTGTCTGCTGTGAAGCACTGTGAGGAAGTGGAGCTGTGCAGCCAAATTGTAATTATCTGAGAGAAAAAAGACATGGCTCAAGATTTATTACAGAACAAAACATTGTGTTGGAGTTACTGGAGAACCTGATGCTGCCTCAGCTCATTCAAAATAATAATTAGCCTTTTCATACTGAAAATATGCCACATACTGTTTATATAGGAACATATGCTTGAGGGGCTAATGAAAGAGGATGTAGGATGCTGTACAGATTGCAAAGCTCGGAGTTGAATTTGCGACTTGGAGCACACCTGCAGCTGCTGTGCCCTTTGTCATAACCTTTGGCTTTAATAACTTTACACAAGGCCTGAACAAGAGAATCGCTAAATGCAATGTCTGCAGTATATAGAAAAAAAAAAGGATGCTGTATCAACCACATCAAACTGTATTGGTCACCTAAAAAGGCATCTGGATAGGTCAGTCGCTTGGTAAAGTGAAAGTTAACACTAGCGCCTATGAACGGTTATGAAAATGTTTAGCTCAGCATGAGCTATTTAACTTTAGCTTTTGTATTAGCTTTGGCTAAGGGAGTTTAACTTGATTAGAATGGCGTTTGCTGAATATTTTGAAAGGACGAGTAAATGTTTGTTTGCTTGCCACACTTGTTCACATAGAGTGCAGGCTTTGCCATGACTATAAAAAATGTGGTAACTTATGCATCCAAGTTCCTTTGCCACTATCTGCTGGCTAACGTTAAACCAAGAGTAAGACCATGTTAATTATTAACATTGACTACAGGCAGGTTACAGGTTTATTGTTGACCACCTAACATAACACATTTATTGATCCCGCAAGGGATATACATGCACTTATGGAGACATGTCAGAGTTCAGTGTCTTACTCAAGGGAACCTTGGCAGTCACAGCGCCCAGGAGGTAAACTGGCCAAACCAAGCCAAGTCCCTACAGACTGAGCTTCTGCCTGTAACCTGAACCTAAACTGTTATAGGTTACAGTTATTATTGCATGCCTAATAATATTGGCAATATTTTCCTGTTACCCTGAGTATTGTCTATATCCATTTTTAGCCACACTCTCTATATTCAGAAAAAAAGATTGATATACCTGCAACATTAGCTTAGAACCAGTTCTTCTCTCAGAACCCTGTGGTTACAGATGGGGTTTGATATGTTAGCTATATCAATCAGATCGTAATAACCATAACCATAGTACCATAATTAGCAACCAAATCAATTTTCCATGTTGTTCAGCTACAAGTTTACTGAACTCAACAAAGCAGAGGGACAGAGCAGCATTGGTTCTTTCTTCCTAACTCAGACAAGTATACAGCCAGGGAAATCCTAGACTAAAGGCCATAAAGGAATAGTTTACTGAGGGCAGACAGAGTGTGTCCTATGAGTTTATTTGCACCAAGTAAAACTTTCTATTGTGCTTTACACAATAGTGTTTTTCTTTTTACATAGAGTTCTGTTCTGTCTTATGTTTTCATACAAAATATGCTGAACTATCTGTAGTAAGTAATGCTACAGGAAATACACATTTGAAGTTGGAAATTGAAAGATCACATGAGAGATGTTAGTTTAAAAAGTTATTGAATATAAACATACCCCAATTAATTACTATTTAATGTCATCACAAATGCCAAGTGCCTGCCACAATCACTGTAGAGAGTCAAACTACAGAGAGAAAAAATAAAACTTGCTTTCAACATTTTTACTTAACTTTGTACTAACATGTACAGGGGCGATCACAATAACAGGAACACCTGTACAATATTCCATAATTTAATCCAATGCATTGCAAAAAAAAAACTAGCCTGTACATTTTATGAAATTATTTTCTATTGAGGCTGTGTCAGAGAGGCCTTAATTTGTGATTTTTGTTGCCAATTAATTCATTGTGTTGCGACTTAATACACAGAATGGCAACACAAGCTAAAGTACAGCAGAAGACATACACAGTGAAAAGTTTTCACTTTCACTCAGAAAGAATGTGTCTCATCAATGAAAAGAGTTTGTTGAATTTGTGCTGAATATATTGAGGCTTATTGGACCAGCAGTTGCCTAACAAATCCTTCACTGTGAGAACTATTTGACAATGGCCGTGCTAAACCCAATGCTAAAGAATCTAGACTTTATGGTTATCATGGCACATTGGCCGCAAAAAGGAAAGTTTCATGCTTTGTGTGTGTGTGTGTGTGTGTGTGTGTGTGTGTGTGTGTGTGTGTGTGTGTGTGTGTGTGTGTGTGTGTGTGTGCGTGTCTTTTATGTGGGTCACCCCACCATGTCTAATGGCCCCTTGCTGCGTGCAGCGTCCTGCGCTGAGCTGCTCCCTGCTGTCACACTCACACACAAAAACAAACGCATAAACGCAGTGGGGGAGATATTGGGATGTCCCTCACCCTAATACCCTCCACAATACACCACCACTGCATCTGTTGCTCCTGTTCTCAAAGTTGAAAGTTGATCAGTGAAGTGCTAGCATGGCTCTGCTCTCTCTTTTTTAGATTTTGTTCTCTTTACTCATCACCTCCTCTCTCTCTGTCTAATTTGTATTACTACTTACTGACTATTTTCTTTTAATCATTTTTCTCTGCATTTAGGTTTTTGTTTCTATATTTTACTCAAAGTTGACTTGGATGGAATTTTACGGATTAGCTGATGAGCCATTCTTTGTGTTTTGTTTGTGTAAAACAGAAGTGAAGGCTTGGCCCTCTGCAGGCCTCCATCATACAGACACACAGTGTCTGGCAAAGTGCTAGCATTGGCCTCAAACAGGTGAGCATCTGCATCACACAGATTTAAAACACCACTGTGACTTGTGTTTTGTATATTTCTCTTTTTAATGCATCAATTGGTACATTTTAGGACAATCATTTGGTATATTTGATTTGATGTGTGTCGAATACAATGCTGCTGGATGAGAAACGCATCAGTACTTCATCATGAAACAGCTCGTTAGCATTGCTAACACCAAGCTAACCAATTAAATAATGGTGTCACTATGTCTTATAGAAACAACTGCATCCAGTCAGCTTATGCCTTTTATTGTAATGGTATAGGTACAGTATGTTTGATTAGTAGTATTACTATTACTAGTTGGGTGAAAAGAGGTTTTATGGACATGTCTAAATGTATTCTGCCTGAATGTGTGTTGTTTCCCTACAAAGATGCCAGTGTTTTAGTTTCCTCTGTGTGTCTGTCTAGGCAGTAACCAGACAGGAGGGAAGAAAAAGATTGTCATTAAAATTCTAGCACTGCAATTTAATTTTCAACCTGCACTGTTGAATAGTTTGAGGAGAGGAGAGGATTACTACAGCTAGAACCTGCACATTCCCACTGTACACCTGAAATACACATATAAACACACATGAGCATATCAGGAAAATGCATGAAGAAGACATACATGCAAATACAATAGAGTGAACATTTATCTAGACAAACTTGCTGCATGCGCAAAAGTAAAAGTGCATGAAACACCTGTACATGTTCTCACAGACACATGCTCCAAAACATAGCATGCATATTTACTTCGATCCATAAAGCAAGGAAACACACATACACGCACAGACTAAATCTCAGCCACAGAGAAGCCAGCTACGTCAGGATATTTTCACACTGCGGTAGTGTCTCTTTGTCTGCCTGTCGGCCAGCCTGCTGTAAGATGGAGGGCGAGAAATATGCTTTTAGCGGACGGCTTCGTAAGACAGAAGACACGGCTTTGTCATTTTTGTTTCTATACGGCATTGTTGTAGTATTTGTGTTCTGTCACACCATTATTTTAGTTAGTTGGCGTTTGGTGTTGTGTGTGTGTATGTCTGATTATTTGTACACCAGTTAGGAGGGCGTATGTATGTGTGTGCATGTCGAACAATGCATTGATTACATTTACTAGTTCTGCATTTCACAGTTATGTATGCTTAATATGTGTGCCGCATGTCCATATTAGTTCACACAAACATGCTAACACATACCTGGTGTGTGTTAAATTATTTGTGTGCACATGAGAGGGGGATGGCGACCTTCTGTCCACCTGTCCACGGCATCAGCTGTTGTTTGTGTTGCCACACATACACACACATGCGCACGCGCACACACACACACACACACACACACACACACTGAGAGAGAGAGATAGAGAGAGCAGGGGTAATTTGTTCCAATTCAGTCCTTGTTGCAAAGGAGAACTGCAAGCAGCCTGGCAGTTGCTATGTAGGACGCACACACAGAGAGACATACACACACGCACACACACACACACACACACACACACACACACACACACACACACACACACACACACACACACACACACACACAACCAAAAGACAAGATTACAATATAATGCATCCCAATGCCACAGCCCTGCAGCAACACATGCCACCTTTGTAAAGCTTACAGTATGATGTGAAATTTCGTTTGGGACTGTTGGATTCAGCTCTTTGCTAATTTTGTATTTTTTTGTACAGTGAGGTGTCATAGCAGCTATCCATCATCACTGTGGGGTGCTTGTTCGTAATTGAGCAAATAAAAGTCAACTTTTATTCCATATTGTCATTAGTTTGTGTCATCAGTTGTGCATTGTGCAACGTTGTCATTTTCATTTTAAAGATAGCCTCCACTACCTGACCCACCTCAGCAATGTCACAGCACTGTAAGATGCAAATACAAAAAGTAACTTCCCCACAAACCCCACTCTTAAACCAGCACAGCAGTAAAAGTGGGTAATACATGCCTTTTTACCCAGCAGCCCTACAGTCATTTTTTTGCATGCACTGCCTAAAGAGAAAGCCACTACAAGGGGAATGCATCGATATGTAACACACATGGGCACAAAATAAAACCCCAGAAATGCATGGCCCAGCAGAGAAAGACACAGATCCATAGAGAATGATTCAGATGTATAGAAGGCCTCAGTGAGAGAAGGTTTGCCATTGTGTGATAATCACAAACACAGATGCATTGGCTTTGATTTCAGGTTGCTTTTCACTGCTCGCAGTGGGAGCTGTCCTAAAGAAACAACCTTCACACACTCTCTCACACACACACACACACACACACACACACACACACACACACACACACACACACACACACACACACCATGGACTGGACTGATAGGATTAGAAACTGGCGCTATAGTCACTCTCTCTTTCTCTTTTTCTTCCTCTCTCACCCCCTCTCTCTGCCAAGTCTTGATTATTCACAAGGTTAGTTCCTGATTGCCTATAGCAGTAGCAGACACAGGTTCATTATCTGTCCACCTCTTTTCCTCTCCCTCTCGCTCTGTGTCTTTCTTGCGGTATGTTAATGCACGATGATTGAGTAAAAGGGCTTGACTCAAGCAAAAACTAAATTTACAGGCTCACAAAAGAGCCACTGAAGCACAGTGTGGCTGAAAATGCTACGTGTCAAATCTTCTTTGCATTTTTCATTTTACAGTTCAAGCTAAAATAGAGCTCTTTGTCAATACAATTTTCAATTATCTGTATTGTGTTTCTATTTCTGCAATCTTACCTTATTTTCCATTGGAATTGGATTTTCATGCCTAAACGCTTAATCACGCTTTTAATGTAATAATTAGGGAATTCAATTGAGGAGGAAGATAATTTTTTAATTTTCAAATAATTAAAACATGTATATCTATCTATCTATCTATCTATCTATCTATCTATATATATATATATATATATATATATATATATATATATATATCTACCTAAGACACACATTTTTATATTTTACTTTATGTTATAAATGTTCTGGGTTGGCTCCAGAGCAACAGAATATTATTAATGCATTTGAGGATCGATGTCAGTTGTCAAGTATCTTAATAAAAATACAGCAGAACTGGAGAAGGCGGGTTTTGTAAACTACTGATGACAAGTATGTGTACGTGTGGTGGAGGATATCAGTGCTGCTGCAGCAGGCTTCAAAAGGTAGCCGTCGGCCAGTCCTCCACTGTCACGGAGGAGCTGTTGTTATAAAACCTCCACCAGTAGCTCAGATTAAAAAAAATAATAATAAATACAGCATACAAGGAATAATTTGGGTCAAATTTAAAAGAGGAAAACATCGAAAACACATTTGCTTGTGAGAGTCATTGTCCTTCATTTCGTAACAGATATTCTAATTACTGAAGCTTTATTTATTTTGTTCCTCTTTTGTTGTCAGGATATGGAAAGAGTGTTAGTTTTTCCCTCTGTCTTTGGACAATGTCCCCATTCTGAGGAGAGTGTGAGTGTAGTGTTGACACATGTTAGTGCTGGCTGATTAGTCGACACATAAAGGAACACGCAGCTCCTCCATCACTATTCAGCCATTTTGTATCCCTGTCTGTCACACTGGTGGTGTGTGTGTGTGTGTGTGTGTGTGTGTGTGTGTGTGTGTGTGTGTGTGTGTGTGTGTGTGTGTGTGTGTGTGTGTGTGTGTGTGTGTGTGTGTGTGTGTGTGTGTGTGTATGTGAGGCTTTTGTTAAGGTAATGCAGAGGAGAGCGAGAAAGAGCAAGGGAGAAGACACCGTGAAAAATTACACAGACCACAGCCGATTTCCGATGACCCAGCGATGCTTTTGTTTCTTTAATGTCTGCACATTGGAATCGTACAATTTCACCTCAAAAGTCTTGATTTTATAATAGCAGGGAAACACATGAAATAAAATGTTTTTAATGATAAATTGATAGTGAGGTGTTGTGTAGGTCTGTTGTCTATTGTGTCTTAAGTGGATTAACAGAGCGGTCAGTGAGACAGACAGCCAAAGTGGCAACCATAACTATTGTTTACAAGCTTGTGTCTCCTCTGTCGCTTCAAATTTTCAATTTTCATTTCTTAGACTTTCCCACATTAGTGGGGGTGGAGTTAGTGCAAAATTGTTGTATACTTGTTTTGATAAAAGCATGAAAGTTGACGCAGTCACATCTCACAAATGTACAGACATTGTATACATTTAAAGCTTCCTTAATATTGCTGCATGTGGTCAGATGGGATTCTATAGATTTTATTGTAATCTACTATTATTTCAACGTAGTTTTATAACAGATACAATGCCAATGCATAATGTAAAATTCAGAATTTTGATTCTGGTCTCTATGCAGCATGCAAAATAAAAAAAGGACTGAAAGCCTCTGTACCTCTCTGCATTTTATATTTTGAAATGGAATTATTATTGTTTATTAAATGTCACAGTGAAATCTCATTTCGCAATGTTTGTTCTGTTATATTTTGAATATTCACATACCATAATACTTCACTATCTCTATTCAATAAACACATTTCCAGTTTAATGTACAATATTGCTCGAATGTGTCATTTTAGCATTATTTTTTCATTATATAGGAAGGTATGTAAACACATAGATATTAATTATAATGTTCATGGCAAAGCCATTTAGTCATCCATCACAGACACAAAACTATTAGTTCTTTGAAATAAACTCTGCGATAACAACAGTTTATTGATATCAACATAATTTAATATCAATTAAAATATGACTAAATGTCATGAAAATAATCATTTCTATTAACAAATAAATATGGCACTACAAAATTCCTTTTCAGAGCATGATTCATATTTTACACAATTTGTTAAAAACAGCAGACCATAATATTCAAATCTGTTGCAACATTGAAATGTGTGCAATGTAAATACCTCAGAAGATACTAACAAACATAGGGTTGATCATAATTATTAGCTTTATTTGGTGTATACACCAAAATGTTCTAGATAATAGACTATAAGCATTAAGTGAAGTACTTACAGTGTAAGTTTGAACCATATACAACCTTTTTATTTAGTTAAATAATAATTATGATTATTATTAATAATATTATTATTATTATGTAATAATGATGCTTATTATCAATTTCAGATTAGCATAATTAATTAACTCACTGATTGTTTTGACAAGAATAGAGAGAATAAAAAATAAATAAATTGAAACTAATAAGTAGACGTTACGTGTTTGAACAGCATAGCTCCCCCTCTGGCTTTTAGGTGGCTTAACATCTTTAATACACCTCATTTGATGGATCCAGTTTGTGTGCAAAGTCAAATGAACGTTGGGATGGTAGAGTGTGTGGTTCATCCTTTTTTTTTTTCAATTTGGGCTCCAGTCTTGCTTTTAGAATGTAATGCAGAAGAGTCTTATTTCAGCTGCACAGCATATCATTAGTATTTATTTATTTATTTAATATAGTATGATGCTCTTTCCTCAAGTCCATTTTGTTCTTTTTGACATAATCACATTATTTCCTCGAAAATCAAGCACTGAGCAATCGCCTAAAACATTATCTGATAGTTTTACCTCTAACATGATTTTCATTTTGTGTACTACTGTAGATATCAAGAGCCAGAAAGGCATATGTTGACGCGAATTGTAATAAAAATACATATATTCCTCAGCTTTATATCATACTATTCATAGCGATCAAAATTTAAATCATGTTAAGTGAAGCTTCTTTCATATTTATCGTCATGCTGCATATTTCTTATCTCTACGGATAAAAAAATACTCACATCTTTCAGATACATTATCATGCTGCGTATGTCTTATCTCTACAGGTAGTAGACGTCTATATGTATACACTTAACCTTGCCTACAATAGACCAAAATGATAAGATTTTTATAGTTTCTTAAGTGCTGATGGTGTGATTTACCTTCAAGGCCTTGAAGTTACAGGCAAGGATATTTTATTCTTCTTATTTCTCTGTAATTCTTTTGAAAATGATTTCAATAGACACAAGCTGCTGCAGGTTGTGTGTTACTGCGTGTGGTGGCGTCTTCAGTCGTTAATGTGTGTGTTGTCCAAATATATTTGTGTGTTTAGTATTAGGAAAGATTATGTGCAGCGTTGGAAATTACAATGGGTCTGTTCTGTTATTAACAAAATAATTAAATGGGTGATGGTTTTCTGTAGTTATGTTATGAAAATTCAAGCTTCAGTATGTATTTGAGGTTCACACTCAGGAGTCCGATTTAAAGGGGAGTTTCACTGATTATTAATACCCTTTATATTTGGTCCTGGCATGCAATTTTGTGTTGAGGCTCATTAGATTTTGGAATCAATTTAGATTTATGGTGCCTGCCTAAGTCAGAAGATAAATAATATCGTCCACCTCCCCACTGGTGGCTTTCTTGCCTTCTGTTTTTCTTGTGTTATCAAGGAATATAATTAAGGAATGTAAACAGCACCCAGCTTTTGTTTGTCTTGCAAAAGCACTGAATGAGTTGTAGAATAGGAGATTAGGGTGAAGGTGAGGTGCACGAAGTCTATGACAGCATTAAAAGGGACTGCGTGTTAAGCCAAATTACCTTTTAACATTTAAAAGGAGCGTCTTCTCCTCACCATTGAATCCATCTACTCCATTCAGTCCTGTTAGCTTTGATTGAGGCCTGTGCTATGAGGCGCTATTCATGTCCAACCGTCTATGTAAACAGAAGAGTGTTGTCATGACTGTGTGTGTGTGTGTGTGTGTGTGTGTGTGTGTGTGTGTGTGTGTGTGTGTGTGTGTGTGTGTGTGTGTGTGTGTGTGTGTGTGTGTGTGTGTGCAGCAGCCTTTTAAACTGAGGTTTAGCGTCCACAATACTTATTTTTCTGTTGTCTATTTTTCGCTCTTTCTTTTTTAGTCTATGTCATACATTCTACGTATAGTGAACACACACACACACACACACACACAGTCACTTAGACCTTTGGAGGATCAGTCATGCTAGAGGTCGTCTATGGTCCGACTTGACATTGTTGTTTATAAGCTGCTTTGGAGCAAGAGGAGAAGTTTAAAGGACAATTCCAAATAGTCGTACAAGAAAAGGCATTCTCACAGGCTTTCTCACATATAGCTCAGTGTCAGTGAACCAGGCTTTGTACGGAAGGGGGAGGGCGTCAATTCATTCTCGGTTCGACCCTTTCCGAATGTGAATAGAGACTGCAATTGATTTGCTAATGATAGAGTATTCACTCTTAATAAGATGGATATAACAATCCTGTCCGTCGCAATATTGGAATGTTTGGAGGAAAATTGGCTTCCTAAATTGATTAAACTGAAGATGAACTGGAGCCAGCCGTGCAGGATGTTTTATGCTGCGGAAAGATGATTTGAGATAAATGTGATACAGCTGTTTATGTCAGTTCCGTTGCTTGAAATAGTTGAGGTTGACCAAATTGTGATTATTGAGTGAGTTGAAATGTATGCTCAATCAATTATTAAATTAATCTGAATGTAATCAGTGCTCTCGGGAGGCGCTCGCACATCTCAGTGGAGGATGCCTGGCTTAGACTGCCAATATCAGTCTCATCTTTTGATACAATGTACAATTTAAATCATATTGTATTATTTTTAATATTTTTGTATTATTGTATTATTATTCTAAAGTAGTGTGTGATTGTATTTTTTAAGGGGATTTTTATTCTCAGTTCATATTCTTTTTCTTTTGTTGAAAACAAAAACAAATTTCAAGATATATAATATTGCTTGGGTTGTCAGATGAAAGTGGTCGAATAATATGAATTAGTGATTGTTTTCTTTAACACATACATAAACAAGACACTTAATGATTATTGTTTATTTATCACTCCCCCCCCCCTTTCCAGTCATCACCAGCTGCTGTAACATGCATCATTTCATCATTGCATGAATTATGTTTTCAATGTAATCTATCCAAACTAACCACATCTGCTATATCATGACAAAAAATCACTCATTTCAAATTCCCATCACACTAACATTTGCACTCTGGCTTGTTAAAAATTATTTCTTAGTTCATAATGGTATGACAATAATAATAGTCATTTGGGACCTGCTATGTGACACAAATGGCATATAAATCCAGATGTGACTGGCTGTAATGAGCGGCTGTTGAAGATAATCCAGTTGATAAAGGACTTTTAGAAGCTTTAAACCCTTCAGCTCCAGTATCTCTGCATGTGGAGTTTAATTTGAACATGGCATCATGAGATGTAATGAAATATCAGGGAGCGGTGTGGTAGCTTAGTGTACCAGCCACATATTCACAGTGGCATGTTGATTGAAATCCAGGGCATGACCTTCCTCTCCCTCTGCCGATCTTGTATTTAATAAAACAGAAAAATGGCATTACATTTAAAACAGCTGGAAACACAATCTGTGTTTTTCTTTGTCCATAGGCTTGCTGTGCTGGTTGTCATGCCGTTGCTTGACAGTAATGGTGTTATGGATACAGGACGCGAAATCTCAGCATGATTTTAACATGTAGATCTCAATGCTAACACATCACACGGATGTACTGGGTAACTGTGAATAGCTGTCAATGGCTTTCAGCTGTTTCTGTCTTCCAGACCCAGTTGCTGTGTGTTGCCTCTCTGTCTGCGCAGGATGGAGTGCGGGATGGAGGACTTTTACCATGGCAACCACTAATGCAGTATAGATGCAGGGACTGAGCCTGGGCTGCGGTTGTACTAATACAGGATTCATGGAAGGCAGGTGAAATGTTATCCGGGTTGTTGTTTTAAATGAGCAAGTAGTGCTTTTGATGTCTTGTGTGGTCAACACTAAATCCTACTTGGCTCTGCTGTGGAAATGAGATCCCCTGTATAAATTCAGCACCACAGCATCCTTTCTATTCATTTTCCTTTCAGCAGTTTGTAAATGACAAAAGAATCTCTCCACAACATGGTTTCCCATATTGCATTATAGCACCACCACTTTATTTTTTATGTCAGCCCTGTCAATATTGTCAAGTGTCTCCTTCACATTGTTTCCTATATCGGCTTATACTGCCCAATCCTTATAATCCCACTGTAGTCTGAGTCAAATATCTGGTTCCTGCAGTGTCCTCTCACCTTCTTCTAGGAATTGATTTCTGTATCCTTCTTCTCATCCTCCTTTTCTCACACTGGATTACAAAGTGACACCTAACAAGTTAGCATGGAGTTTTGATTAAAGTAACTTGCTGGTTGATAACTTGTCATGTTTCTGCCGCCACATTTTTAACAGTTTCTCCACTGTATATTTGGTGGTGAATAAGGTAATGTTTAGATGATGCAATGTTTGCATGTGCAAAAGAAATTCACCGTGTACTGAAACATGCAGTGTAGAACTTTAAACAAAATCGCAGATACAGAGGTGGTGCTGCTTCATAGTTAATTCAAAGCTAATTAATCTTATTTTTTGGGATTATTGACTTTGTGGATATGACACATCCTATTTTTATGATGAAGTATATAGTATAGGGCTTTTTTTTTTTTTATAAAAAAAAAAAAAAAATAAAAAAATAAAAAAAAAAAAACATTTTTTTTTTTTTTTAAAAGAAATAATATGTGTGGTTTGCCCTGCTGTGTGAGAGCCACTTTTCAAGAAGGCCATAAGTCACAACCCTCTACACAAGAGTGTCAGTCCAAAACAAACATTCCTTCTAGTGGCCCTGTCTTTAGCGCTTCCCTGACCTGCGTTGCTGTGAGCGTGTGTCCCTGTGTGTGTGTGTGGGGGTTGTTTTGTCTGCCCCTATCTATAGCTCTGTCCTGCCCCTTTCTTTCACAGTTAAAGAAAGGAACCACACCCCTCAGGCCTTGGCCTAGTGTATGCGTGTGTGGCGTTTCACTCTCTTGGGATTTGGGGATTTCTACTGCGGTCTCTGTTCTTTAGCAATATACGCAACACCAAATACATTTACCTCTGCATAATAAAGTAAACATAGGACATTCTATAAAAGGTATATTATGATTTACATAAAGGTACACAGGCATACACACACATACAGTACATTTACAAAAATACCCACATTTGGGCACACACAATACTTTATCCTTTCCTATTCTTTCTACACACAGCATACACATCCATATAGGATGTTTAAGGAAAGGCATTCAAAGATAGAGGCAAGTGAGTGCAAACATACATACAGTATACTTATACATATATTAAAGAACATTGCACACAGGCATACACACAGACACACGATTATGTGTGTATGTAAACACACAGAGTTGGCTTTAGCCAAAAAGAATAGAGCTTAAATGTGACCTGTGCTTCCCTTGTGAATATTAAACCCCAGGAAGAGCAAAACCTCCCTGTTGTTATGTGTTTGTGTGTGTTATTTCTGTTCTCCTGGGTTTTGTGTTATCATGGGCTCCTCCTCTGTGTAGTGAGAGCAGAAGGCACCTACACATACATGCAGTTTCCTCACAAGCATGCATTAAGCCGGATGAGTGCACACAAGTCAGGATAATTGTTGGTTCTGTCAAGGTGTGTGTGTGTGTGTGTGTGTGTGTGTGTGTGTGTGTGTGTGTGTGTGTGTGTGTGTGTGTGTGTGTGTGTGTGTGTGTGTGTGTGTGTGTGTGTGCGAGCAAGAATTTATGCAATCCCCAAATGTTTGCTTATCTGTGCTGGTCTGTATTATAATTTTTAATCTGCTTTAGTACATTTATATTTTAAAACTGTAAGACACACTGTGTTGGAGTATTTATTCAGTCAATATTAAAACCCTGGCAATCTTTTATTATGATGTTGTCAGACCAGCTCCATGGACATATTTTGAAAGATGAAGGCCTCATCTTTACCCAATGAACATATTTATACTATTAGCTGATTTATTACTTACGGTTTATTGTATTGTAAACTAAATGAAGACATCTTAATATTGTATTCCCATACAAACAAATTTGTCGTTATGGTATGTTTTTTTCTGAAATATGCTGTTTTGATGTCCATACCAATCTGCATTTATCAATAAATTGCAGGTGTAAATACTCGACCAGTGAACCCCTCCCGCTGCCATGGTGCAACATGAATCCAGCTGGAAGAACAAGTGCTGCGTGGGCTCCCTGAAGTGCTGCTACACTGGGTCATTGGAGAGCCACAACGTGTTTGGGAACAGAACAGTCTGTGTTATTTCAGCACAGCCTGTTGGATGAAGGGCCATTTCACAGGCATTATGGATTAATCTTTGGCAGCATCCCTTCAGGATCAAACAAAATTGAATGTTTAACCTCATGAGCTGAGAGGTCTCTTGTGATAAACCAGGATTGAGAGGATTGAATCTGACCCGCATTGGGTTAAACATCACATACTTGTAAATGTATTTGAGCTAACTCCTGATGAAAAGATGAAAATATAGTGTGTACACACCTCCTTCCTCAGGTGAGTGTAATCCAAACCCTGAAAATGATTTAATTCATAACATTCCACTAATTCATCACTATATACACACAAATAGAAGACATTAAGGCCTCTGTCATTCACTTGATGTCTAACTTCTCCTCCAACAACAGAGAAAATAAAACATGTTAAGACTTTTGAGCAAGCCATGCGATCACCTGATGTCCTGTTCAGGTAAAAAAGTGATCTTTTCAAATGAATAGTTGTATTTATTACTCCATCTTGCTGTTTATATTTGCTACACAGCTGCAACCTCCTATATCTTCCCTCACTTGTTATAAACTGTTTGTGATATCGGGTAGTCTAGAAGTCTAGAGTCTAGAAAAGTCACCAAGTTCTGTTTGACAGGAGCAGTGATTGATGGGTCTAATTGTAATTTCCCCACTGGGGATCAATAAACAGTAAAATTATTAAAATTAAAAATTACACAGGCATGGTGCAGTTTTACATTTTACATGCAGGAATGCATGTAATACATGTAAAAGAACAAATAATAAAAAGCAGTATAGGCCTGGAGATGTGATGTGGATATAATAAATTCCTTGTAAACACCAATAAAATGGACTATGCAATATGAATGAAATTACTTGAATGGGATTTGTTTTATTGCATCATCAGACACAAACATAAAAACTAATGCTGCTTGTCAATGAGAAACGTTTGTGTCTGCGTGTGCTTGCACAAATTTACAGATTAGGCTTCAGTAGGATTTTTACAGCTTAAGGATTTTTAACCCTCTTAACCCACACCCAGTGGTCACAGGGGGGTTATAATGATGACAATCTGGTTATGACTAAAACTTTATTATAACTAAAGTCCAACTCTGTAAATATGCTCTTTTTGCACTGGTACATATAAGATGGGAAACAATGATCTTGATATATTAATCATAATAACCAGTAATATAAACAACTATGTTTTCAGAATAGTTTTAAAAGTGTTATATTTCTAGAAATTGTTAAGGTTGGGTAAGCTCTAGTTCACAGATAGAAATGTATTTTATGAAGAAACTCACAAGAACACTGTCTTACAAGAGAGTGCACTTATGCTCTAGTGAAGGATTCCAATCTAACAAGCATGATTATGTCAGACACTGCATGTTCTCTCTGTTCAGAGAGGCAGTTTTCATAATACTATTTTTCGCACCCACAAACTTTTCTTTAGGGTTTTATATTACGAATATATATTGGAAATGTTGGAATCAAAGTGCCTTGCTCAAGGACAATAGTTATTATTGAGAGGAGAACATTGTACATATCTTAGAATCCAGTCATAGTTGAAATACAAACTTCTGGTCACAAGACTCAGACGGTCTCTTTACAATTACACTAGCTTTCCACTGATATGTGTTTTGGAATATAATAATTATCTGCAACCCAGAGTGTTATGTCATCTTGTTTTCTTGAAGTCACTCACTGTGCCATTATTCTGTACCCGTTTGGTCACATCAGCATGCTCTTGTGAAATCACGTGACTACATGAACTGAGCAATTTGATTTCACAAATCATGGCTATATATTAAACTGACTGACAGCAGTAATTCCCACTGTGGTTTGAAAGCCATTCAAAATATAATCAATCACTCTCAGTTCCCGTAATTTTGCAATGTTTCAATCTAATGACACGGGGTAGACTCATTCTAGGTGATGTGTCACGTACTGTGTATACTGGCTGGGTTGATATAATTCCCATATATCCTATCCAGGGACCGCTGCATTCACTGTTTTGGTAACATATTCCACTTCCATACTGTAAATAACGGTTAATGAAATAGCATGCTAGGCAGATGACAGATGCCATTGTTAGCTGTAAAATTAAGAGACAGTATGAAGGTAGGGCATTACCTGCTCTACACCTTTAATAACACAGAGATTAAGGCACCAGACCTGTAATGCCTATTTCAATTTCTTATCCACTAACTTAACCTACTGAAAAGTATTAGCTACAACTCTGTGACCTCCGAATAAAGGCGAGATCACACTGTTCACTTGAAGGACCTCGGCTATGCCCATAGATCACTAATAGTTTTAATGACTGAATCTGCTTTTTAATGAGGTCAAGAACAATGGTTAATCTAACTCTAGATTTATTTTGAAGAAATAATACTTTTAGAGATGCATGCATTGTTTGATCAATTAAGTGTATAATAGTGATGAATCACTTCCTTGAAATATTTTCCTTAGTATGTGAGCTGAGTCTATTTCAGTAATCAACAACTCTCTATGAATCACTGACAATCACTGACTCACAAATTCATCACTTACACAATATGCTCCAACCTGCTGAGTGACTCTTCTGGAGGCCTAATCACACAGTTTTGTTAAGGGAGCTCATGGCCAGTAAACTGCTTGCTGAATTTAAACATGGTCTACAATAACAATTTGAATGGCCAATAGCATGGTAAACAAAACAAGCCCGCTCTTGAGACCACTGATATTTGACATACATCCAGTGTCTATTAATTGACTGCCAGTTTAATAAAACAAATCTATCACCTTGTTGAGTTTTTGTTGTTTGCAATGTTTATTATTATTTTATTTTCCATAATTTGAAGCCTTGGCATCACTTATCTTTTTGAGTAAGTAAATAAATGTATGGTAGCTCAAATGAAACCAAGATATTGTCCCTTGGAAGTGACTTCTCATTACTGTGCTTATGAATGATTGGGTGGACTATTTTAACTTGTTATTAATTTTGTTATATATATATATATATATATATATATATATATATATATATATGGGGAAATTGGACAACTGGTGATAGGAACGAATGATGCTCTTTGCATAGAAACTCTCACTGTCTCACCATGAATGTAGGAAATTAACTTGGGAAAGGAAATCGGATTTCCCTTTTGTAGTCTGCCGGAACTTCATTCAATTGTGTATTCATACTC
Source organism: Perca fluviatilis (assembly GCF_010015445.1). Lineage (NCBI taxonomy): Eukaryota > Metazoa > Chordata > Actinopteri > Perciformes > Percidae > Perca > Perca fluviatilis. The sequence goes on along the minus strand of NC_053118.1, from coordinate 13,132,484 downwards.
GTGCTGTAGACATTGATTTTTACGTTCTTTACTTTATGAAATAAACTTAAACTCACAACAAAGGTATGTAGTTATTATGCTAGATAAATATACGCGGAGATGCGTAAGAATTGCATGAATTAAAGATTTATCAGATTTTTGTTTCTATTTTATTCGAGCGCACGGCAGGATATGTAACCACTGGAGGTGTTCTCCGGTCTATATATATACGCCGCCATCTTACATTTTCCAGTCCCTGTTACGGCCAAGTCATTATTTACTGACTGCGGAGGGAGTGGACGAGGGCTCCCCGTTGACGCTCGCCTTCACAATTTCCTCGACTTTTTCCATTTCTAAGTGGTTTTTACTCTCCAGGATCCGAGTGGACGGACTTGCTGTGTTGACAAGGGTAGGCTTCAACATGTAAACTATCGGCTCCACTCAGTTTATCCCTCTTCTTGCCGGGTTCTCCCTTAATGCCAGCAGGAATGGAGACGGTTGTTGTGTGCGGTCCGGCCGGGATGCTGTTGCCGCTGCCACTGCTAGCGAGCCAGCTGCGTTCACAGCAGATATTTGGAATATGTCACCCGCCGCCTAATGGAAACATGCATATTTTACAGACGATACTCATTGGCTTTGTGGTAGCACTGAGCTGGTGTTGAGCAGCATAGACAGTAGTTGACAATAAGCTCGATTTGTCCGATGGATTTTATTGCCTTCCAATGTATTAGGAAACGTTATTCGGGATTTGGAAGCAACGTTAACGTTGAACGCCGATACTGTGTCCTTGCTTGTTTGAGTAGTTAACGTTAGAGTACGATAGCTAAGGTTAGTTCGCTAACTCAAACTAACATTACTATTAGCTCACTTGTGCTGCTGACCACATTACACTATTGTGACTCATGTTTGCTCGACTTTAGTTTCGTCTTTTGGTCTGTTGTTTCTGCAGCTAACGTTAAGCTGAACAGACACTTAATGTGGGCTGGAGATAAGCGCGTGCAATTCGTTATAATATTGTGGCCATGTGTATAATTTTACGTGTTTAAAACTAAGTAAGTAAACCTAATTAACGTTAGCCAAGTCACGAACACTGGTGAAGTGTGTTAACGCAAACATTTCGCCAAAAGTTTTAGTTGGAACTTCGTAAAACTGAGAACCATTCGAATCTTTAATGTTACATCGAGCTCATTGCCAACTGAATCGCTACAAACTCGTATTAATGGTTTATATTTAAGTTAATTTTAGGTCAAAGGCCCGTGAGAGTGTGTTTTTCACTCGTCCTTTTAAACAAAGACCGACAAATTCCTTCCAGCCGTTGTGCTTTGGGAGGAAGACGAGGAGGAGCCAGAGTGTGAAATTTGAGTCAGTGGTGTTGGGAAGTCGAGAGCAGCTGTGGGGGTGAGGGGGTGCCGCACACTATTATTTGGATAGTTGGCAAATGTTGATCTGTTATATTAAATGTCACATTGGGTGTTTCCCGCAGGGTCCCTTTGCGCAGCCAGATGTGTTTGTTTGGCAGCTGGAGGGCGACAGGCGAGTCACTAAGTTGGATGCCATTCTGCCGATACGATTATATTTAAAAAGAAGCGATATGATGGCTTCGGTTGAAAAAGCTGTATGTGGTTCAGAGGCACAAGACGACGTGGTGTTTTTACACGTCATTGATTATGTTTTGTCGGAAAGAACGAGTAAAGCTGAAAGAGATTAAACGGTGGGTGGAGGATGTTGACATCTCATCCAGCGGCCCCAAAATTGTTTTAGTCACAGACTCTCTGCAACTAACTGTTTTTATTTAAAAAAAAAAAAGAAGTTATTAAACTAATGCCATCAGTCTCCGGGGGTTTCATACCCCAGAATTACTGCATTGTCTTTTGGTCTGGTTTTACATGGGTTAAATATTTAGTTTGTCTTTCTGTGGTCCCCTATCAGATTACACAATGGAGAGAAAAAAAAAACAACTGGCAAACCCGTCATCTCGTCAGCACAAATTTCTTCTAACTCTGCATTAACATGTTCAACGGAAGCGTGAGTGTAGGCTACATCCGAGACCTGTAGTGGTGTGTTTTGAGGTAATCCACTTACAAGAAGACAGTTACCATGAACCTTCGCAGTGGCGTTGCCGTTACCTAATACTGTACTTTTTTTTTTTTTTTTCTAATACCCACCTATGTGCCCGCATTCACATGGTAATGTATATTCAATTTGGAGGTCAGAGGCAGATTTTTAAATGTAGGGACTTGTATGACAATAGTGGTGTTTTATTTAGTTTTTTTTTAGAAATGTATATTTCTGATAAAATCACCAAGAAGTGACCTGCCTGTCCCTAATGAAAAAGCAAATTAAGGATTATTTACTTCAATGAGTATTCAGTTTAACATTTATTGGTGATAAATTATTCCAAGCAATTTCATTTTTATGCTTTTGTTTTTTGCACTACTCGACCTATTAATAATTATTAAGCAGAACAAAGGTCAAGTCATCATGTGGAAGTTGCTTGCATGTTTTCTGGAGCTCCTGTTTCTCCATTGGCATCCATCGTTTTGTAGTTAAAATGGACCAAACACTGCAGCGGCCGCAGGCATTGAGCTCATTGTATTGTTGGCATCCAGCAGCGAGTGCTGCTGACCCTGCACATTACATGGCTAACACTGAAGCCCGTGGCAGCTCCTGTCTCTCTGCTTGTGCCGATAATACAGCTTATTTGGGTCATTAACTCATATGGATGTATTGAACTCAGTGTTTTTTTTTTCACTTGAGAGGAAATGGACTGTGCATAAGTTTGGATGGATTTAGCTCTTTGAAGTCCTGTTCTCAATAAATATTTTTTTCTTTAACCCAAGTACAGTGTATTTCCACTAACAAATTAATTTTGTATATAAGTTATTTAAATGCCACAGCATGCTAAGAAGAGGCTGTAAAATTGAATCTCAAATGTCTGCAGGCCAAAAGACTGAAATGCAATTTTAGAGGAAGGTGTTTCATGAACTGATTTTTTTTCTTCTTCTTCTTTTTTTAAATAGTAATCTGAGCGGTCTTCTTTACACAAGATAGACCTTGAGGCTCACCTGAACTCACTTGGTGGCAGCATGGCTCAAATATTCTGACATAATGGCTTTTTTATGGAGAGGAAATTGGATTGTAGAGTTCAGATGTGCCTATCTGTTTTGAATTCCAGCTATGAATAAATATATGACTTTCAAACCTCTTACTTAGCAATGTAACTGAGGATTTGTTTTGGTGTTACTGCATTTGCATTTTAGATTTGTATCTGCTTTAAGGTGTTTAGAAATGCAAGATTTCCCATAGCTTACAGATTTCTTTCAGGCTTGCTGGGCTAGCTTCTGGTGTGTTAAGTTAATTGGTTATACTTTTTTTAAATGGTTGGTTTTTTTATATATTTTTCAGAAATGGTTATTATGCTGGTTATGTTCTGTTGCTTCAGGTTTGTCGTTCACACATTAATTAACTCTGGCTCTCTCAAATGGCGTGTTTTTCATTCCTATATTCAGGGCCGTGAAACCGACTGAAGTACACATTCCTGGCCGTCCCGTTCTATGCTGGAACAGTAAGCCTGTCATTTGAGTGTTGACCTGGGAGAGTAGTGCTGTGATTACACTTCACTTCATAGGGCATAGGGCGTGTGTGTGTGTGTGTGTGTGTGTGTGTGTGCGCGCAAGAAGATAAACTACCTGTTTGATGGATTTCTCTAAGCACAGCTACATGTGACCTTCTATACCTGATTTCATTCCACATAGCCTACAGCTTAAGATGGCCATTTGTCTCTGGTAACTGGTGTGTCACTCATTAGTCATCTGGTTTCAATTGTATGGCTTTTAACTGGACCATGCACAACTTCAAAGAAACCCCTCGTGCAGATTTTTGTGGCTGGGCTGCCAGCCTGATATGAAGGAACTCTTACTGCGATGACTTTTTGAGTTCGGGCAGAGCCTGACTGTAGGGTAAAGCTGCCATTTGTGTCTCCCAATTGGAGACCAGACTTTGCTTGTTTGCCCATCAAAAAAACGATCACTGGCTCAGGTTCCAAAGCCAGATGTCAAGACCCATATTTTCCACCAGTGTGAATGATAAATGGTTCCACTGTGCACTTTGATTGTATGTTTGATTTGTATGCAGCCTTGTATGGGACATATGGCTCCCATTAGGGCAGGGCTAGGTTATGTGAGGGCAGGCATGCGAAGCTTGGGAGGATGGTGTGTGAACAGTGCATTTGAGTTGGTGCGTTTGTGGTTAGAAGCAGCAGTCTTGGAGCCTGACTCAAGATTGTGTTTTAATGACACAGCTGAGCTGGGGTGGTGTGGGAGTGAGAGGAGGGAAGTATTGCAGGGCAGTAGTTTAGTTATCCTTGAGTGTATTTACATATTGGCAGCCATTTAACTCCACAAACTCCTACACGTTCACTGGCACTCATGCCAGACTCAATTTTTACAACTACATTGTATGCCTGGCTGATGTGTATTTCTGTGTGTCCACTTCTGCTTGTAGGCCATTTAGTCTCTAGTGCTTGTTTTCATTTGATTCAGTGATATTAACCTTTTGGCCAAAAAGGTTAGTCTCTACAGGAACAATCAAAGTGATCACATCACATAATATTTAGACAGCCTGTTGACAGCTAGCAGCTGAGATTGATATTTCTGAAACATGACCTCCCAAGCTTCAGGGTTGGGGGTTGTAGCATTTCTTGTCGGTATGTAAAATTAAAGTTAGCTCACGCTTGACTGTCATTACTTGAACGTTATTGGGTAATGTTAATGCACGGTCTCTGGCTGACTTGATGACCTCTTTCGTAGAACCCGGTATTTCATGCACAGTAAAAGTCTTTTCCAAAGTAATTGGCAGAGGTGCCGTATGGCATTTAATTCTATTAAACGTCCAAAATCAGAAATAATGTCCCTACTTTCCCCCTTTCTGAGTGATCCCACAGAAACTTGGCCATTCTAGTTACATTTTCTTTCAGCACTTTGGATTCAACACATTTACTTTAAATAGGGACAAATTAAAAAACCCTCCAAATAGGCCTTTTCTTGAGAGTGGTACATTTTTGGTTAGTGTTATTAGTAATGTTGGTTTGCTAGTCTCAACACTTTTTAGCTTTTAGTACTGCGGTTGCTCTGTCAGGCAAAAACATCATGCTGATGCAATTTATGCTTGTATGTTATAATAGAAATGTACAAGGCATAAACTTGGTTGTTATTATATTCAGTTGGGGGGTATATTTCCCAGTCAGATTAGTCTTAGAATAACCACAGATGTATTTTTGAAAGAGCATGACATAAGGATTTCTGATTCTATGGATATACTGCTCCTATTTCGTTCTCATTTTAGCCAGGATTTTCTTCTGCATTTTCCAATTTCCTGTTTTTGTGTGTTACTGTCATAACATTTATCTTTTAGTATGAATTGGAAATACCTCAGTTTCAATAATCCCCCTCTCGCTCCCTCTACCTCTCTCTTGCCATTGCCGATGTTTACTTTCCTGCAGAGTGTGGTTTCAGCTTCAAAGCCAGCTCAAGACTGCGTATGCCCTCCTCCTGCCTCTTTTCTTACCCACCCAATGCTCCACTTCCCCTGTCCTTCCTCCAACTAAATAGTTGCTAGCTGCTACACTTAATGGTGGCTTTGTGTGTGAGCTGCTGCTGTTTGCATGTCTGGCTTTAGCAGAAGAGGAAATCCAAGAAAGGGAGGAGGCAGGAAAGGAAAGACTGCATTGGAACCTCACTTGTTTGGATGATTTTCTTTTAAAACAACACTGCTATTAATTTCTAACCTGTTTTTGCCATTACCTTTTAGTTAAAGTTAAATGGCTGATGTTTGACTGTAAGGAAAGAGGACTGGCAGTGAGCAAGGTAGAGGGTAGGAATGATGGCAGGCGAGATGCCACCGAGGCAGTTTAACTGACTGCTTTGCTTTTCTTCTATTTCAGATCAGGAAGCTGTGTCGGTCGAGGTTCGAGAAAGAAACATGGCTTCCCAGGGTGAGTTAATAGTTTTCAGACATACACTCAAACTCTTTCACCTTCTTGCTCTCTCCAGCTTTTGTTTTATCCACGCACTCACTCACACTCACTGACCAGTACGCAATGTGTTTGTAACTTTGCAGCATTTCAAACCTGCCTCTTCTCCTGGTGCAGATTCATGTTCTCATTAGAGCAAAGTGAATTAGTTATTGATTTCAATTTGAAATACGGAGCACATGTAAAATTTAATTTTATGCTTGAAGAGACTTTTACTGGTAAATCAAACATAATTTAAGTATGAAACTTTGGGAAACTAATAGCATGAGAAGCAGGTTAGAAATCCATTCATTGTAGTGGCTCTAAACTAAAAATGAGTTTGAAATTAATCTGAAACTGGATTAATAATTGTGTATTTTACTTCTTGGCAATAATTGTTCAGACATAGTTTAGATGCTTTTAAGCTCCACACTGTTGCTTAGAAATGACAAAGCGGACCAAACCGGTTTGTCTGCATTATGAAGTCACTTCACAAAAGAATTTAATGTGGATTTACAAGTTGCTTATGGTGATTAGAAAGGTAGTTAGACTGACTTGTTCAAATGTTTTTGTGTTTTCTTGATGCAGATTTCTAATTCTTTCTCTTTCCAGCTGATCTGATGGAGCTCGACATGGCCATGGAGCCGGACCGTAAGGCAGCAGTCAGTCACTGGCAGCAACAGTCTTACCTGGATTCAGGCATCCATTCAGGGGCCACCACAACCGCTCCCTCCCTTAGTGGGAAGGGCAACCCTGAGGAAGACGATGTCGACAACCAGGTCATGTATGAGTGGGAGCAGGGCTTCAACCAGAACTTTGCCCAGGAACAAGTACAAGGTAGGTCATGGTGTCTACAATTTGTGATCTTTTAAGGAAGACCAGTTTTCTGTATATCGAATCTTGTATGGCCCAAATAGCCGCTTTAATCCCAAGATGTAACAAAACGTTCTGTCTCTTCTAGACATAGATGGTCAGTATGCCATGACACGTGCCCAGCGGGTGCGTGCAGCGATGTTCCCAGAGACTCTTGAGGAGGGCATGCAGATCCCCTCCACACAGTATGATGCAGCAAACCCCACCAACGTTCAGAGGCTGGCAGAGCCCTCGCAAATGCTCAAACATGCTGTGGTCAATCTGATCAACTACCAAGATGACGCTGAGCTGGCAACCAGAGCCATACCAGAACTCACCAAACTACTCAATGATGAGGACCAGGTAGTTATCCATGACAACTGTGGCTCAGTATTGGCTCTGAACTTTTTGTTTTCCCTAGTCATTCCGTAACACGTGTGCCCTGTCTCTTCCCAGGTTGTAGTAAACAAAGCAGCAGTAATGGTCCACCAGCTTTCAAAGAAAGAAGCTTCTCGCCACGCCATTATGCGCTCTCCTCAGATGGTGTCTGCTATTGTCAGGACCATGCAGAACACAAATGATGTGGAGACAGCTCGCTGCACCGCAGGAACACTCCACAACCTGTCCCATCACAGAGAGGGTTTGCTGGCCATTTTCAAGTCTGGAGGAATACCAGCTCTAGTTAAAATGCTTGGGTATGTGAAAGGAGGGTGGACTTGATTTGGAAGTTTTTTTTTTTTTTCTTGAGTTTCCATTGTCTTCATGTACTGTAACTCTCCAGTACAGGAAGGCAGGAAGCGGTGTGGTGGGATGTTTCCACTGTGGTAAAGAGGGGGGAAAACAACATTGCCTTGTTTTGGCCCAAACCAGATTTGTTCCAATCCAGTTGTTCAACAACACAGCCCAATTTAGTTTTGTTATTGGTAAATGGCTACATTTTGACACAGTGGCCCATCAATTGTAACAAGAGAAACATGAAAGATTCTAACTGGCTGTTAACTCATCAAAGACAGAGGATTTGGAGAGGAAGGTCCTTTTGAGAAATCTAATCCATTTCTAGTTGTGGTTATTTCCCAATGGGACAGTAATCTAATAAACCTTTTTGTTTGTTCTGCAGTTCACCAGTGGACTCAGTCCTGTTCTATGCCATTACCACCCTCCACAACCTCCTCCTGCACCAGGAAGGAGCCAAGATGGCTGTCCGTTTAGCTGGGGGTCTACAGAAAATGGTGGCTCTGCTCAACAAGACCAATGTCAAGTTCTTGGCCATCACCACTGACTGTCTCCAGATACTGGCTTATGGAAACCAAGAAAGCAAGGTGTGTGACTGTGTGTGTGACTGTGTGTGTGACTGTGTGTGTGACTGTGTGTGTGACTGTGTGTGTGTGTGACTGTGTGTGTGTGTGACTGTGTGTGTGTGTGACTGTGTGTGTGTGTGACTGTGTGTGTGTGTGACTGTGTGTGTGTGTGACTGTGTGTGTGTGTGACTGTGTGTGTGTGTGACTGTGTGTGTGTGTGACTGTGTGTGACTGTGTGTGTGACTGTGTGTGTGTGTGACTGTGTGTGTGTGTGACTGTGTGTGTGTGTGACTGTGTGTGTGTCTGTGTGTGTGTGTGTGTGTGACTGTGTGTGTGTGTGTGTGTGTGTGTGACTGTGTGTGTGTGTGACTGTGTGTGTGTGTGTGTGACAGTGACAAAACTGTGTTTACACTTGGTAACACAAACTTTTTGTGCTTTCTCTTGTGTAGTTGATAATCTTGGCCAGTGGTGGACCCCAGGCATTGGTCAACATCATGAGGACTTACACTTACGAGAAGCTGTTGTGGACCACAAGCCGTGTTCTCAAAGTTCTGTCAGTCTGCTCCAGTAACAAGCCTGCCATTGTAGAAGCTGGTATGTTTGGCCTCCTAAACATTAAAATGTGTAGTGGAATATGAGCTTGAATATCATTATTATATTGTAAATGGGTGAGGTTCTTTTTTTTTTTTTTTTTTTTTTAAGCTTATTTTAAAATGCATTTATAACTGCAAATACTGTAATGCAAACAGCATAATCAAATAAAAGGAACATGTGATTTAAAATGTTTTTTTTCCTTCTGTCCAGGAGGCATGCAAGCTCTAGGACTCCACCTGACAGACCCGAGCCAGAGACTGGTCCAGAACTGTCTCTGGACACTCAGGAACTTATCAGATGCTGCCACCAAACAGGTGATGAGAACTGCCCTGTGTACCAACATTAAAATCTTTTTTTTATTTTTTATTTTTTTTGTCAGAGACATCAACTTAATAAACCCCAGAGCCAATCAGAGGGATGAGAAACCCATTTTAAATTTTCTTTTGTTGTTAAAATTCATCATAGCACCAAGCATTCTCCATGCCTTTGATACGGTGTACCCGTCAGCCCTTTCATGCTAACTTCACAACTGTCTTTCTCTCTAGGAGGGAATGGAGGGTCTCCTAGGAACTCTGGTCCAGCTGCTCGGCAGTGACGACATTAATGTGGTGACCTGTGCTGCTGGCATCCTGTCTAACCTGACCTGCAACAACTACAAGAACAAGATGATGGTCTGCCAGGTGAGTACACACTTTAGTTTCGGTTTTCACATACTCTCATCTAAATATTTTGACCAGTTTGTGTCCTGTGTGAATTTATAAGTCAATATCTTTCTAACAATTTTTTTTTTCCTCACTTAGGTTTGTTTTTAAATCTTATACAACCAGTAAAAGTGAATCTCTGTATCATGAATCTGTTATGCCATCTGTTCCTCTTCAGGTTGGAGGTATTGAGGCATTAGTTCGCACAGTGCTTCGGGCCGGAGACCGAGAAGACATCACAGAACCAGCTATTTGTGCCCTGCGTCACCTCACATCTCGGCACCAGGACGCAGAGATGGCACAGAATGCTGTCAGACTGCACTACGGCCTGCCCGTGGTCGTCAAATTACTGCATCCGCCATCACACTGGCCACTCATTAAGGTACGCACACGTGGATTTGACGGCAGCAGTCGTCCACATAAACAGCGCTTCATACTGTGGTGTTTCCGGTTAAATCAGTTTACCCTGGACGAGTCATTGAATCTAAAATAATGGCCAAAACCTATCACTGTATTACTTCTGTGGAAAAGTTGAGTTGGCTATTAATCCATGTAAGCAAGACTGAATTAATGTTTTGATGTGCATTGAGAATGCAACAGGTTACTGCTGGAAGTTTCAAATCATCTGGTTTTCGGCCCAGTCCTGGCCTTTAATATCCCTACGAAGTGTTTTGGACTGATGGACACAGAAAACATGCATTTGTACAGTTTTGTTCTAGTCACTAGAGGAGTCAAAATTAGTCCCAAATTACAAACCCAATCATTTAAAGGTCTTACAGGAGGAAGGTATAATAATGTCTAGGAACAATGCATTCTAAAATTTGTGTGAATACAAATGTATACCTTTTTTTTTTAAAACCACTTTTGGCTTCTTGGATTCTTTATCAGATGTGACTAATGGCTACTTATAAAACGGGCTTAATTGACATGTAAATATCTTTTGTCCGATAGGCTACAGTTGGTCTGATCCGTAACCTGGCTCTATGCCCTGCAAACCACGCTCCTCTGAGGGAGCAGGGAGCCATCCCCAGACTGGTTCAGCTGCTGGTCAGAGCACACCAAGACACACAGAGACGCACCAGCATGGGAGGCACGCAGCAGCAGTTTGTGGTGAGAACACACACACACACACACACACCCCTTCGCAACAAACACTAGCATGGCATAATTTCTGGGACATGCAGCTCAGTGGTGCCAAGCCATCTTTACACCTAGCAGAACTCAGTCTCACACAGTGGCCACAAAATTGAAACCTAGAACTGATGCCAGATTTGGTACTTACGTGATTTCCTAATCCTAATGGGGTCCCTACAGTTATAACCTGACTACCTGTTTGTTCATTCATCAGGAGGGAGTTCGTATGGAGGAGATTGTGGAGGGCTGCACAGGAGCACTTCACATCCTTGCCAGAGATGTCCACAACAGAATAGTCATCAGAGGACTCAACACCATTCCACTCTTTGTACAGGTAAAAGTTAGTTAGGCTCTGTTCTTGCGCTTGTGTCATCATGTTGCAATCGTTCTAAACTTTGAGTAGTGTGATTAAATGCTTTTTAGGCATCATTTTAGATGGATTAGGGACCATTAGGGTCATTTTTAGTCAGATTAGTTTTTTTTGTTTTTTTATAAAAAACTCCATACCATGGTTGTTCCAGATGCTCAGGAATTACATTTATTTAACCACCTGGTGTGTGTCCTTACAATCTACGAGTCTCTGCTTGTGGCATCCTTTCAGATCATGTGAGTACTGTGAAGGCTGAGATTTCTTTCTCTACATTTGTGTGTGCAGCTGTTGTATTCTCCCATTGAGAACATCCAGCGTGTAGCAGCAGGCGTCCTGTGTGAGCTGGCCCAGGACAAGGAGGCTGCAGAGGCCATCGAGGCTGAGGGAGCAACCGCCCCACTCACAGAGCTGTTGCACAGCCGCAACGAAGGAGTCGGTATGTTCACAAAAAACTCATTTACAAGGGCTGCTCCTTGGCTATGCGATGTTCACAAGCAGTCTGAGAAATTGTTGTAGTCTTCCATGGACTTTATTGACGTAGACAAGTGAAGCAACCTTTTATGTTGGAACTGTATTCATGTCAATACCTGGCCTCTTGATTGTCTCGTCTGTGATAGCTGTGGCATTGCTTTTTGGAGTAAGTTGCTTTCTGACTGTCAACCCCTCCATCTTCTCTCAGCCACATACGCTGCAGCAGTTCTGTTCCGTATGTCTGAGGACAAACCCCAAGACTACAAGAAACGCCTCTCTGTGGAACTCACCAGCTCGCTCTTCAGGACAGAACCAATGGCCTGGAACGAGGTATGAAGCGCTCCAAATCGGATGTTTTCAAATTGCCCAGCAGTACATTTGTGCACAGCACCCAGATGCTAGTGCACCAAAGTTGACTTCAAAATGTAAATAAAAGTCTGCATAACTGTGGTGTAATGACTCACTGTGGTCTTACTGAAACTTTTGCCACCCTGCTCATCCTTGTCTGTGTGTTGCTCTGCAGACCGGAGACCTGGGTTTGGACATTGGCGCTCAGGGAGAGCCTCTGGGCTACAGACAGGAAGGTAAGTCACCTCACCCTTTTTTTTTTATTTTAATTTGCTCAGCTCTCCATTCCTCCTGCACTAACCGCTTTAATTGGCTCGGAGCCAGCCAAGTGAAAACAAAACCTTGAGGGTGGTAGATATATTGGAGATCACACTGGCCGCCGCAGATGGACTTCTGTTGGTGGAACCAAAGTAAACTAAGCCCCAAGTTTAGCTTCAGTTCAAAGTCTTTCACAGCTGTAGCTTGAACTGAGTCCACCGATAGTTTTGTCTGCTGGAGGATGGACCGTGTGTAGTGTTGGGTTTGAATGATCGTACTACTGTGTGACAAGCTTGGTTTGTTAACCTGCTTCTAACAACTGCTCTGCTTCCCCTGCCTCTCCTCCATCCACCACTTCCTCCCCCAGACCCAAGCTACCGTTCCTTCCATTCGGGGGGTTACGGAGGGGACTCGATGGGTATGGAGCCCATGATGGACCATGATTTGGGTGGGGTCCACCACCCGGTCCAGGACTACCCCCCTGTAGAGGGGCTGCCTGACCTGGGACACGCCCAGGAACTGATAGAGGGCCTGCCCCCTGGCGACTCCAACCAACTGGCCTGGTTTGATACCGACCTGTAAATACCAAGACCAACATTACACTACACTTTCTACTAGGTAAGAATACATGTTCACAGTAGCATTGTGTTGGCCAAAATAAGTGAGGCATTTTTTGGGGCAAGAAGTAAAAGCACAGTAGGGAGGTTTTCTGTCTGGGTAAAATGGCTGTGGGAGGGAGGGGGAGAGGAGAGTGGATTCACTCACTGAGGCTGCTGCATGTTTAGACTGTTTCCTAATTGCAAAGCTGTGTTATGTGGTGTGTGTGTGTGTGATGTTACTTGGCGTTTGATCTGTGTGTGTGGTCTTTACCAACAACCGTGCCGTCTCCTTCTCACCTCCTGTTTTTCCCCTCATTCAGAGTTTCTTTTCTTTTTTTCACCCTCTCTCCTCCCTTTGCAGCTGTATCATATGATCTGGATGAACCTGCATCATGATTCGCCCATATGGAGGAGGCGGGGTTTCAGAAAGTGCCTGAGGAAGACTCAACAACAGCAAGCAGAGTTTCCTGTCTATGGGAACTCCATTGGGACAAACTAGATTTAAATGCGGTTCTGGTCTCAGCCTGACGGAGGGCTGACTTTCAAATCCTGACATGACATGGATTTTGATCTCAACAGTTGATTTTTGAAAAACACTTTATGTACTTTTTTTCATTTTTACTCATTTGATTGTTTTACTTTTTTATTCTTTTTTTTTTTTTTTCCCCCCTCAAGTCTATAATGGTACAAACTGATTCTAGCTGGCTTTTTTTTTCATTCTGAATTATGATATTCATCTCTTGTTTTTGCAGTCCCTTGTATTTTAAGTCTCTGGTAGTGTTGAGTTTGTTTTTTTTAGTGGTAATGCTTCATCCAAGTAAAGACTCTGATCACATTTTAAATGGTGTCCAAACACTAAATTTAATCAGTTGAATTGTATTCTGATGATAAAGTGTAACATTGTGTAGCTTTTGTATAAAAAAAAAAAACATGAATTGGAAATCATGGTCCAAATATCAAGCTATTTTCTTGCTTTAAGGTGGACACTGATGTGTCTCTGCTGTTCCAAAGGGGGGTGTAGCTGACCTAGCTGGATGGGTGTGGCTGTGGAAGGTTGGGGGTGGAGGAGGGCTCCAATTGGTCTGTTACTAATGGGTGGGGTAGTGGGAGGAGCTGGTTGCTGTAGCCTGCTGTGTTCTGAAACAATAAAATGGACTGTCATTTCACCTGGATGCCTCCACGTCTCATTTCACCGAAACTTTGAATCAACGAGGACACAAGTTAACACAGCAAGTGGTAAAAATGTGGTAACCATTTTAGTCTTCAGCTTTTCACTGTATCCCAAAGCCTTCTAAAGAAAAGACTATAGGACATGGTACAAATAAAATTATGATTCCAACTGGGTCGTCTGGTTGCCAGACCAAGTAAACCACAAAAAAAGGTAAAGGCAGGTTTGTTAAACTAAACTTCAATTCTCTGCTAAGAATGCAGAATTCGGACAGCAGTGGTCATGTGCTGAACAGTCCTCAGACCGCAAAGGTAACTGATGACGCGACACACGTGTGACCTTCAGTTTAACACCTCAAATGATGGCTAGGTAGCAAGGTGAGAAAACTATCAAACTGAAAACAAATGTCCACATCCACCTACAGAGGCCATGCAGTTTGGGCAAGCCAGTTCAGTTCACTATCTTCCTCATGAGAATTTGTCAAATTGCAGTTGGTATAACTTGGTGGATGATATTACACAACTGAATGACAGCTGTGTTTGCTGCAGCTTTACTGAGCTTAGTAAGATTTGCATATAAAACGAGAACCTGGAGTAAAGAACTAAATGCAACTGCAACTGGTGGCTGTGTGTGCATCCAAGTTAAACAAATTGGGACTAATGGTAGACCCCTGATATACCTGGGATCAAGATGACTGAAATAAAAGTACTATATTTCTAGAACAGACACACAGTTGTGATTTCGGGGAACTGTAACATCAGCCCAGTCTTTAGAGAATTACCTGTCTTAAACCTTCCCGTACTCAAGTAGAAGTACAGATACTTGTGTTAAAAAATACTCTGGTAAAAGTAGAAGTACTGATTTAACTTCATTACTCAAGTAAAAGTAAGAAGTACAGGCTTGGAAATTTACTTAAAGTATAAAAGTAAAAGCAGCCTTGCGAGTGACCATTTTTTTATGCAAAGCTATCTGGACCACACAAATGTTAACTTCAGTGGACATGGAAAAAAGGCTCTTTATATGCCATTGGCTACATTTTAAATGGATGTCTGCCAATAGGCCTAAAACATCACACATATGATATGAATTCAGTTGTGATTCTGTGAGAATTCACAGATACAGTTTCTCTTTTTTTAATCTTCCCATTAACATTTAAAGGAATCTACATGTATGTGTGTGTGCTCAAATATGGCTTCTGGAAAGAAAATAAACGATAAAATATGAATTACTAAACAGATAATTAAGAAGTTCCCCATACATTTAGAGTTACAACTAACTCCACTGAAATTATTTTAAACTAAAGTAACAATTTTGTAAAAATGTAAGGAGAAGAAAGTACTGATATTGGTGTAAAAAAATGTAAGGAGTAAAAGTAAAAATATCAGAAAAATCTACTTGAGTACAGTAACAAAGTATTTGTACTTCGTTACTTCCCATCTCTGCATTTCAGTGTGTGATTGCATAAAGGAAAAATATCTTTCACAGTTTTTGTGTTATCACTGTTTAAGTTTAGTGCTCCTTTTAGCTTTTTCTGCATTTCTGATGGGTGGGTATTAGACTGATGTGTGACTTAGACTTTTGGTGTAGTTTTGCATGTTCTTCCAGACTTTCTTTGTCTTTATGACTTTTTTCGACATACCATACTATGACTTTTTATCCCTTTTTTCGACATACTATACTGTGACTTTTTCCAATATACTATGACTTTTTTACATTCTATACCATGACTTTTTTTAACATATCATACAATAACTATGGATCAGTGGTCAGCACTGCTCCAACTAGCACCATCAAGTAGGAACTGCTGACTCTGACCCTTGGTTCCATCCCAGTCCGGGCCATTTTGTGTTCAGTTTTTTTCCGACATACCTTGCTATGACTTTTTAATGACTTTCTTCAACATACTATGCTATGACTGTTTTCAACAAACGCTATTTGGTGGCATGGTGACTCAGTGGTTTGCACTGCTCCAACTAGCTCCAGCAAGTAGGCACTGCAGAGTCCAATCCCCAGTCTGGGCTGGGCCTTCTTGTGTGGAGTTTGCATGTTCTTCCAGACTTTCTTTGACATACTATGCTATGACTTTTTTTTATCACTTTTTCAACATACTATACTATGCTTTTTTTATCTCTTATTTCAACATAGTATACTATGACTTTTTTATCTCTTATTTCAACATAGTATGCTATGACTTTTTTCGACATACTATACTGTTGACTTTTTTTTGACATACTGTAATATGACTTTTTAATGGCTTCTATCGACTTACTATACTATGACTGTTTTATCACTTTTTTCGACAAATTATACTATGACTTTTTTCATCATACTATGACTTTATCACATTTTTCAACATACTATATACTATGACTTAACATTCACTTTTTTGACATACTATACTATGCTTTTTTTGATAAACTAGACTTTTTTATGACTTTTTTCAATATACTATACTATGATTTTGATACCGTTTTCGACAGACTGTACTATGACTTTTTTGACATACTATACTGTGACTTTTATCACTTTTCTTTGACATACTATGACTTTTTTTTTTAACATGAGATACTAAGACTTTTTTGGCATACTATACTATGTGTTTTTTTTTCAAAATAATATGATGACTATGTCTCAGTGGTTAGCACTACTCCATCTAACACCATCAAATAGACACTGCAGACTCTGACCTTTGGTCCGAACCCAGTCCGGTTTTTATGACTTATTTTGACATACTATACTATGACTGTTTAATCACTTTTTCAGACATTCTATACTCTGACTTTTTATAGATTTTTTGACATATTATACTATGACTTTTTTCAACATACTATACTATGACATTTTTATCACTTTTTTCAACATACCATAATTTGACTTTTTTATCACTTTTTTTCGACGTGCTATACTATGACTATAGCACTGCTCCAAGTAGGAAATTTCAATAGACACCTTCTCGTGTCGAGTTTTCATGTTCTTCCAGACTTTCTTTAACAAACTATACTATGACTTTCTTATCACTTTTTCAACATACTAAAGTATGAATTTTTTATTACTTTTTTTGACATAATATGCTATGACTTTTTATGACTTTATTCGACATACTATACAATGACTTTTTATGACTTTATTCGACATACTATACAATAACTTTTTCTACGTACTACACTACACTTTATTTTTTCAACATACTATACTAAAACAATAAAAACAAGAGCATTTCTGTGGGGGAAACTAATAACATTACTAATAACTGAATTGACGATGATGGGATTCGAACCCATGCATGTAAAGCACAACGGATCAGCTTAATGAATTTAAGGTACTATGAATTTTTTGACGTACTATACTATGACTTTTTCTACATACTATACTATGACTTTTTTCGACATACTACACTATGACTTTTTTATCACTTTTTTCGACATACTATACTATGACATTTTTATCACATTTTTTGACATACTATACTATGATTTTTTTATCACTTTTTCGACATACAATACTATGACTTTTTTATCACTTTTTTCTACATACTATAATATGCCTGTTTTGATATACTATACTATGACTTATTCTACATACTACACTATGATTTTGTTTAACATACTATTCCAGAACAATGATAACATGAGCATTTCTCTGGGAGAAACTGATAACAATGTTGCAAAGAGAGAGATTTAAATGCAGCAAGTTATCTTGTTAACATGCAACTGTAGCAGAATAACTGAATTGACAAGAATGGGATTCAAACCCATGCATGCAAAGAAGAATGGATCAGCTGTCAATCACCTTAACCACTCAGCCACAAACTCTGCCCTTTCTGCTACACTTCTTGACATACTATGACTGTTTTATCACTTCTTTCGACATACTATACTATGACTGTTTTATCACTTTTTTCGACATACTATACTATGACTGTTTTATCACTTTTTTCAAATACTATGACTTTTTTCGACATACTATACTATGACTGTTTTATCACTTTTTTCGACATACTATACTATGACTGTTTTATCACTTTTTTCAAATACTATGACTTTTTTCGACAAACTATACTATGACTGTTTTATCACTTTTTTCGACATACTATACTATGACTGTTTTATCACTTTTTTCGACATACTATACTAAGAGTTTAATAACGTGAGCATTTCTCTGGGAGAAACTGATAATGATAACACACACGAGAGTGATTTGATTTGATTGCAACCAGTTATCTTGTTAACATGCAACTGTACCAGAATAACTATAACTATTTTGTCACTTTTTTCAACATACTATGACTTTTTTCGACATACTATACTATGACTGTTTTATCACTTTTTCGACATTCTATACTGTGAGTTTTTTGTCACTTTTTTGACATACTATACTATGATTACTATTCCAAAACAATAACGTGAGCATTTCGCTGGGAGAAACTGATAATGTTCCAACACACACACGCACACACGCACACACACACACACACACACACACACACACACACACACACACACACACACACACACACACAAAGAGAGTGTTTTGAATGCAACCAGTTATCTTGTTAACATGCAACTGTAGCAGAATAACTGAATTGACGAGAATGGGATTCAAACCCATGCATGCAAAGAAGAATAGATCAGCTGTCAATCACCTTAACCACTCAGCCACCAACTCTGTCCTTTCTGTTACACTTTTTGACATACAATACTATGACTGTTTCATCACTTTTTTCGACATACTATACTATGGCTTTTTTATCACTTTTTTCGACATACTGTACTGTCAATCACCTTAACCACTCAACCACCAACTCTGCCCCGTCTGTCACTCTTTTTGACATACTATACTAAGAGACATACTATACTATGACTGTTTTATCACTTTTTTCGACATACTATACTATGGCTTTTTTATCACTTTTTTCGACATACTATACTATGACTGTTTTATCACTTTTTTCAACATACTGTACTGTCAATCACCTTATACATACTATACTGTGAGATTTTTCTCACTTTTTTAGACATACTAAAGTATTACTTATAAAATGATATACTGATAATGTTCCAACACACACAAGAGAGTAATTTGATTTGAATGCAACCAGTTATCTTGTTAACATGCAACTGTAGCAGAATAACTGAATTGACGAGAATGGGATTCAAACCCATGCGTGCAAAGAAGAATGGATCAGCCGTCAATCACCTTAACCACTCAGCCACCAACTCTGCCCTGCCTGTTACACTTTTTGACATACAATACTATGACTGTTTCATCACTTTTTTCGACATACTATACTATGGCTTTTTTATCACTTTTTAGGCCTTACTGTACTGTCTCACCTTCCACCCTGCCCTGTCTGTCACTCTTTTTGACATACTGTACTAAGAGACATAGTATACTATGACTATTTTATCACTTTTTTCGACATACTATACTATGACTGTTTTATCACTTTTTTCGACATACTATACTATGACTGTTTTATCACTTTTTTCGACATACTATGACTTTTTTCGACATACTATACTATGACTGTTTTATCACTTTTTTCGACATACTATACTATGACTGTTTTATCACTTTTTCGACATACAATACTATGACTGTTTAATCACTTTTTTCGACATACTATACTATGACATTTTTATCATTTTTTTCAACATACTGTACTGTCAATCACCTTAACCACTCAGCCACCAACTCTGCCCTTTCTTTTACACTTTTTGACATATTATGACTGTTTTATCACTTTTTTCGGCATACTACACTATGACTGTTTTCTCACTTTTTTAGACATACTATAGTATTACTTATAAAATGATATACTGATAATGTTCCAACACACACAAGAGAGTAATTTGATTTGAATGCAACCAGTTATCTTGTTAACATGCAACTGTAGCAGAATAACTGAATTGACAAGAATGGGATTCAAACCCATAAAACCCATTCGTGCAAAGAAGAATAGATCAGCTGTCACTCACCTTAACCACTCAGCCACCAACTCTGCCCTTTCTGCTACACTTCTTGACATACTATGACTGTTTTATCACTTTTTTCAAATACTATGACTTTTTTCGACATAGTATACTATGACTGTTTTATCACTTTTTTCGACATACTATACTATGACTGTTTTATCACTTTTTTCGACATACTATACTATGACTGTTTTATCACTTTTTTTGACATACTATACTATGACTGTTTTATCACTTTTTTCAAATACTATGACTTTTTGACAACTGTAGCAGAATACCTGAATTGACAAGAATAGGATTCAAACCCATAAAACCCATTCGTGCAAAGAAGAATGGACCAGCTGTTCCAAAGGGGGGTGTAGCTGACCTAGCTGGATGGGTGTGGCTGTGGAAGGTTGGGGGGGGAGGAGGGCTCCAATTGGTCTGTTACTAATGGGTGGGGTAGTGGGAGGAGCTGGTTGCTGTAGCCTGCTGTGTTCTGAAACAATAAAATGGACTGTCATTTCACCTGGATGCCTCCACGTCTCATTTCACCGAAACTTTGAATCAACGAGGACACAAGTTAACACAGCAAGTGGTAAAAATGTGGTAACCATTTTAGTCTTCAGCTTTTCACTGTATCCCAAAGCCTTCTAAAGAAAAGACTATAGGACATGGTACAAATAAAATTATGATTCTAACTGGGTCGTCTGGTTGCCAGACCAAGTAAACCACAAAAAAAGGTAAAGGCAGGTTTGTTAAACTAAACTTCAATTCTCTGCTAAGAATGCAGAATTCGGACAGCAGTGGTCATGTGCTGAACAGTCCTCAGACCGCAAAGGTAACTGATGACGCGACACACGTGTGACCTTCAGTTTAACACCTCAAATGATGGCTAGGTAGCAAGGTGAGAAAACTATCAAACTGAAAACAAATGTCCACATACACCTACAGAGGCCATGCAGTTTGGGCAAGCCAGTTCAGTTCACTATCTTCCTCATGAGAATTTGTCAAATTGCAGTTGGTATAACTTGGTGGATGATATTACACAACTGAATGACAGCTGTGTTTGCTGCAGCTTTAGTGAGCTTAGTAAGATTTGCATATAAAACAAGAACCTGGAGTAAAGAACTAAATGCAACTGCAACTGGTGGCTGTGTGTGCATCCAAGTTAAACCAATTGGGACTAATGGTAGACCCCTGATATACCTGGGATCAAGATGACTGAAATAAAAGTACTATATTTCTAGAACAGATACACAGTTGTGATTTCGGGGAACTCTAACATCAGCCCAGTCTTTAGAGAATTACCTGTCTTAAACCTTCCCGTACTCAAGTAGAAGTACAGATACTTGTGTTAAAAAATACTCTGGTAAAAGTAGAAGTACTGATTTAACTTATTTACTCAAGTAAAAGTAAGAAAGTACAGGCTTGGAAATTTACTTAAAGTATAAAAGTAAAAGCAGCCTTGCAAATGACCACCATTTTTTTTATGCAAAGCTATCTGGACCACACAAATGTTAACTTCAGTGGACATGGAAAAAAGGCTCTTTATATGCCATTGGCTACATTTTAAATGGATGTCTGCCAATAGGCCTAAAACATCACACATATGATATGAATTCAGGTGTGATTCTGTGAGAATTCACAGATACAGTTTCTCTTTTTTTAATCTTCCCATTAACATTTAAAGGAATCTACATGTATGTGTGTGTGCTCAAATATGGCTTCTGGAAAGAAAATAAACGATAAAATATGAATTACTAAACAGATAATTAAGAAGTTCCCCATACATTTAGAGTTACAACTAACTCCACTGAAATTATTTTAAACTAAAGTAACGAGACAATTTTGTAGAATGTAAGGAGAAGAAAGTATTGATATTGGTGTAAAAAATGTAAGGAGTAAAAGTAAAAATATCAGAAAAATCTACTTGAGTACAGTAACAAAGTATTTGTACTTCGTTACTTCCCATCTCTGCATTTCAGTGTGTGATTGCATAAAGGAAAAATATCTTTCACAGTTTTTGTGTTATCACTGTTTAAGTTTAGTGCTCCTTTTAGCTTTTTCTGCATTTCTGATGGGTGGGTATTAGACTGATGTGTGACTTAGACTTTTGGTGTAGTTTTGCATGTTCTTCCAGACTTTCTTTGTCTTTATGACTTTTTTCGTCATACCATACTATGACTTTTTATCCCTTTTTTCGACATACTATACTATGACTTTTTCCAATATACTATGACTTTTTTACATTCTATACCATGACTTTTTTTAACATACCATACAATAACGATGGATCAGTGGTCAGCACTGCTCCAACTAGCACCATCAAGTAGGAACTGCTGACTCTGACCCTTGGTTCCATCCCGTCCGGCCCATTTTGTGTTCAGTTTTTTTCCGACATACCTTGCTATGACTTTTTAATGACTTTCTTCAACATACTATGCTATGACTGTTTTCAACAAACGCTATTTGGTGGCATGGTGACTCAGTGGTTTGCACTGCTCCAACTAGCTCCAGCAAGTAGGCACTGCAGAGTCCAATCCCCAGTCTGGGCTGGGCCTTCTTGTGTGGAGTTTGCATGTTCTTCCAGACTTTCTTTGACATACTATGCTATGACTTTTTTTTATCACTTTTTCAACATACTATAGCCTACTATGCTTTTTTCAGCTTACTATACTATGACTTTTTTATCTCTTATTTCAACATAGTATACTATGACTTTTTATCTCTTATTTCAACATAGTATGCTATGACTTTTTTCGACATACTATACTGTTGACTTTTTTTTGACATACTGTAATATGACTTTTTAACAGTGTTGTAATGTAACGGAGTACAAATACTTCGTTACTGTACTTAAGTAGAAATTTCACGTATCTGTACTTTACTTCGCTATTTAAATTTATGTCAACTTTCACTTTTACTCCACTACATTTCCTAGATAAAATGTATACTTTTACTCCGTTATATTTCCACTAAGCATCTTCGTTACTCGTTACTAAAAAATAAAATTAGAAGAAATGTGTGCGACTGCAATAAGGGACGTTTGGCGAATCACTGCTCCTAGATTGCATTACGCACGCTCCGCACACCGCGCGCTCTATTTCAGCGCTTGTTTGTTGCAAACCGCCATGGAAGCATGAGCACCTACTGGAGCACCTACTGGAGGACCTCCCGTTATCGTAGACCACGGGGCCCGGGGGCCAGTAAATACGTATGTCGGGCTGGTTGCAGCCACAGTCACTGGTGTGTGCCTTACTTCACGCAGCACATGTAGCCTACTGACTGGAAACGTTACCGAGGATTATTTACCGCTGATGGCGCAGATGAACGCTACACTCGTTACTGTAAGTAGATAGCCTACAATAAAACCTCCATGATTAAAGAGTCAATACTTATCAATAACCCACGTACCTGTTCTACCGGCAGAAACACGTAGAAACCATATCTCAGTCTGCTCTGTCTGCGCTGCCCACTCTCGTCCACCGCGCTGTGCAAACACAGCTCTACTCTGCAAACAGCGACTTTACAAACGAGCTAAAATGAAAGATGTCAGTTTGTAGTCTGACTGTTTGTCTTAATTTGCAACCAATCTTGAACTTTGGACAAACTATTGTAAACGTAGCTGATTTCTAAACGAGCCATCCTCTCGCTGGAGCGGTAAACCTATGGATGTATTTTAAGACCAAAACAAATACACGTGGCTACTTAATATGCACGTGAATGACGCGTTCTTCATTGTTGACGATGTTGCCAGTTGTATTATTTAGCAACAGAATCGTCTTATTTCAAATTAGGCATACAGGACTAATCTGAGATCATTTTCTAGTTAAGTAGCCTATCTAGTTATCATTATGGATTTTCCATGTTTTTAGGGGTTTGCTTTACTAATGTAAAAAATATAGCATTAATTTAGTAAGAAAGTGAAAATATCAAGATGACAAAATGATGCGTATTAGGTATAATTTTATTTGCTTTATTTGAATGTAGTTGATGACCCCTGGTCTAGCTTTGCTGCTAATGGCACAACATCCAGTGGCAGTGGCTAGCTTTTTTCC
This sequence comes from Perca fluviatilis, assembly GCF_010015445.1. NCBI lineage: Eukaryota > Metazoa > Chordata > Actinopteri > Perciformes > Percidae > Perca > Perca fluviatilis. The sequence goes on along the minus strand of NC_053118.1, from coordinate 13,108,687 downwards.
TGCTTTTTGGTCCTTTTCCAATCACACCTATGATATTTCTTTCAGGGCCAGTAAAAATGTAGAAGGGGCCAGCAAAACTCTGATCTACTGGCCCCCGGGGGCCAGTGGGGATTTTTTTTTATGTTGAGCCCTGCGACCACCCCGACAATAGTGGTGAACTCGGTGAACAGGGTAGTGGTGAAGATAACGTCATACACCCGTGTTGCAAGAAATGTTTCTGTACATTGATGTCAGCTCTAAACATATGCTGTTTGTTCTTTGAACTTAAGAGAATTGTGTCTGAAAAGTCCTTGAATATGCTTTATGCTTTACTATAAGAAAGCCACAATAAAAGTTCTAACAGCTTGCTTTTAAAAAAAACAACTTTTACTTTTACTTTTGATACTTAAGTACATTAAATATCAGAAAATTACTTTTGATACTTAAGTACAGTATATATCAGATACTTTAAGACTTTTACTTAAGTAATATTCTAAAAGGTAACTTTCACTTCTACCGAAGTCTTTTTCTAGTACGATACTTGTACTTTTACTCAAGTATTGCTTTCTAGTACTTTATACAACACTGCTTTTTAATGGCTTCTATCGACTTACTATACTATGACTGTTTTATCACTTTTTTCGACAAATTATACTATGACTTTTTTCATCATACTATGACTTTGTTATCACATTTTTCAACATACTATATACTATGACTTAACATTCACTTTTTTCGACATACTATACTATGCTTTTTTTGATAAACTATAGATTTTTTTATGACTTTTTTCAATATACTATACTATGATTTTGATACCGTTTTCGACAGACTGTACTATGACTTTTTTGACATACTATACTGTGACTTTTATCACTTTTCTTTGACATACTATGACTTTTTTTTTTAACATGAGATACTAAGACTTTTTTGGCATACTATACTATGACTTTTTTATGTCTATAGGACTTTTTATAGATTTTTTGACATACTATACTATGACTTTTTTATGTCTTTTTGACATACTATACTATGTGTTTTTTTTCTCGAAATAATATGATGACTATGTCTCAGTGGTTAGCACTACTCCATCTAGCACCATCAAATAGACACTGCAGACTCTGACCTTTGGTCCGAACCCAGTCCGGTTTTTATGACTTATTTTGACATTCTATACTCTGACTTTTTATAGATTTTTTGACAAATTATACTATGACTTTTTTCAACATACTATAATTTGACATTTTTATCACTTTTTTCAACATACCATAATTTGACTTTTTTATCACTTTTTTTCGACGTACTATACTATGACTATAGCACTGCTCCAAGTAGGAAATTTCAATAGACACCTTCTCGTGTGGAGTTTTCATGTTCTTCCAGACTTTCTTTAACAAACTATACTTTCTTATCACTTTTTCAACATACTAAAGTGTGACTTTTTTATTATTTTTTTTGACATAATATGCTATGACTTTTTATGACTTTATTCGACATACTATACAATGACTTTTTATGACTTTATTCGACATACTATACAATAACTTTTTCTACGTACTACACTACACTTTTTTTTTAACATACTATACTAAAACAATAAAAACAAGAGCATTTCTGTGGGGGAAATTAATAACATTACTAATAACTGAATTGTGATGATGGGATTCGAACCCATGCATGTAAAGGACAACGGATCAGCTTAATGAATTTAAGGTACTATGAATTTCTTGGCGTACTATACTGATTTCTACATACTATACTATGACTTTTTGACATACTACACTATGACTTTTTTATCACGTTTTTCGACGTACCATACTAGACTTTTTTCGACATACTCTACTATGACTTTTTTATCACTTTTTTCGACATACTATACTATGACATTTTTATCACTTTTTTTCACATACTATAATATGCCTGTTTTGATATACTATACTATGACTTATTCTACATACTAGACTATGATTTTGTTTAACATACTATTCCAGAACAATGATAACATGAGCATTTCTCTGGGAGAAACTGATAACAATGTTGCAAAGAGAGAGATTTAAATGCAGCAAGTTATCTTGTTAACATGCAACTGTAGCAGAATAACTGAATTGACAAGAATGGGATTCAAACCCATGCATGCAAAGAAGAATGGATCAGCTGTCAATCACCTTAACCACTCAGCCACCAACTCTGCCCTTTCTGTTACACTTTTTGACATACTATAATATGACTGTTTTATCACTTTTTTCGACATACTATACTATGACTGTTTTATCACTTTTTTCAACATACTGTACTGTCAATCACCTTATACATACTATACTGTGAGATTTTTCTCACTTTTTTAGACATACTATAGTATTACTTATAAAATGATATACTGATAATGTTCCAACACATACAAGAGAGTAATTTGATTTGAATGCAACCAGTTATCTTGTTAACATGCAACTGTAGCAGAATACCTGAATTGACAAGAATGGGATTCAAACCCATGCGTGCAAAGAAAAATGGATCAGCTGTCAATCACCTTAACCACTCAGCCACCAACTCTGCCCTTTCTGTTACACTTTTTGACATACTATACTATGACTGTTTTATCACTTTTTTCGACATACTATACTATGACTGTTTTATCACTTTTTTCGACATACTATACTATGACTGTTTTATCACTTTTTTCGACAAATTATACTATGACTTTTTTCATCATACTATGACTTTGTTATCACATTTTTCAACATACTATATACTATGACTTAACATTCACTTTTTTCGACATACTATACTATGCTTTTTTTGATAAACTATAGATTTTTTTATGACTTTTTTCAATATACTATACTATGATTTTGATACCGTTTTCGACAGACTGTACTATGACTTTTTTGACATACTATACTGTGACTTTTATCACTTTTCTTTGACATACTATGACTTTTTTTTTTAACATGAGATACTAAGACTTTTTTGGCATACTATACTATGACTTTTTTATGTCTATAGGACTTTTTATAGATTTTTTGACATACTATACTATGACTTTTTTATGTCTTTTTGACATACTATACTATGTGTTTTTTTTTCCGAAATAATATGATGACTATGTCTCAGTGGTTAGCACTACTACATCTAGCACCATCAAATAGACACTGCAGACTCTGACCTTTGGTCCGAACCCAGTCCGGTTTTTATGACTTATTTTGACATTCTATACTCTGACTTTTTATAGATTTTTTGACAAATTATACTATGACTTTTTCAACATACTATAATTTGACATTTTTATCACTTTTCAACTTACCATAATTTGACTTTTTATCACTTTTTGTGGCGTGTACCTATACTATGACTATAGCACTGCTCCAAGTAGGAAATTTCAATAGACACCTTCTCGTGTGGAGTTTTCATGTTCTTCCAGACTTTCTTTAACAAACTATACTTTCTTATCACTTTTTCAACATACTAAAGTGTGACTTTTTTATTATTTTTTTTGACATAATATGCTATGACTTTTTATGACTTTATTCGACATACTATACAATGACTTTTTATGACTTTATTCGACATACTATACAATAACTTTTTCTACGTACTACACTACACTTTTTTTTTAACATACTATACTAAAACAATAAAAACAAGAGCATTTCTGTGGGGGAAATTAATAACATTACTAATAACTGAATTGACGATGATGGGATTCGAACCCATGCATGTAAAGGACAACGGATCAGCTTAATGAATTTAAGGTACTATGAATTTCTTGACGTACTATACTATGACTTTTTCTACATACTATACTATGACTTTTTTCGACATACTACACTATGACTTTTTTATCACGTTTTTCGACGTACCATACTAGACTTTTTTCGACATACTCTACTATGACTTTTTTATCACTTTTTTCGACATACTATACTATGACATTTTTATCACTTTTTTTCACATACTATAATATGCCTGTTTTGATATACTATACTATGACTTATTCTACATACTAGACTATGATTTTGTTTAACATACTATTCCAGAACAATGATAACATGAGCATTTCTCTGGGAGAAACTGATAACAATGTTGCAAAGAGAGAGATTTAAATGCAGCAAGTTATCTTGTTAACATGCAACTGTAGCAGAATAACTGAATTGACAAGAATGGGATTCAAACCCATGCATGCAAAGAAGAATGGATCAGCTGTCAATCACCCAACCATTCACCCGCCACCAACTCTGCCCTTTCTGTTACACTTTTTGACATACTATAATATGACTGTTTTATCACTTTTTTCGCCATACTATACTATGACTGTTTTATCACTTTTTTCAACATACTGTACTGTCAATCACCTTATACATACTATACTGTGAGATTTTTCTCACTTTTTTAGACATACTATAGTATTACTTATAAAATGATATACTGATAATGTTCCAACACATACAAGAGAGTAATTTGATTTGAATGCAACCAGTTATCTTGTTAACATGCAACTGTAGCAGAATACCTGAATTGACAAGAATGGGATTCAAACCCATGCGTGCAAAGAAGAATGGATCAGCAGTCAATCACCTTAACCACTCAGCCACCAACTCTGCCCCGTCTGTCACTCTTTTTGACATACTATACTAAAAGACATACTATACTATGACTGTTTTATCACTTTTTTCGACATACTATACTATGACTGTTTTATCACTTTTTTCGACATACTATACTATGACTGTTTTATCACTTTTTTCGACATACAATACTATGACTGTTTTATCACTTTTTTCAACATACTATACTATGACATTTTTATCACTTTTTTCAACATACTGTATTGTCAATCACCTTAACCACTCAACCACCAACTCTACCCTGTCTGTCACTCTTTTTGACATACTATACTAAGAGACATACTATACTATGACTGTTTTATCACTTTTTTCGACATACTATACTATGACTATTTCATCACTTTTTTCGACATACTATACTATGACTGTTTTATCACTTTTTTCAACATACTGTATTGTCAATCACCTTAACCACTCAACCACCAACTCTGCCCTGTCTGTCACTCTTTTCGACATACTATACTAAGAGTTTTTTATCACTTTTTTAGACATACTATAGTATTACTTTTTTGACATACTATACTATGATTACTATTCCAAAACAATAACGTGAGCATTTCTCTGGGAGAAACTGATAATGTTCCAACACACACACACACACACACACACACACACACACACACACACACACACACACACACACACACACACACACACACAAAGAAGAGTGATTTGAATGCAACCAAATATCTTGTTAACATGCAACTGTAGCAGAATAACTGAATTGACAAGAATGGGATTCAAACCCATGCATGCAAAGAAGAATAGATCAGCTGTCAATCACCTTAACCACTCAGCCACCAACTCTGCCCTTTCTGTTGCACTTTTTGACATACTATACTATGACTGTTTTATCACTTTTTTCAAATACTATGACTTTTTTCGACATACTATACTATGACTGTTTTATCACTTTTTTCGACATACTACGCTAAGTGTTTAATAACGTGAGCATTTCTCTGGGAGAAACTGATAATGATAACACACACAAGAGAGTAATTTGATTTGAATGCAACCAGTTATCTTGTTAACATGCAACTGTAGCAGAATACCTGAATTGACAAGAATGGGATTCAAACCAATGCACGCGAAGCACAATGGATCAGCTGTCAATCACCTTAACCACTCAGCCACCAACTCTGCCCTTTCTACCAAACTTCTTGACATACTATGACTGTTTTATCACATTTTTCAAATACTATGACTTTTTTCAACATACTATACTATGGCTTTTTTATCACTTTTTTCGACATACAATACTATGACTGTTTTATCACTTTTTTCGACATACTATACTATGCCATTTTTATCACTTTTTTCAACATACTGTACTGTCAATCACCTTAACCACTCAACCACCAACTCTGCCCTGTCTGTCACTCTTTTTGACATACTATACTAAGAGTTTTTTCTCACTTTTTTCAAAAAACTATTCTATGACTTTTTTATCACTTTTTTCGACATACTATACTGTGAGTTTTTTCTCACTTTTTTCTGCTACACTTTTTGACCTACTATGACTGTTTTATCACTTTTTTCAAACACTATGACTTTTTTCGACATACTATACTATGACTGTTTTATCACTTTTTTCGACATACTATACTATGACATTTTTATCACTTTTTTCGACATACAATACTATGACTGTTTAATCACTTTTTTCGACATACTATACTATGACATTTTTATCACTTTTTAGACATACTATAGTATTACTTATAAAATGTATACTTATATATTATACTTATATAATGATATACTGCCCTTTCTGCTACACTTTTTGACGTACTATACTATGACTGTTTTATCACTTTTTTCAAATAGTATGACTTTTTTCGACATACTATACTATGACATTTTTATCACTTTTTTCGACATACTATGACTTTTTTCAACATACTATACTATGACTGTTTTATCACTTTTTTTTGACATACTATGCTAAGTGTTTAACAACGTGAGCATTTCTCTGGGAGAAACTGATAATGAAAACACACACAAGAGAGTAATTTGATTTGAATGCAACCAGTTATCTTGTTAACATGCAACTGTAGCAGAATACCTGAATTGACAAGAATGGGATTCAAACCCATGCACGCGAAGCACAATGGATCAGCTGTCAATCACCTTAACCACTCAGCCACCAACTCTGCCCTTTCTACCAAACGTCTTGACATACTATGACTGTTTTATCACTTTTTTCAACATACTATACTATGGCTTTTTTTATCACTTTTTTCGACATACTATACTATGACATTTTTATCACTTTTTTCAACATACTGTACTGTCAATCACCTTATACATACTATACTGTGAGTTTTTTCTCACTTTTTTAGACATACTATAGTATTACTTATAAAATGATATACTGATAATGTTCCAACACAAGAGAGTAATTTGATTTGAATGCAACCAGTTATCTTGTTAACATGCAACTGTAGCAGAATACCTGAATTGACGAGAATGGGATTCAAACCCATGCGTGCAAAGAAAAATGGATCAGCTGTCAATCACCTTAACCACTCAGCCACCAACTCTGCCCTTTCTGTTACACTTTTTGACATACTATACTGTGACTGTTTTATCACTTTTTTCGACATACAATACTATGACTGTTTAATCACTTTTTTCGACATACTATACTATACATTTTTATCACTTTTTTTCAACATACTGTACTGTCAATCACCTTAACCACTCAGCCACCAACTCTGCCCTTTCTTTTACACTTTTTGACATACTATGACTGTTTTATCACTTTTTTCGACATACTACACTATGACTGTTTTATCACTTTTTTCGACTTTTATCCAAAGTGACTTACAATTGCTATTAGAAGTCGCACACCTCTGGAGCAACTATGGGTTAAGCGTCTTGCTCAGCGACACATGTATCACAGTGGGAATTGAACCTAGAACTCCCACATTCAAACCTTAAAATGTTTTACATCTTTTATTCATTAGTTTTATACAACTTGTAAATTATTTTTTTACTTATTTAATAATAATATAATATTATTATTAACATTAATTAAAACCAGAGTTTCACATCATCTTTTACAAAAACGTTCATAAAATACTGGTATTATTCGGCTTGTTTAAGACATTGTCATTAATTAGAACCATTTCCATTTTTCCACATTTTTCTAATTCACCTTCTTACACATTTTAACCAGCAGTTCAGTGTAGCGACAGCTTTAAAAAAAAAAAAAAATTCCACTTTTGTTTGATACATTATTGGTGTTATTCAACATTTCAATGATATTCATACTAATTAAAACCATTCCCACTTTTCCAACTATTCTCACTACTTCTTCTTACGCAACTTTGTCAGCAATCCAGTTTAGCTTTAGCAATTTAGCTTTTCAGCATTGACAAGCATTTTCTGGAGGAAATGCATTTTCTAGTTATTACTGTCATTGATCCAATTTGCACATTTTATGAGATTCACTCGACTCGAGTATGCATGACTATGCATACTAACTGAGGGCTCAGATACCACATGGTCAAATTCACTTAGGTCTCAAAGCTTTAGGAGCCTGTCTCAGCACTTGTTCAAAACAAAGCAAAACATCTAGTCCAATATCGAATGATGAACCAAGAAACAAATAATTAACGTTGAAAGACATTTTATTCCAAAACTGACAACATTTTAAAAGAACAATACTCTAGCTGATTATGCATAAAAAGGTTACCTGAAGAAAGAAAGACATTCTAAAAAGCAGACTACCAATCATAAGTATCTTTAAAGTTCTGAAATGGTTACATATTGGATGATTCTGGTTTGCCCTCAGGTTTGATGATTTTAAGCTTTTAGGATCCAGAGATCACCTGGAGGATTTCAACAGCCAGTGGAACCACATCGACAGGACACCTGGAACAGAGACAAAATAAGTTATTCATTGTATCACAATTGTGTTGTTTACCTAGTGACATTAAATCTAAACAAATTTTCCTTAAAAAGGCGCAAATTAGGGCGTCCTGATTACTACACGTCCATTATTTGATTCCAGCCATTGACCTGTGTTGTATGTCATACCCCTGTCTCTCCTTTCTTGTTTACTGTCTGTATCTAACTATACTGTTCAATATAATAAAAGGCAAAAATATCATAAACATTGTCCAAACAAAGTGCAAATAATAACAATGTCACATACTGTACATATAGTTTAAAATCTTCAAAAACAGTTTTCATGGCTTCTACAAAATAAGTCTTTCTACACCTATGATGGGGCTCCATATTTCTCTCACCTACTTTTGACTCATCTTCTCTAGTAAAATTACAGACTAAAACAAATATGGAATTCATTTCAGTATTAGCCTGCCAAACCACCTACTTTTACATCAAGAAGGGGTTGGGCAGACTAAAAAGCACTGGAAATCTGAGCACAAAAGTCATCTCTGGCTTCTAACTCCGTTATTCTGAACATCCACGGTGACATATGAATTCCTGACCATTTCAGGGCTTTGGCATATTCTGAGCACTGGTACACTGGTAGATGTGCAGCTGTCTGGTTATAGTTGTATTATTGTTATTTGTTGGAAATTGGTTTCACTATGCCTGACCAACATAATGCAGCTGCAAACTTCACCGAAACCCACAGTTCAAAGTTCTCAGTGACCCAGAACCGGAGTCTCTATCATAAGTGCTGGCCTTCATGTGTAAAACTTGTAATATCTTAGTTCTAAATTATAAACTTGAGCCAAACAGTAGATGCAGAATTGATCAACTTTATCTGATTTCATCATTAACTCCATGTTTCATTAAATTAGGTGGCTGAGTGTTTATGCCTCTTGTCATACCAGCTAAGATGTAGCTGTTGTCATAAAATTCCAAGACCAAGGGGGGGGCTTTTATTTCTTCTCGAAAGTCATTAATCTACCAAAGACCTCACCTACTTCTGTCAGCATTAGCTCTGAAAATAAAAGCCTTGTGACTTCATGAACGTGACTGCCCTGTAAATGAGATTGATGCTGGGGAGCAGGCACCTGGGTGGGGAATGGTTAGGGGTGATGACAAGTGCAAACTGCCAAAGGTAATTGTTAGGGGAACCTTGTATGTTGATGACAATAAAAGTAATCAAAGGTAATTTCTAGATATGGAAGCCGAGAACACTGGAACAGGTGTGTTCATGTACAGTAGCTTGGTCCTGAGTGGACTGAATGAATAACGGGTACTGAGTCCAGTCCGTTCCTTTTTTGTGTTCCTATTTATGTTATTGCCATGAAATAGTTTTTATGATGAAAAATATCATAAGGCATGAATGTATAATAAGTAATCACCTAAGTAATATGTATTACAATGTGCAGTATTAATACTCTAGTAGTGTATTACTTGCCTTAAATTTCAAAATAAATCGTAACACTTGAGAACCGTAACCAAAATAAATAAATATTATATACAAACATACATACAGTACATTTAAAATATTGTGGCTTGGTGAAAACATCCAATCTGCTCAGACCCTACAGGCTGTCTGTAATCCCTGTAAACCCCTACGTTTTTATGCTCCACACATCTGGAACAAACTACCAGAAAACTGCAGGTCCGCCCCAACTCTCAGCTCTTTTAAATCAAGGCTGAAGACCCTTCTTTTTGATGATGCTTTTCGTTAATTTTTTATACTGAACAGTGAATTTTATTCTTGTATTTCATCTCGTATTAAATTTTAATACGGAACTGTATATTTTATTCTTGGATTTTTATTCTCGTATTAATTGTTATACTGAACTATGATTTTTATTTATGTATCTTATATGGTATTAAATTTGTATTCGTTAATATTTTTATTCTTATTTGTAATCCCTATGTTGCTCTTTGTTTTTTAATGTTTGATGTTTTGTGTAAAGCACTTTGAGTTGCCTTGTGCTGAAATGTGCTATATAAATAAAATTGCCTTGCCTAATCTAACGCTCCTATCTCCCCTCTCCCTCCCTCGCCCTCCTCCCAGGTGTCTTTGAGGGCAGCCTGACAGCCAGGCCAGCAGAGTTGATGAAAACCTCAATAATTAACCTAATTAACACAGCTCCCCGAGTCCTCGGAAATCCTTGAAAGTTTGTGAATATAGAATAACATAAAAAGGATCAATAAAAGTTTCAGGACAAACTTTAGAGTTTGGTTACTCATTAAATCCCTACACTTGGTTTTAGATTACAGTGAACGGCTACAGAACCACATTAGCCTGACACTTCCTAATTCTGCTTTCTTCATCTCAATGGATTCTTCACAGAAGAAAAAAAAAAAAACTAATTCATAAAACACATAAAAACTAATTTCACTGACAGATTGGCTGTAGCTCCATCTCTTTACAACATAGTCATCAACAACTGGCCAGTTTAAAATCTGCTCTCAGTTGTGATTGACTGAAGACATAAACACACCCCTGACATGTTTGTCTACATTAAAATGAAGAGAAACAAATGCCTGACCATGTAACAGAGCAACATATGTGTTCTACTGAATGGATGTTATTTAATAATTGGTATAAAACTGGATAATGCTAAAATAGTTTCTACACAGTTGTCATATTTAGTCTTTTTTCAGTATTGCAGATATTAGTGGGCATCACTACTACCGGCTTCATGTTTGATTGAATGCAGCAATAAACTAAAGATCAGGTTTTGGGCCTCAAGGTTTTTCTTTAGGATGGAGAACTGTAAGTGACGCTCCTCCCCTCCCTCTACACTCGCTCTGGCTTGAGGTTTTGAAAAGGCATTCCTCAGGTTGCCATGGTAAAGGCTGAATGACATCATTTGGGTTCGGATCTCAGCCCAGACCTTCCCTCTCCTTCCCACTCTTCTTCCGTCTATTCTCTCTGCCCCAACTCCTCTCATCCTCTCAATTAACCCCCCCCCTCCTCTTCTCTCTCCTCATAACTCCTTTCATCTCCTGCCCTTTCTCCTAAAACCTCTGCTCCCATCCTCCTACCACTAAACCAGTGGGAGTGTGCCAGTCTCAGCCACTTCAAAGGCTGGAGCTGATCTCTGCTTTCATCTGCCAGAGAGGGAGAGGATAGAGAGGAGACAAGAAGTGGGAGAGGAAAAGCACAAGAGAAGAGAAAGAGGTGAAAAAGAAAGAAAATGGAGGGGAGAGAGAGGAGGAGAAAAGGGTATAGAAGGCGATCAAAAGGGAAGAAAAGGGGTGACAGAGGAGAAAAGAGGAGAGAGGGAGGGGAGAGTAGGAGAGGCTTCTATAGCAGGACAACAATACACCTTTATTATTGATCTGACAGGGTGTGTGTGTGTTTGTGTGATTAAGATTAACTTTTTTTTTATTTGTGTGTATCCATTATGTGTTTGTATATGCAGCTGTATGTGTGTGTATGTGTGTGTGTGTGTGTGTGTATATTCAGTTAAGTTTATTATTTATTGTGTGTAACACAGATCGCTGGTCTCATACATCAAGAGATCAAAGGAAGTATGGTCACTACGGCGACAAAACCCTTGGCTCAAAGAGGGAATACACATTTGGCCCACCTACTCATAAAAGGCTGCCAGATGCAACACACACAAACACACACACACACACACACACACACACACACACACACACACACACACACACACACACACACACACACACACACACACACACACACACACACGCAGAGGTCCCATACACTACTGTTCTGAGTGTGTGTGTACACTCTGTCTCCAGGAACTTTGCATTGCAGTGCAAACATTTTAAAATATTAGCATGTCCACATGCTTCTGGCTAAGGCTAGGCACTTCTTGGAAGCTATGTTTTATGCTGCAGAGAACAGAGGCCCGTTCCAGAAAGCAGGTTAAGTGAAAACTCTGAGTTTGTTAACCCGGAGATGATGGAAACTCTGGGTTTTCTGTTTCAGAAAGAGAGGTAACTTCACCTCAGAGTCAGTTACTATGGTAACTGAGCCTGTGAACCTAACCTGGTCGGGAGCAGGTTTTCTTCAAGAAACCTCGAGTTTGCCTCAGTGTCCTCCCTCTGACACAGCGCTCTCTCATTTCCTCATTCATTCATTCAGTCTATATCAGGCGCATTTGCCATCTGCATGAATAAAAAACAGTGTTGGTTTATTAACTATGTTAGGCAGACGTTTTTTTTCTCAAACATGGCATATCCTTTTATCGACGATGCCATTGATGAAGCTGTATTACTTCACAGAGAGTTAAACATACGTTGGGAGATGATATTGAGGCCTGACTAGATGTATTTTCATTTCCAGATAACTACCTATTTGAGCGGTATAGTTTTTCTTCAGTCGATCAGCTATAGATATCTTATCCGTCCTCATATCACCAACGTCACCGATCGTGGACATGCTCTTACATCCCCGCAGATTCTGTGTCGCATTGTGTTTTTTTGCAAATGGCAGTTTTCTTTACAACATTGGTGATGCGGAGCATATTGGTAAAGCCACTGTATGCAAAGCCGTCAGAAAAGTGTGCCTCGCTCTGAAATGTTTTTAAACAATTTTGTAGTGTTTCCTGGACACAAATCAGTGAGAGCCATTAAAAATAAATAAATGATTATACATTTTAATTCTCTTAATGCAACCTCAGAATAGGATTAGTTTACTTTTTTGCCCGCACGATTGCACCTAAATGAAATTATAGGTGTAACACCATTCCAGTTTTCACCAGTAATATTATACATGTGATTAAATATGAAATTAATACACTATTTTAGAGCTTACGCATTGACTTGAGCAGCAATTTTCTCCCACACCAATTCTCGCTATTTTGCAGCAGCAGCCGTGTTGCTTTTTTTTTTAACAGAATATATATTCAAACTCGCTGTATGTGCGCATGAGTAGTTCCAGTTCCAGAGGGGTAAATATGCCGACCGATTTGTTTGTGGTTGTTGCCATGGTGAATCGTAGTATCATGGCTCCATTCATGCTGTCTTTTAATAGTGGTGGTGCAAGCCCTTAACTCTGAGTCGACCTACTCTGAGTTGATTGAACCAACTCAAATCAGCTGTTCTGGAAGCGAAAACTCAGAGTTTCCCATCTCAGGGTAAATCAACTCAGAGTTCAGGGGTAGACTCAGAGTTTGTTAAACCTCCTTCTTGAAATGGGCCCCAGCCGCTCAGATGCTGTTAAGCCTCAGCCTCCTGCTATCTATTCTCTTCTTCACTGCTGGTTTCAGAATTGTGGATTGAGTCAAGTAAAGAGACAGCAATTGTAGGTTCAGCAGCTTAAGTGATAATGATGGTGGCACTGATTTGGTCAACGAGACTGCCATTCTGCTGCTCATCCATCTCCCTTCTCACTCTGAGAGTCAGTGTTTGCACATTCAGGACTTTGTCAGGTGTAAGTCTTTTGAACTTTGGGTCAAGGGCTGTGGAGAGGATCACTGTGTTTGGTGCCTTGTCTAAGAAAGAAGGTTCCCTCTTCCATCGCTGTTGCCAGCTGCTCTGTAGCATTGAGTTGGAAAGCCAGCACCGGAGCTGACTCGAAGGCAGCACTCTGGGTGGAATTCAATAGCCCCTTCACAAGTTGAGGGACTGCAGAGATTCTTATGTATTTCTCCATACTCATGAAGACAGTGGCACATTCAAAAGCTTTAGAGGAGTCACACAGTATTCTCATGTGGAATGTGCTGTTCCACCTTGTGCTTATGTCATGAACAAGCCTGTGCTCACATGTGGCGATTTGTTGCCGTTTCTCTCTTAGCTTGTGGGCGGCTAGCTCATGTTTAAAAAAAAAAAGATAAACAAAACACTTGCAGCCCCAATAGCTTTTTCAATACTTGAGTGCTTCAATGCAGAATTGATCACGAGTTGCAAGGTATGGCCTTTGCAGTGCACAGAGGACCAACCATGTGCCTCCTCGAGTATGATTGCCGCTGCCATAATATTGGCATCATTGTCATGCACAATGCCGATAATTTTGCTAGGAGGAATGGTGGTAAGGCAAATTGACTCCATGTCCCAATTATCTTTGATGTAATGGCATGTAATGCCAAGGTAGGCTTCAGCGGCTACACATGTCCATACATCAGTCGTGAGAGAAATGTTGATGTTGGCTTTTATATTAATCTTCACTACCTGGAAGGTCTCTTGATATTTCCTCTCCATCAGCGTAGTAAAATGGGTCCTTGAAGGAAGAGTGTAACCAGGGTAGAGGGCATTGATCAATGCTCTGAAGCCATCATCTTCAACCATTGATAGCGGCCTCATGTTTAGAACACTAACTGTCAAAACAGCTGCTTGCTGTGGTGTGCACAGCGCTTTATTCCCCATCAAGTAGCCACTCATGGTGAGTTGTTTTTTTCTGAAATGAGAAAGACATGCACAAGGCATAATAGTGCAATTTACATAAAACTCAATACATGCCTTGTTGTTTTAATTAATAATTGCTAATGTAAAGGCCAGTAACCCAAAGGCCAAGTACAGACAAGACAATACCATTTTTTAAATAAACAGATATGCTCCAAACAATGCAATTTGTCCTAGCTTACTCCTTACAGTGTCTCACTCTGACCTGATTTCAACAAATTAACACTTTGAAATAGATTAAAGCTTTAGTGTGTAACTTTTGGATATCAATAAACGCCCGTTACATTGAAGCCATTGCCAAAAGAATTGATACAAAGCTAATTAAGACTACCAGCTCGACAAAACTCTCTCTGTATTTCTCAATATGGCTATGTTCAGAAGATTGTGTCGTTCGGTGACTTTCCCGCGCAGAAGCTCAAGTGAATGGAATTACCTCTTCTGAAGAGTCCATCGTGTTTTTTTTAATCCTGCGTGTCCTCCTTGCTTTCAGGTAACTGCGTGGAGAAGAGTGGGGGAGCGTTCACAATCACGATCACGATCACGTAAGGCTTGTATCATGTGGGCGCGCTGACAGTTTTGTTGTCATTACTTAAAATTCCTCATGGGGGCGACAGAAACTACGCACTATAGCTTTAATCATTAACTTGCCATAATTGTAATAATTGATTAGCTCTACCGGGTAGTGTTAATTAGCTTGCTAGACTTAGTTAGCTATACCACCTCTGCTCTACCACTTACCACGTTGTCATGCAACATTGAAATATAACTTAATAGACCAAGCTGGATCGCAAGCAAATATCAGCTATTAGAAAAACAAGAACTACCTCTAGAGGCCGCTATTGTAATGCATGATGCCAGCAGACCCTTCTCAGCTCTCGTGTACTGTGTAATGAATGACAGCGCGCGCTTCTCAGCCGCTCCAGCAACGGACGCAACCAGGAAAAACTATCGGTATGGATTTTTGCCGATAACGATAGTTCCACCAATCAACTATCAAAAAAAAAAAAAAAAAAAAAAAAAAAAAAAAAAAAAAAAAATAAAAAAAAAAAAAAAAAAAAAAAAAAAAAAAAAAAAAAAAAAAAAAAAAAAAAAAAAAAAAAAAAAAAAAAATATAAAAAAAAAAAAAAAAAAAAAAAAAAAAAAAAAAAAAAAAAAAAAAAAAAAAAAAAAAAACGTCCAAAAAACCATTGTTGGAAGGTTTCTGGCTTCTTCTATTACATGAAATAATCTGCGTACATTATCTGCAGCATGACGCTTTGGTCCGCGAAGTGGCCCGTGTGGATGTCGTATTGTCCTCCATATCCAACTCCCGACAGAAAACGTCCGCATCTCTCCCTCCGTGAGTCACTCTCAGGGTGGCCGCGTAGATAAGGAAGTTTGGGATGCCTTTAGCATGTAGCTTACGTTGTACTTCTATAAACTCTTGGCGCCGCTGGACAGTGAATGTGCTGTAATCAGGCTTAAAGCATAGCGTTGCTTTGGAATCATGAATTGGCCCTTTCTGCTGTATTTGTCTCACCCCCTGGAGGATTGCTTGACGGTCCTGATATCTCAAACACCTAAAAATCAGAGTATGTGTCGTTGCACCCTTGCCGTAGATTCGGTGTGCTCTGTCAATTTCGATGACAGCCCTGTAAGGCGGGAATCCAGACTGATCTTGCAGGAACCCAACTGGGTCATCCTCTTTTAGTCCAATGATGCGTACATTGTTGCGTCGGGATCTGTCTTCCATTTCGGCTAGCTTATGCTCAAATTTCTTCTGGTCATCAACACAGGCCCCTCACCATGTGTCTCATCTGCCTGTTTTCCCCGTGTCTTGTCCATTCGTTGCATCAGCTCATGTACGATAGCTCCCCGTCTCTCAAGCTATGTCCTGATGTTTTGCAGCAAGGTATTAATTTCTGCTAGCACTCCCCTCACTACGCTGTGGACCACCAATTCAAGCACACTTCGTTGCCCCTCCAAGACCTTGGCTACAATGTTCTCCATGTTTAGGTCCACGCTAGCATCATTAGCCCTGTTAGCCGCTGCCATGTTGGCAGATTTCCGTGTCTGGGTAAATGACTCCGACGACAACGAGACCTGCTTTTTTGCGCCTGCAGGCATTTCACTGAGTCGAAGAAGAAGGAATAGACCTGTTTTTTCAATAAAAATACGGAGGTAGGTGAGGAGCTCTAGCACTGAGCAACCATTGCGGCTGACAGTCATGTGACCTCTCCCCAGCTATTTTTTATAATTGAATTATATTAATTTCAACGATTCAATGTTGCAGCCCTATCCTGCTTTGCAGTAGATCTCGCTTAGCTCGACAAAAACACGGTGAAAGTGACCACGTTTTAGGTATAGAGTGGCAACACAGTCATGCCATCAAATGAGGAAGTACAATCTCTTTCAGCTTTAAGACTGATTTTGCTTTTTCATTTAAAATATATGTAGAAATGTTTATAAAGATATGTAAAGCTATTTACTTCTTCCAAATATGACGTTTTATGTTTACATAATAAAGCATCCTTTTAAAAAAAAATTTCACAAAGTTGCAATGTAAAGTAAAACTATTAAATAAAGCAGTTACAGTCTGAGTATGTGCAGATGTATTTTATTAAGCTTGTGTTATTTGCTGTACGGTTAAAAGTGAGCATTACACTTGAAGCAGAGTACATTTCTTGTGGCTCAGATTGTATTGATCTGGGTTCTGAGTTTCCATTATCTTTACCGTCACCACACAAAGCTTGCAGTGCCCATACTCATAAATCTTAGAATGAAGCTGTTACTTTGTCAGGTATGTGAGGTGGTGCAGGTCATGTTTCCTGCCATGTTTCCTGCCATTGATATAAGATCTCAAGAGACTCCCAAACAAAGAACAAGTTTTGTTTTTATTACATGTATATATTTAATCTCTTAGCTCTTTGTGAGCCAATAAGATGACACTGCCTTACCAGAAGATTGCATCCTTTCAATTAACAACTGGGATAAGGTCAGTTTTGACACTTGTAATGCAGACATGTTCAGACATATACAAATAATAAGATGAGGAGGAGATGTATCTAAATCACAAAATGATTTGTTATTGGTGCACTTTGAGGTATGGTTTCAACACTGATGTACATGCATTACTGACAGAAATGAGCGCCTTATAGGGACAAATCTAAAAAGTCTAGTTTTGCAAGTTATTAAAGAAAAATATGATTATTTTGTCAATCTTAGATTTATGCAAATTGTTATATCAGAATGGTATAATAGAAGGAATATTCCATAAGATTCATATTTTACATGACGCACACAAGCTCATTTAAGCAGCAGAAACACGCACCTGTTGGATGTAGTTATGTCCTTCAGTAGACTAATTAGCTCCGCCCCTTCAGGACATTTTATCCAATCAGATTGCTCTGTAGTCTGAACCTGGATAAAGAGGAAGAGAGGAAGAACAAAGTGAGTGAGAAAGACCTACGGTACGGTTAGATTAGTCTTCAGTTAAATGGCAGTCGTCCACACCCAACAAAGGATGTGATGATATGGGTTTGACATAGGTAATACATAAACACTGAGCAGTATATGAGAGCATAGCTGCTCTTTGTAGTCTGGTAGTGTAATATTTTATAAAAAAAAAAAAGGAGATGACACAGTTAGTAATGACACAATACATCACCATTTCTGTGCAACTCTCCAACTGTGCAAATTCTCAGTCAAACTTGAACAAAAGTGAATTTATGGATTAATGCATGTTCCCAAGCCCTATGGACAGGATTTATATAGGATAACATAAATGTCTATCAGTGTGTTAATTATTGTCATCTCAACAAAGCAAAACCAGTCGTGATGCTTTGCAAACATGCTTTTTTTTGTCCTCTTTTTCAGGCTATTGGAGAGATTAATCAGAGGAGGAAGACAAGCAGCTATAACCAATGTTTCACTTATAATAAGAAACCAATGATGATACATTTGTACATTAGAAATGTAATTTTCACATTGTTATCTTTTCACAGTGACACTCAAAAACATCCATAGAAAACTACATTATAGTCTGTGTTATCCTCACAGAATCAATTTGCAAGTTACCAAGACCAACTGCTGAGTGACATCACACTCATTTGTCAATGCCATTTTAAAGTAAATTGATCAAAGAGCTAATTTGCCCAAAGTCTGGTTGAATATATGCATGCAAGCACACATGCATGCGCGCACACACACCCATGTTACATGAGGGCTTTTTCACATAAGTCGTTTAGATTCTTGCACTCCTTACTTCACCTTGCTAGCGGTCATAATGTTGTTGCTCCATTAGTTTATTTTATGATTCTACTAAACTGCTAAACTTGGACACCACTCCGGATTAGACTGGCTAAAGCTATTCAGCTAAAGAGTATTCCTCTGTCTTCCCTCACCAAATTTACCTCCTACATCATTTGTTCCTTCTCTTTGTCATCCATGTGTTTTTATTCTTGTCCCGACATGTCCCACCACACCTTGATGTCTAGGCTCCACACCCACCCAGGAACACCTGGTCCACAGACTGCACATGTGCGTGCATGCATGTGTCTCACTTAAAAAAGGGGCTTTTACAGTGTTTAAACTGATAGCCAAGTTAAGTTTATTAATATGGCGACAGCTTGTTTAAATATATTCCAATAAGTAATGAAAACTGTTGCCTATGTCTCCTTAAGTGTTGTTCAAGGTGTGTGTGTTTTTGCATTGCAATGCAAAGTTCCTGGAGAAAGAGGGTGTGTGTGTGTGTGTGTGTGTGTGTGTGTGTGTGTGTGTGTGTGTGTGTGTGTGTTTGTGTGTGTGTGCATGTGTGTCCGCGTGTTTGGTGAGCGTGTTCTCTCTGATCTCCGGTGACATCATCACCCCCGTCTCTGTGGCGACACAGCATGGGTGTTGCTAGGCAACGGGGTTAGAAGGAGACAAAGACGCTCCCCTCACTTGCTTACTTTTCTCACAAACACACACTTTCTCCATCAGGGTGAGGTAACATTCATGTGTGACTGACAACCAACTACTAAACACACACACACACACACACACACACACACACACACACACACACACACACACACCTGCTTATGATCTCTTTTCCATCCCTGTTCTCCACCACGTCTTCCCCCTTATTAACAGTCCTCTCTCCCCATCTCTACCTGACCAACAGCCTGACCCAGACATACAGACTTCCAAGGGAAAAAATTAACAGGAGCACACTGATTGACTTGTGCAAACACAATTTTGCACAATTAAAAGCTGTGAGTCATTCAGTGTGCTCCTGTCCTTTTTTTTCTCCTTTCTTTGAAGTTTGCTGTCCTCGAACTAAGAGGCACATGATTCAGCTGCATACTGCTGGAATACATGCGGAGAACCCTGTTTCGACAGCCAGACAAATTCAGATATGTTGCCTCTCAGAAAGACAGTACAGGGCTGTCATAATAGAGATTAAATACAAACAAGTGACAGTGTTGTACATTTACCAAAATAAATGTATATATATACAGTACAGGCCAAAAGTTTGGACACACCTTCTCATTCAATGTGTTTCCTTATTTTCATGACTATTTACATTGTAGATTCTCACTGAAGGCATCAAAACTGTGAATAAACACATATGGAATTATGTACTTAACAAAAAAGTATGAAATAACTGAAAACATGTCTTATATTTTAGATTCTTCAAAGTAGCCACCCTTTGCTTTTTTTGATAACTCTGCAAACCCTTGGTGTTCTCTCAATGAGCTTCATGAGGTAGTCACCTGAAATGGTTTTCACTTCAGAGGTGTGCTTTGTCAGGGTTAATTAGTGGAATTTTTTCCCTTATTAATAAAAAAGCAAAGGGTGGCTACTTTGAAGAATCTAAAATATAAGACATGTTTTCAGTTATTTCATACTTTTTTGTTAAGTACATAATTCCATATGTGTTCATTCATAGTTTTGATGCATTCAGTGAGAATCTACAATGTAAATAGTCATGAAAATAAAAAGGAAATGCATTGAATGAGAAAGTGTGGCCTGTACTGTGTGTATATATATATATATATATATATATATATATACACACACACACACACACACACACACACACACACACACATCACATGACTCTGGCCAATTGAGGGAATGATGGATGGATGATGGATTAATACATGTCCATGTTTCAGGCTCTAACATTTAAAAGGTTACAATAATTGGACGTAATATGCTTTGACATTTTGGAGACTGCGCTGAAACATTCCGGCCTCTGGAGATGAGAGAGGACGACGCTTCTAAACACAAGATTAACAGTGTAAAGAGAAACACAGGACAACATCAACATCCTGCCTGGCCTCACAGATCCAAGTTGGACATGTAGTAAGTGAACATAATTTAACAAAAAATACTACATACGGTAAACATTATTTCTGCCTGAAATGTTAACATCACAGTTTTATGGGGTTTTATGTGTGAAAGTGGCTTGAAAAAGATATGAATTGTGCATAAATATTCAAGGACTAATCACTGAACACGAATTCTGTGTTGCCAGAGAGACTACTAAGTTAGAAAAAATGACAAATCAAAGTGCTAAAACTGTTTAAACAAAATAATAAATGCTTATTTATCTGACAACTTTTTATATATCCTGTTTCATTTAATTAGCATTCCCCTTTAAGTCCTTCCAAGTTGTGTGTGTTGAAGAGAAAGACAAGTTGAAAATTTCACTAATTCAGACTTGATTTACTCTCCCTCTCTCCTCCTTTGCAGTTTCAAAGCTATTAGCGGGATCTTTGATTGAGATTAACAGAGCCCTAAAATTAATGTAAGATAATTAAATGCCTTTGTTGAAGGGCAGGCACTTGTCTGAGTGTGTAGGTGTGTGCGTGTGTTTGAGAGAGAATGTGTGAGTCACTGCGTTTCTGGGAAGGTGCACAATGCTGTCCGCCAACTGATTAGCTGATTGATAATGAGATTCAAGAAAACTCAACTTAGCAAAGGGTTTTAAGATGTTGATTTCAGTTTTACTTTAAAACTGTAGCTACTGGACCGTAATGAGAAAAAAGTACAAGGTGGGGGATGAGCATTGCAAGACTATTCTGAGGGAACTTTAGAATCTTTTAAATTAACTAATCTACAATGAGTCACATGACTAAATGTCCAGAATGGTAGATCGGTATTTTTCTGAGCAAATAAATTAGTCCTGCTCCTAGCACCGAGCAGCTTAGTGACTCATCCACTAGCTACGAGGAAATGGCTTCAACACACACAGTTGCTCAGGGTGGTAAGCAGGATAGAATAAACTGTACATACCCTGATGTTAGCACAGGGGGTAATGAGAGGACTTTTCACAAGAGGACAAATTTGCTACAACAGACAGACACAAAAAGAGAAAGAGGTTAGTCTGTGAGCTTGTGTGACAGAGTTTGTGTGTTGGTGGTTCAGGTGGCTGGAACTAATTGGTAAGAGGAATCAAAATACACACATGCAAACTCTCTCCCTGCCACACAGACACACACACACACACACAGACAAATGTAAGGTAGTTTGCAGACAAAGCCTTCAGTCACATCATATGATCTCAGGGTAATAGCTGACCTTGTGTCCCACGTGCAGAAACTATTTCATGACCCTACGGCCAAGCCAAAACATTAGGAATGCATTTTACATAATTCATACGGGTCTACAGCAAATCAGTACATTTTTCACATTGGTCATGTTGAATTTAAGATCAATTTTCACTATACTGCCCTCACCAACCCTCCCTCTCTTTTACCTAGCAGTTAAAATTAATATTGGAGACCTGTGCAAAGCTCTGGATTAAATTCAATGACTATATATTTTTAAACATCCAATACCAATTAAATAACTTATTCCTAAAGTATCTGTATCATGACAACTTAAAGTGATGGTTCGGAGTAATTTCACCCTAGGCTGCTTTGCACCTTGACCTCGAGCCAAACAACCCCCAATAAGCTTTTTTCCCTTGTTATAACGTTGGTCGAGTTAGCGTTATCAGCTGGTTAGCTTAGTGCAGGCGCTAATGGATCCAGGTTTGTATCTCGTAAATAACCCCACTAATAATGACCGGATTGATACCAAACGTCTACACTAGTACAAATAGTTTATGTACTTATAAAACAGGGCATTAGAAAGTTTGTAACTACACCAGAAGTATATTTAAATAACACTTTCCTGATGGATACTGCTCACGGCTGCTATCGCGCAAGATCACGCAAGATCACACACAGAGCACAACATCTATTGCCGGAAGAGACTACTAGTAAAGAAGAATCAAGAAGCGAGTGAACAGCAGAAGCAGCTACAGCAGCGTGAGGCGATAGGACAAGATGCCACACAGTTGTATATATCCTGGCTGCGGTTTAAAAGCTAAAAAGTTCAATCCAGAGACATTCCATGATCTGCCGTTTCGATACAAAGACCCAGAGCTTCTACAACAGTGGCTTGTCATTCTCAAAATGGGATCTCGCGCGATAGCAGCCGTGAGCAGTATCCATCAGGCAAGTGTTATTTAAATATACTTCTGGTGTACTTACAAACTTTCTAATGCGTTTTATCGTTTTATAAGTACATAAACTATTTGTACTAGTGTAGACGTTTGGTATCAATCCGGGCATTATTAGTGGGGTTATTTACGAGATACAAACCTGGATCCATTAGCGCCTGCACTAAGCTAACCAGCTGATAACGCTAACGCTACCAACATTATAACAAGGGAAAAAAGCTTATGGGGGGGTTGTTTGGCTCGAGGTCAAGGTGCAAAGCAGCCTAGGGTGAAATTACTCCAAACCATCACTTTAAGTATGGTTAAGTTTAGCCAAACAAAACTCCTTGTTTAAGGTTAGAGAAATTATGCCATCGTGGTTTAAAAAAATGAAGCATTGATTGTCTTTGGTGTCAAAGTAAAATGCTTTACTTCCACGCCCTTACTTGTCCCCATGCTACATAAACAGCATACTGCTTCCAGCATTGCAACTAAGTGTTGGCACTGGGTGTAAATCTTTTACAGCAGAATCATCCAATATGAATTGACTTCCTAGGAATGCTGGGCTGCAGAATGGACACCAAATATGTTGTTTGATTGTTTTGCAACTGGCTTTGTCTAATGTGGTAGGAGTCTTTGATAAGTATTTTACTGGCAGTTTAGTTAACTTTGTCATTGGCCTTTTCATTAAAGTGAATTACTTGGTCCGTCAATTAAAATTCTTAGTCAAATTACAGTATGCCTCAATTTATCTTCTACCTGAATTAGTGAATTGTTACAGTGTAATTTAATTGTTGTGTGTGTCCATCAGGGCAAGAAACTGCCACATTGTTAAAACCTGCCTAACTCTGATAAATGTTAGCTGCAGCTGCTTAAGTTTTCTCCATGCAACCACATAGAGCTAACGTTATTTAGTGCATTTGGGGAATAGACGCGTCACTAAATCTCCACCTGCTTTACACTCTCTTACGAGTCAGCCGTCTTTGGCCTGTGCTACAAATCATTTTGACTATCAGACAAAGTTGGACAGACATTCGAACAGAGCGTGACAAGAAGATACAAACCACCACTTTTTCTCCCTCTCCGACTTGCTCCCTCTGTCAGTGTAGTTCTGGTGAAACTACACTCTTTTTTCAGAACAGCAGCACAGCAGGGCTGTCTGTGCGTGTGCCTGCATGGAGTTTCTTTTCATTATTCCAGTATTGTCATTCTGTTGTGGCGGCAGTTAATATTTCAACCACCCAAAATACAAACACAGGGCCAAGATTCTTGAATCATACAGTGATATTCAAACATGTTTCAGTGCTGTGATATGACGAATATTGGCACCAGATAAAATGTCATACAAGCAATGTTGACATGTGTGTGATGTTGGTCTATGTGTGTGTGTGTGTGTGTGTGTGTCTGCATGCCATTATGTGCACTAAACTCACCAGTCGTTTGATGATCCTAAGTGTTGTGCGTTGGCTTCGGGGGATCTCGGTGTGCATGTGTGTGCGCAGCACATGTGAAAAGCTTTGCAAACAGGAAGGTGACAGACAGTCATAACCCTCTCCTCCATACAGCTGGACCAGTAGGGACAGACACTGAATAGACTCCTCCCAAACCTCCTGGTTTTCAGTGGACAGCTACAAGCAGAGAAAATCAGTTAATAAATGGAGCGATAAAATAACTCCATGCACCATGGTTCTGGTTACTGTGGTTACTATGGGCCATCCTTCTTCTACTACACTAGGTGTACCTACAGTACATATCATAGATAAAATATTGAAATAGAAATGTGAAATTAATTCAGACAATTAATTCACATTTTCACCCTCACAGTCAAGAGATATTTATTAAAATGAATAATTAAAGCAACTATGTGCAAATTAATACGAATTTTCCATTAGCTTTAATAGTATTGTGCAGGTTTCTGTAATTCTAAGTGACAGAAAATTCCATACAAACACTGCCAAAAGTTATTTACTGTATATGGATATATCAATGTATTTGGCCATATCAAGTAAATATCAAAAAATGTTACACAGAAGCATCCAGTGTATCCGGGTTAGATTACTACCGGTAATTGACCTCTTACTAAATTAATGAATGTAATGCACTAATGCACAGTAAATCATAATACTTGCCTTGCAAGGCAACTACTCTTCAGAATTATATTCTTTTAACACAAGCAAGTTTGAATGATTTTAATTAGATTCAGGGATCATATTAATGCCGCTGCTCTTTCTATTTCACTAATCTCCCATGGGGCAAAGGGGCTGCACGGAGGCTGGGGGTGTGTCAGCTGCCCCCTTAACCCTCTCATACACAACCACACACACAGACACCCACCCAACACTCAATGTGTCAAGTATAAGTAAAAACCTCTATTGTGTCCCTTGAGACCTCCTCTTCTTCTCCTCCCACTTTCCTACTCCCCCTCCTTTACTTCCTCAACTTCCCAGGATGCCTCACAGGACCCTCTCTATTTTTCTTTTGCATGGATTCTCCATATTTCTTCCATTCTCTCCCCTTGCCTGTGAATCTGATTTCATCCTCTCACATCTATTTTATCCTTTTTTTCTCACAGAATCCTCTACCTTCTCTTCTCCAACTCCTGTTGTGTTTTGAAATACTTACAACTCATTGTTCAGTATAAATAACGTTTAGAAGGCATAATTCATCAAGTAATTACATTTAATTGTAACTCGAATATTAAAGTACCTCAATCATAATCTGAGATTATTAATGCAGATAGAGCAGGACGTTATTTTTGCATCACATTATTATTTAATATCTGATTTTAAGTGATTATTTAATCCTCAATAGTGTGTATAGTGCCAGAAGGTGTGGATGTATGAATGGCTACTGGGATACCATTTCCACATTTCTCTTAGCAGAAAGGCCAAGGTTGTACTCACTCTTATCTTCCTTTTTTTTTTTTCAGACTACATCACATTCTGTGCTGGCACTTGAAGATATAAGAGCCTCTTCTGCAGATTTCCTGGATTCATATTTGTAGTAGCTGTAGTATAAATACTTCAGTAAACTACAATACTCATCTGTATTGAGCAGCAGGCAATGTGCAAGGAGCAAACTGCTTGTATATAACATTCCTAAAATAATTTCACATGTAGCATAGCCAGTAAGTAAGAATACTATGTAACCTGTAACTTTGCTACTTTAACCGAATCGGAGGAACAGAGGCTGAATGAAAGTGCATTACAAGCATTTTACTTGTATCTTTGAAAATAGTTTACTGTACGACTGCTTGACAACTTTAATACTTTGATATTATAATACTATACCAGCATACACATTTTTTTTTGGAAGACAGCTAATTAGGGAATAACTTTAAAATGAGCTTGATCAGTAGTGTTGCTGTTTACAGTGCAATCAGATGTGGGAATACGTTTGAGAAGTAATATGGGAGAAGGCTGTAGATCTAGTTACCGCAACAGTGGCATATGGTTTTACTGGTCTTAATAGATTCATCCGGAAAATTAGTCTAATTAGTGTCGCTCTCTTATGAAGTCCCCATTTCACCTTTAGATGTAAAAGTTATTTTAGACATCCTGCAATTTACCTACAAAACAGCAAAGAAGTGGAGATCAAACAAGCTTGTTAAAAGTAGTTCAATCTAATTTGTAGGGCTGACTGTGAAATGATAAGGCTTGTAAAATCTCTAACAAACAGGTGTACTGTGGCCAAGTGACTGTACTTGTCATTATCAACTGGTGAAAAGGGCTGCATAAGGTGTTACTTTCAATCCAAGCAGTTGATTTGAACTAAAGATCTTTTGTCAGTACTTCACTCAGCCAGCTATCATGGGTATAAATAATATCCAGAGACCTATTTCTGACACAACATATTAAAACAAACACGTAACCAGACAAACCAGGCATGTTATTGAATCTCTCTCTCTTTCTCTCTCTAATTCAATCAGTCACTCAAACATACATGCAGAAGGAAACACAGAAAATATTTATGTATGCATGGAAGGCATTCACACACACACACACACACACACACACACACACACACACACACACACACACACACACAGTGTTGGTCTCACCATGTGAATGAGGTGTGTGCTGAGTTGGCTCAGGGGTCTGTTTTCTAGGAGCAGCTTCTCTGCTGCCTCCATCTCCACTGCTGGACAAGATAGCCTCTGGCTCTACACACACACACAACACACACACACACACACACACACACACACACACACACACACACACACACACACACACACACACACATTCATGTTAAATCATTTATAGAAATTTGACAGTCAATAATGATGGATCCAGAGACCTGCCAAGACAGATTCTGACAGACTGAGACAGACAGAGACAGACAGTGTTTCTGCATATTGGGTTATTTAACCCTTTTTTAACACAAGATGTGTTCAAGACAACACAGATTGAACACTTTTCTTTATTTGTCACATCAAGTTATTTTTGCATCTCATTAAGACATCAGTCCTCTCACATCCTCTTTTTTTCTGCCCTCCTCATTAGCACCTCTGTCCCTGACTTTGGCCTATTTTAGTTCAGTTCATGCCCACAGTGGAACTTCAGGCCAATTAGTCGTGGAATAATGTGATTAATACTGGCACATATTTTCTCTCTCACTTCCCCTAAGTCACTTCTTCTCTGTTATGCTCTCTCGCTCCTTCTCTTCTTTCTTCTGTAGTATATATAATCTCTGAGTCTGTCTCTCTTGACCAACGGAATAATAGTTTGGGAAGAGTGGTCTAGTCACGTCCTCTCTCTCCTTATCAGACCTTATTACCCAAATGAATTTGGTTTTGGCAGAAGTTTTCTTTTTAATGAGCTTTGCATTTCTCACGGAATTGATTTCCTCTGCACTTTTTTTTTTTCCATCTCTGTCTCTTCCCTTCGATCATCCATCCTTTCCTCTCCCTCTTCTGTCCTTCGTCTTCCACCCAGTCTTTTTACCTTGCCTCCCCTTTAGTCCCCCCACCCCCTGTCCAGGCATTAATATGTATGCGTTGGGCTGGGGTGCACACTATGGGGAGACAGGGGCTGGTGTGTGTGTATGTGTGTCTATGTGTGTGTGTGTGTGTGGGGAGGCAAGCTGAGGACAAAGCCAGTGGTGATAATGAGGCCGCAGGGACATAGCCAGACAGGCCCCTCTGTGTATGCCTGTGAGTACTGTGTGTCCCAGGGATTCGGGACCTCATCCGCTTTCTCCTGAGTCCACAACTTCAATATTGCAGTTGCTTAAACCTGCTAGCTTCCACTGCACCCCCCCACACACACATCCCCACCACACACAAAAAAAAAAAACACACACACACACACACACACACACACACACACACACACACACACACACACACACACACACACACACTATTAGCAATGATCTTTTTCCACCCTTCTTTAGGGCCATGATACAAGGGCAACATTTTGAGGGAACTGACTTTGTGAGTCTGTTGGTTATTATGTGCTTAACAGAGATGAAATTGGTAAATAGTGGGGAATCAATGTGGGAAAAACACCAGCCTATAAGGACCAATGTAACATGATACAGCAAAACTACTGACACACAAGCCAAGAATTGTTTAAAAAATAAAAAACAAGAGAAGCCATTCTGGTTCTTTAAGGATTTCTTTGCAAGGATTGTAGTAACGCAGTGACTTTTTAGAAATATATAATATGAAGGACATATATAATACAAAGGATATTGGTTTGTAATCAATATGTAATTCTTGTAAAAGCAAGAATAGTAGCCAAATATATAATTTGCTCCAAGGTATTTAATAAAGCAGACAAAGCTGAGATAACATTGACAGTAGTCTGGATCAACGGCAGTACATTTCCAGGATAATTGCCTCACATCCGGGGCCACTGGATGTTACGGAGGATGTCCCTCGCCTTCCGCTCTTTGTGTGTGGGAAACAACAAACTTGTATAATAGCAAGTTTCAAAGAAAATGTATACAAAATTCAAAGAAAATTTGGACTGTGCAACAAGGCAGGCCTGCTTGGTTCTTCTGAGGAATGATTGTAAAGATTAACAAAGAATATGTTTACGGCATTTACTCTCTAACTGGGATGTTTTGGGAACGATTGGCGGGGATTTGCTATGGACAAAATACACATGGCGATATACTGGTAGGAGCAAATTACGTTTAACCAGGTATCCAGCTTATTAAAATAGCTTATGTTACCATATTGTGTGAACAGTTAACTTAATTTAATATTGTATGTGGCGTTTTATTTTATTTTGCGTGCAAATGTTCCACCAAAACAAGTTCCTTCCCACCATCTCTGTCCGGAGCTTAGCGCCACCGAAGACTATTGTGACTGGTTTAAAGTAATGAAATCAACCCAGAGTGTTTTTTTTCTTCTATCCTGGAATGTATGTGTGAAGGAGCTAGACCTTACTCTGCAGCGCTGTGGAGTAAAGTCTGGCAATCCACAGTAACTTTTAATTAACCTTACAATTAATGGCCATTTATGTGCCTTCTCAATGGGCTATCATAATAATTGACATAGTCGAATCAGAATTGTCAAGTCTTGCCTACCGTTGACTGATTGTCGAATGAGGGCTATAAGATGTTAAAAGTGTCTCGAAGAACATCTCCAGTTTTTGTGCATGTCATATAGTGGCCCTGGTTTTATATTCAGTGTGTGTCTTCCAGTTAGAGGTGTTGAAATTAATCAAATAATCGATGCATCGCGATGTGAACATGGACGATGCTGCATCGATGCAGTGGCCGACCATAATCGATTATAACGCAATGTCGCTCGTTAATTTTCCGTCCGCGTCATAAACATTCAAATGAAAAATAACATTCTCAGTAGCATAACCCATTTCACACACACACACACACACACACAGACAGACAGACAGACAGACACACAAACAAACACACACACACAGACACACACACACACATACACACACACACACGCAAAACTGCTGAGCGGAGACACGAGTAGGAGAGTGGAGAGAATCGCAAATCGAGAAGAGGAAAGGTTAAGGATGTGTTATCGTTCGGTAAACAATACCTTTTTTGTTAAAGAGTTGTCTGGGGTCAGTTATTCCAATACAGCACAATATATTTGCAGGTTAAAAGTAGGGTGGTATATGACTAATCCAAAATAGGTCAACCTTCATGGTAGTTACCTTAAAGAAACAAACCCAAATACCTCATCATTCCAGTCTAAAGTTACTTAATGCAAGCTTGTCAAGTAAAATATCCTATATGACTTTAATAGAAAAATGTTTTTGACACATCGTGATGCATCAAGATATCGAATCGAAAGACATGATAATAATAATAATCAGGAAATCAGTGAACATTCACACCTCTACTTCCAGTCTACCAAACCTCTCTATTAGCGGTCAGAGGACAGAGGGTCAACTTGTGTGCTATTAGGCAAGACACTAATCAACTATTGAACCAATAGAGCCTCATCAGATCTGTGTCTGTGTGTGTGTGTGTTTAGAACATTTTACACACCACACAAAATACAACACCTCCCTCTCTCCTCCCAAACTCGTCCCTACGACCTATTAAATCAAATAATTATTAATTTCTTACACTGTACTGTAACTTTTATTCTTGTATTTGTATCTTATTCTATTCATGCCCGTTTCATTTTCTATATCTTTTTAATTGCTCTTTAATGTTTTATGTAAAGCACTTTGAATTGCCTTGTTGCTGAAATGTGCTATAGAAATAAAGTTGCCTTGCCCTACAACCTCCAGCCTGTCAATCAGTCAGTCAGTCAGTCAGTCAGTCAGTCAGTCAGTAAGTCACCAGGGCACAGAGAACACTGCTGTGCCTGTCTGTCTCAGAAGAAGTGTAACTGCATTGCAACCGCTTTCGGCTCGCCATTATATTATCTTGCAGCAGACGCTGTCTGCATGGAGTTTTGAAAAGTGTAGCCACACTTGCAACTGCTTTATCGGCATTGCCATGACTAACTGTGACTCTCTGTCAACATGCAGAGCAGATGGAGATAGGTCCATGGTAGTATCGATGTAATTCGGTCAGTACTCCAAAAAGTACAGAATTTGGTACCCGACCATAGTTAAAACAAAGCAGTGAATCAGAGAAATAAAATTTCAATAAAGTTTCATCACTAGAAATGCAACTGTAGCAAGAATCTCACTATCACTAATGTTATCCACATTTATATTTAGACGCAACAAATGATATATTTATATATAAAGGCCTGAAAGTCAGAAGTTAGAACAGAAGTACAAAGAGTTGTTCCTATGAAGAGGATACATCTTATCTCGTCGCATTGGTGTAAATCTTTGGTCTGAACTCGGGCTTTAGGCCTCTGTAAACATTCAACTGTGAGATTGGTGGTCGAATCAGGCTCCTTCGATCAAAGTTATTATTTATTTATTTATAGTTATAAGTTTTTGTGTTGTAAAAAAGGAAATTATTCATAAATAAAATCTATTTAAAAAAAAAAAATAAAGTAAATGTTTTAAGTGCACTTTCTGATCTGTGGTGACCGAGAGAGGGCAGTGAGTTTCGTATTCCCATTGGCTGTGTTTGAGTGATCATACCTGCAGTGCTGAGCGGACAACAACAGATGTTTGTTTTAGGATGTTGTGAAGCAGTTCCAGAAGGGCTTGTAACACAAGATGGCTGATCTTCCTCCCAGCATGCCCCTCTCCATCCAGGTGGACTAGAGCAGCCTCTGAGAGGGTGCTTACCACCACCTCTATTAGGCCTGTGCAGTTGAGGAAAAGTCATTGGATGACATTTTAAAGGAGTTTTGGACACAGTGACTTGTTGGTATCAACATTTACAATTTTAAACACACATGTAGATACATTAAACATTGCACAGGTAACATCTTAACAGACCCTAAGCACATGGTCATGAAAACAAAATACGCATTCTGTCTCTCCATTGTCATCATATCAAATTTACTAAAATATCAGTTTGCTCACAAACTCATTAATTGTGTGAATGCTGATTCAGCAGCATTCACAGTATTGTTATCCGATTCTTCATTCTTACATTTCTTTGGTCGCCTCTATCTTCTGCATACGTTAAGCTACATTCAAATATCAAAATGTTCAGCTCTTTAAGCACATGATGGGACGTCTTCAACATTTGTTCTGCTATTTATACTTTTTCAAATATTAAGATTTTAATTACAATTAAAGTCAATGAGAGCAGGCTTCAAATCCTTCAAATCCTCTTCTACTTCAAAATCTATCTCCTCTTCACTTTCACCTACAGACGCAATTAAAAGCTATTAGGCTATATCTCAGCAGTTTGATATCTTTTACAGTTTTTGTGAAATCACTAAGTTTAGGGTTCATTTCCGGATTTTTCTGCGTTGATAATGGGTGTGTATTGCGTTACAGTGGGTGATGTCATTGCTAAAGCATGGAGCCTTAAAAAAATCATCTTAAGCCCTATTCGCACGGGATAAGTATTACCTGGTGACCTCCGGTCATTTGTAATAATTGCGGAGGTTGTCTGTGATCTTAATCCCGTGCGAATCGGTCATGTCTGTAATTTGTAAAGTAATAATTCCCCCGCAAATGACCTACCATATTTCGCTGAAAACGGAGGTCCTGTGATAATATTAGTCCCGTGCGAATCGGCATCTCTGCTTTGTCCAGGATTTGGCGGGGCTTTTTTGTTTTTTCAAGGTACCTATTTCCTTCTTTTGCGCCTTTTTATCCATCTTTGGCGAAGAATGGAGGGTGCGTTGGAGTGTTTTGACAGTGTTTTGGGTGCTGGCTCATGTCGCTATACATCATATACAATTTGCAGAAAGAGAAAGATGAAAACCACCAGAAGTGCGAAGACAAAAAGAATGATTAGATGGCGATGGATGACATGTATAGCAGCATGCGGTAAATATATTTTTTGTTTGTATCATACATCTAACAACAAGACATCTCCAAGCAATAGCTTATCAAAAATAATGCACAATCAAGCGAGGGGGCTCACTTCATAATTAGAGGTTAATGTTACAAATAAATCAAGCGTAAAGCTTGAGCTAATAGATTTTAACCTGGTGAAATGTTTGGTTTTATCCATCTAACCGGACCCTGCTTGACACCACCAGGAGAAAAAAGTGAGAGAAAGAAAAAGGAGAGGTCGCAGTTCGGACGATGACTGACTACCCGGTTGAGATTGTGTGTTATATTATTGTCGCGTGTGTGTCCTCGAGATCTTACCACACACAAACACACGTAGCAGAGCTACCCACACCCATGTTTCTACTGTTGCTTAATGTCAGTAAATTCAAGTAAAATCACAGGCTTCGCTTATCCCGTTCGAATGCGCCAGATGAACCTCAGACGTGGGTGGGTAATTTATAATTCACACG
This sequence comes from Perca fluviatilis, assembly GCF_010015445.1. NCBI lineage: Eukaryota > Metazoa > Chordata > Actinopteri > Perciformes > Percidae > Perca > Perca fluviatilis. Next base: position 13,075,029 of record NC_053118.1, on the reverse strand, counting down.
AGGTCCCTAGATAATACTTATCCCGTGCGAATAGGGCTATAGTCCCTTCTTTATAAATTGCTGTCATGCCCACAATATTTACTTGTTATATATGATTTGTATGTTAAAGGTCCCATGGCATGAAAATTTCACTTTATGAGTTTTTTTTAACATTAATATGAGTTCCCCCAGCCTGCCTATGGTCCCCCAGTGGCTAGAAATGGTGATAGGTGTAAACCGAGCCCTGGGTATCCTGCTCTGTCTTTGAGAAAATGAAAGCTCAGATGGGCTGATCAGGAATCTTCTCCTTATGAGGTCATAAGGAGCAAGGTCACCTCCCCTTTCTCTGCTTTGCCTGAGAATTTGGCCGTTGGTCAAGGCCACGCCCCCACCCTCCACCTTGCCCCCCCTCTCTCCTCCTCAATAGCTACAGACACAGAAATGGCCCGTCCTAAGGAAAGCTCATTGTGGGACTGGCTCCAGTGGCTGTAATTCTGCACCAAGACTTCAGATACAGTATTAGGGGACCACTAAGGTCTATATAAAAGCATCCAAAGAGCACCATGTCATGGGACTTTTAAAATGTAGTTTCAGCCAATGTGCTCACATTAGCTATAGGACTTATAGTTTTTAAATGATTTGCCTCAGAGCGACAAGACGGTTAACGAAAATGATATTTATCCTCATCCACTCTTGAGCCAAAAGCTAATGCAGAGTATTTTGAAACTGCGATTTCAGAGTCTTTTTTTTTTTTTTTATCTACACCAATACGTTCACAAAGGCCTTCTTCCGCTCACGTTGAGGTCATTTTACTTATGGCACCCGTAGTTTAGGTTGTCTGAGGATTCTTTTCACAGGTCGCTCTCTGTGTCTCTTAATAGAGAGCCGAAGTCCCACCCTTCTACTTCCGGTCCATGGGACCTTAATTTGGAAAAAATATGAACGAGAGTCAATGGAGAGATAATAATTATGTTTTGATTCCGTTTGAATTGAGTCATGGATTACAAATATGATGTTCGTCAATTTAAAACATTATTTTTCAACCAAAGAAAGTCTCAGTTTATTGTTAAACTGTTGAAGTATAAGACTGTGAAAATACTAAGCTAGCTAGCTAGCGAGCAAGCCGAGCATCAAGCTAGGTGACGTGAATTGTGTGAGACGAGAGATGTAGTTCACTGAGCGGTTTCACACAAAACTAAGTGGTACTACGACAAACCTACGGCTAACTGAGACTTTCTTCAGTTGAAAAATTCTCTTGTAAATTGCCGAACATCATATTTGTAATCCTTGGCTCAATTCAAACGGGATCAAAAAATGATTTGCCTCTCCCTGTTCATATTTTTTTCCGAGTTAAGGTCCCATGAGGTCCACCAGAAGGGGCGGGACTTCGGCTGTCTAGGGCAGCAGTTTGACACAGGTGACACGGTCGTTAGCTGATTACAGCGATCAACGCCATCTCCTTTGTGTTTACAAACATGGCCACTGATTAATAAGCATGACGCAGCCTTTTCGCCAGACAATCAAATTGCAACTACAGACAGTAATATGAAGATTAACAGAACATTTACGGTTAATTTACACACATATTATTATTATTATTGTGCACAGGTGTGTCGTAATTAACTTAAAAGAAACTCAGTCACTCGATGTCTGCATCAGCGCGTATCCCACAGCGTGGCACAAACACTGTCTAACGATGAACGAATAGCAGATTTATTCCACCAAAATGCCACAACAAAACTGAAACCGCAAGCCCCGGTTAAACCACAACTGCAAACCCTTACGTTTTACACAGCTTCGGCTTTTTTTAATACAGCCAGTACTTGTCAAAAACGTAGCTCACACTGCGAGCTGTGTACACTGTGTTGTTGTGGAGATAGGTCTGGTAATGGGATACACAGATAGCCTGCCCGTTATAACACTTTCACACCAATGACCAGGGTTTCACCAGGGTTGTCTGATCAGGGTTCAACCCTCCTTTTGGAAATTCAAACCAAGCCAGTCAACATGGGTATATCCCTGGTATGACAATTCAGAGATAACCTGGGTCAACCTGGGAGCACTGCATAACAATTACCTTGATTGTTTTGTAGCTACTTGAAATTGTCATTGTATAGTGTAGAGAGAGAGAGAGAGAGAGAGAGAGAGAGAGAGAGAGAGAGAGAGAGAGAGAGAGAGAAAGAAATAACGCTATTTGATGATGGTTCTGCAGGGACTACATTCTGATTCCTCCTCCTCTGCATATTTATTGCAGCAGCTGGACAAGGAAGTAGGTTACTCTAGTATACATTTTTGACCATTTTAAGACGAGGGGAGAACATTTCTCTTTGTTTGATTTAATTTAAAGTAAAGATGGGGTTTGCTGTTGTCTTCACGACTCACTTTAAAATAGACAGAGAGAAAAAAGAGAGAGATTTGCGCTTCGCAGCAGCCGCACTGACGTTTACCTCTGTGGTGCCGCGATGTGTGCCGAATGGATGTTGCTCGCTTGCCACTGCTGTGCCACTGTTGTAACACCTACAACTTTCATACAATATGCCTATTATTCAACTTTTAAAGATATCATATTATTAGAACAATTATCACTTTTCCATCATTTTTTCCACAACTTTACCTTCTTCTTACACATTTTAACCAGCAATCTAGTTTAGCTTTAGCATTAGCTTTTCAAAAAAAAAAAACTTTAATAATTTCACATCTTTTTTACATTAGTGGTGTCATTCAACTTGTCAATGAAATTCATACTTTTCCAACTATTCTCAGTACTTCAACTTCTTCTTACGGATTTAAGCTATTAATCCAGTTTAGCTTTAGCAATTTAGCTATTCAGCATTCACACGCATTTTCTGCAGGAAATGCATTTTCTAGTTCAAGCTCAAATCATAAACCACATACTTCTACATTCCAAATAACCAACACACCTCCATCTCTCTCCTACATGTCTAAGAATAATAATATACCTGAGCCTGACCTGAGTAAATGTCTGGTTCGACTCCACAGTGAATCAATAGCTCCTGTACAACGGGAGGGACACTCTCCCTCCTAAGTCGATGACTATTTAAACGGAACTTAAAGCTGTCCAGGTTGAATTCTGTGAAAATCTGTGAAAGTCTGATAGTATCAACACACCCAAGTCCACAGAATGGTAACACAAAGAGCAGCAACAAAAGACAAATCAATTCACCTGCTCATCTAAAGATACATATTGTTCCCCTCTTTGTATCTCTGTGCCCTCCCTCACTCTATTCCTACCATGAAAACTGTCCAACGTAGAACAGGTTGTAAAGCTGCTAACCCTTACTAAGCCATGAATAAATAGCTCTTACTAAAGAGCAAAGCCATGTTCCTTTGCTCATGAAATATAACATGACATAGAAGATACTCTGCATCTTGCAGCTTGATCTGTGTAGTTAGCCAATGTAGGCTTCTGTCTCTGAGGTGTTCTCACCACACATCTCGGTATAGTCTGGATAGATTCTGCCCTGACTAGGTTGTCATGACACATGCCTTCAAATACCAGTACACTGTGCCAATACTTTGGCTATCAATAACTCCAAAGTTGTACTTCATTTTCATTTCTGTAGAAAAAAAGGTAACAGATAAATAACTGTCTTCACTGGGGAAAACACACCCAGTGTTATTTTTTATTCCAATAGATCTTTATTTAGAATGTAGACGGTGTGTGTGTTTATTTTTGTGAGGGAAAGTGCAACACTGCAGACACTAGAAAGCTATCAAGCTAGCCTGCTGTCAGTGAGATGTACTGTTACTTTGTCAAGCTGCCTCATAATTAAATAAACAGACTGCACTACTTTGGACTGTTCAGTCAAACACAGACCTCTATTGTTGTTAATGTGATCCGACAATGCAGTCCTGTTTAGAGGAAAACTCTTTCTAGATAGTTGCTCATGTATATGTTAATATTATTGTTATATAATGTTATCTGTTGAGAATAGCTGCCATCACTAAAAACAGCCATCTTCACCAAATAACGGAATAAATTCTATCAATTAAATTCTCTAAACGTTCCTGATGATTTAGCCACCTATCAACCAGGCATTAAAGTTACACAATTAATAATAAACAAACATTACTCTTTGATTATGTATCTAAAAACTCAAGGCATATGCTTATACTGGCAGTATACACAGATAGCACAAAGTGTGCTTATAACTGGTTCATATGGAATATAAGGATATAAAATTCTCTTTTGAGGAGTCTTAATTTTGTAACTGAGAAAGTCAATGTTAGAATAATCTGCTACAGTCATATTTAGACAAAACAGCACTAAATAGCCAATATGTATGTTTTCATGCCTCTACTCCACCTTGACTAGGTTGACATGAGACATGTATTTAAAAAATGTTACAGAGCACAGTAAAATCCTTAAAAAAGGTCACACAACGCATTGATTTAAAATGGGCTACAAAGAGTAGACAAAGCAAAGTTGTCTCGGAAAGGGAGGGCTACAATTGTTCCAAGAAAGTAGTGAAAGGCTGGAAATCAGAAGGCAATTTAAAGCATATCTAACATTATTTTGAAATGTTTTCAAGTGTTAGTCACACATTGGCAGCACTCTGTGGTTGTCGACATTAAAAATGTTTTGATTTTGTTCCATCCAAACAAAACATGCCTGATCACATACCAAAGACACAAATGCATGTACATATATATTTTTAGGGGATAGAATTGCTACATATTTGTCGAGTTACTGTAAACACACTAGAAATATGTGAGATTACAGTGATACAAGTAAAATTAAGTAATTGACATTGCTCATAAATTAAACAACCAAGGGGCATGTCTGTTCTTAATACAATGCCACTCATTTGACTGGATTTTAAACAGCAATGGTAAACAAAATAGTTACAGATTAAAGCTCAACTATATGAATAAAGAACTGACGTTAACAAGAAGAGAAATTTAGATTCACATCAATACTACAAAAGGAATGTGACTATGGCAATAATGCTTGCAAAGCTGCATTGTGGATTGATCTATCTATCTATCTATCTCAACTGCTTGCAGGCTGTATGAAGCCTTTATTTTCAGCTGACTGAATGCCTAGTCGTCTGAAAGCCATAGGACAGTTAAACATTTTCCAACTGCAGTCTCTAATTTAAAATGCATGCTTGACCTTCTGTGGATACCCTTGATTAAATCATGCACAACAAGCACCAAGCTGCTGCAGAATAGTCGTGCAAACTTTAAAGGAAAGGTTTCACTGGTTGCTATTCACACCAGATTCTACACAGCTTCCTAAATTAAGCTGTGCAAATCATCAGGATTGTGGAAAACAGAGACAGTGCTCTGAGCATAAAATGTTCACAAAGTTCCATAAAAAAATATTTTCAGAGTAATGTGAGCAGCTAATGTAATGACCCTTTTAGAATGAAACAAAAATAGCAAGTGCGGTTGGATATGCGCTTATTGTGCAAAGTGATCCAGCTTTGTTTGGCTCCTTTCAGGTATTCAGTCAGTTATAGATCAGAAATTGCTCTATGAAAGGTTGTACACACACACACTCACATGCGTGCATGCACGTGAGTGCGCGCGCACACACACACACACACACACACACACACACACACACACACACACACACACACACACACACACACAGGCTTTTACTAGGGATACTGTATCTTCTGCAGGTGCATTATTAGTATTAGCTCTGTGCATGTGTTAATGTGCATAATGCATAATGTAATGATGAGTATTGCTGTGACAGGCAGGTATAGACGTGTATATCATAACTAAGTGTAATCAGAAGGATAGCAACTTCTTTCAGTCGATACTAACAAGTCAATTAAAACAAATTTCACATATGTACAAATTTTACATTCTCATTTTAAGGCTGGATGAATAATGTATGAGTGAAAACCATTGTGCTCTGTCCTATTTTGAAGTTTGGACTTAAAAATAGACGTTCTACAATACTTTGCGATATTATCTATTTATAAACCCCTATAAAATGAGTTATATTGGGAATCAACAGGATGGATGGCTCAGAGCATTCATGTCTAAGCAAAATAGCAAAGTTTGGTGGGGACAGAAAAACCTACTAAACCAAAATACATATGATTAATGAGTTAATGAATAATGTTTTATTTAATTTAAGTTCAATTTAGGTGTGTACAAAGTTTCAATAATGACTTTTCTTATTTAGGTATGCGTGATCTGGGTTAGTCTTCTTCAAGGATAGAGTAAAGCATGGTACGGTCAAATCAAGCGTGTGCTTACTGAATACTTAAATGCACATAAATTCATTGTCCTTATTGATGTGATCCTAAAGGCCCTTTAACTGGTAGGTCTGGGGCCGGATACAGCCGTGACTGATTTTGTGTAAAAGCCCTTTTTTGATTTCCATCATCAAATTAATAAAAAACATTTTATTCATAATACGTTGTCTAGAATGTATGCACCCATGCTTTTGGTCCCACCCAATAGCCAATAGAAGTAGTCACTTCCACCATATTCTGTAGTGCATTCAGTATTAAGCAGGCATGCATTGGTCAAGAAAACGACCTGACTGACTCTACAGGAGCAAAAACTGTCACCACAATTTTGTACTCTACTTAAAAAAATATATACCAAAAACAGAACTCAGAAACTCAAAAACAGATTTCTTGTCAATGCCTTCAAAAAAGTTCCATATGACTGTTCTTATGAGGTGCCGACAACCACTAGGGTTAAGGTCTAGTTGAATTTATGCAACATAACAAATTAGTTAAAGTTAGGTAAGATTGTGGTCCGGTTTAAGGTTAGGGAAATATCAACACATTTCCATTTAAATATGTAAATATAACACACGTTATGATAGCTTATTCACAGTAGGATGTTGTTTTCAAACAAAATTCCCTAATATTACAAACCTTTATAATAATTGCCACTGGTATCCAGGGATTACAGTGCAAAGTGCACAGGTATCAATCAGTATCAATGCAATCTTTGCAAAGCATAAACTCTAGAAACACTGTAACACATCTTACATATACTTTGCTATTATGGAAAATTGTCAATCCAATGACCTCTTGGGTGCTAATATGAAAACATTACTAGAGGACAGATCTTTGTGGTATAAATTATGGCAGGGGGCATCATTGATTGGACACATATGGACACGGTGTGGAAGAACCATTTTAGATTTCTTTTATACACTGTTTGGGGAAATAACCTGAAACTAATTTAAATGGCAATTTATAGATGCAAGTTCCACAGACACTAGATAACACCGACGGAGAGGCAATTACCTAAAACATTCCTCTGAGCTTCTCACAGAAGGTCAGGAGAAATAACAAGGATTGGTGGTCTATCAAACCCAGAGAGGAACCTCAAAGACCCTCAAGGATTCTAAAGACACATGGAGCCCCTGAAGACTTACTCAATTAATTAAAGGACAAGCATGCTTTAATCAACTGACACCTTGTCAGCTAAGTGCTTGTTCAGGATGTGAACACTTCCGAACTGAATGTTTGCTGCATTACATGCTCTAGATGTGTCCATTTCCTTATCAAATCACGCAGTCTGCTTGTCAATGTGCCTACAAATTCACTCTCGGCAGAGAAGCTTTAGGCTTCAGTTCCTTATATAATCAAATTACAACCTATACTTTTTAAATTAGTCTGCTACATGTTCACAAATTAAATCTGAGCTATCCACGATCATATACAAATATGTTTGTTTAGAAAGCATCTCTAACTCCCACATCAAGTTATTCTTCCCCTCCCGCCTCTCTCTATCTCTCCCTTTATCAAATTGTCACTCACTTCAACCTCAAATTTTCTCCTCTATCATCTCATCTCTGTTCCCCGTCTACTCGCCCAAATGCACCACATTCTCTGTGTATTCCATTCTTCCTCTGTCACCTCTCTGCTACCCCTTTTACCTCCCATTTTGCTTTACTGGTTCTGTCATCGTTACCCTCTCTCATGCTTTAGTGCCATCTTCTTCTTCTTCTTTTTTTCAGTTGCTCCGTTCTCCCTCCCTATCTCTGGCTTTCTCTCTCTTTGCTCCCTCTGTCTTCATTCCCCAGGGGGTATTATCTCAGTCGGAGGCAAATCTGCCCAATTATAAACCTCATCTCCTCTCTCTCCCTCTCTTAGACACACTCACACACATATACGCTCCTGCATCCACCACTCCCCCAAATACACACACGTACAAATCTTCTCTATCTCACACATACACAGAAGCATAAGCACAAATACATTCACAACAGCACAAAAAAACATCTCCCTATTTTGTTTTTCTTCACTGTCTCTTTCACTTCTTCCCAACACACACACACACACACACACACACACGCACGCACGCACGCAAGCTCACACACGCTTACACACCACCCTTACCCTCCTCTTTCTGTCACACCTTAAAAAGCCAATTAAACACGCTTCCTCCCTTCTCTTCTCTCCCTCTCCCTTCTTTCTTGCCCTTGCCACACTGATCTGGAGTGAACCACAACTATAAGAAGGGAGAAAGAGGAGAGGATGAGATAGAAAAGGAGCCCAAAATAGAAGATAGGGGAGAAGGGAAAAATTGGAACAGAGGAAAGAAAGCAGAGTTGATGATGGGGCAAGATATGAGCTTGGTAGATTGGAAAAGTGGATGGTAGGAGAAGATCGACAAGAGGAGAAGAGCAAGTTAATACATATAGGAGAGTAGAGTAGAATAGAATAGAATAGAGGAGAGGAGAGATTTGCCCGGCCAGTATTAGTGCTGGGTTGACAGTTTCTTGTTTAGTGGGGAGCTGATTGGACGATAATGATGTTGACTACTAAAATGCCGCACTGCTGACCCAATGGAAATAGAAGGAGAGGAAGGGTTGATAGTGGTAGTGGTGGTTTTGGAGAGGCAGGAGGTGCAGAGGAAAAGATGGATAGACAGAATGAGACATCAAATGATGAGTAAAAGAGAGTGAGACAGAAAGAGAGAGCCCTAAATAGTATTATGTGCTGTATTTTCATTGCCACTGAGAGTTGCAATTACAGCACTGTACTGTGGTTCCTGAAACATTTGCATATGCGCGCGCACACACACGCGCACACACACACACACACACACACACAAACAGAGGCAGAAATATTTGTAAATGTTTTCTTGCAAGTAGTTTTAATTTACTGCACTAATTCTCTATTGCTAGATTTAGGCTGCATCTGTACATGCCTAAGCTTTGTGGCTTACTATTCCCTCTTCTAATTAAAGTCATAATCCCAAACTAGCTCTTGGGTGATAAAATTGGCCTAAAATTACCTAACGACTGAAAAATGTCCTCACTCCAGAAGGACACCCACCATAAATTTGACTCAATCCCCTCTGGAATCACTTGCAATCGACTGGAAATTCTAATATTATTGAGTTTCACCATAGCTGAAGGACAAAAAAATGTGCCTTTGTCACACGCACGCATGCACACACACCACACCAAGGTTGTTGACCAGAAAAAGCATTATGCTGCAGTAGAACAGCAGGCTGGGGAAAACAAGATGTCAACAAGTAACATGACAATAACTAATGCTAGCAGAGTAGATACATTATATCCACAGTCTGTGCAGTGGGGTCAAGACAGACGGGCCTCTAGAACTCACTCACTAATAACAGTACTAGTGTAAGAGACAGTACAAAACAAGAAAAGTAGGTTTCTCTCTCTTTAAGCATACTGTATGGTGACATACTGTACTGTACCTTGTTGGTATAGTGGCTCCAGGTCCAAGACTGTGTCTCCACTAAGATTACACAGCAAGGCGATAACATTTTGGACCATCCCACTGGTAACATTACTACTGTCGGCCTACAAAAAGAAAGAGGAAGAGATAGATAAACTAGGTTACAGGTCAGTTAACAACATCTTGTATTCCATAATTAGTCCACATGTAAATGATAGTAGGGTAGTGAACTTCCACACTTGGTGAGCACCGTTTATCGTTGAAGCGACATTTTGGTCATAGACTCTCATCATGCTTTAAACTCACAACACAATAAACACCACTTTTATACTACACAGCTATGGCAACAACTATTCAAAGAGGATAAAAGCAGGAGGGGAGGACTGTTATACTTCCAAAGTTACCTTTAAACTGTTGTGTTTAAGTGAATGAATGCAAGTCAATTCAAATTCCAAATTACTGTGTGTGTGTGTGTGTGTGTGTGTGTGTGTGTGTGTGTGTGTGTGTGTGTGTGTGTGTGTGTGTGTGTGTGTGTGTTAGGAGCAACATGTATCAATTTAAATAGCTCATGTTACTGTATTGTGTGAGCAGTTAACTTCATTTCATATTTTATGTGGCGTTTTCTTTTGCGGGGTGCAAATGTTCCACCAGAACAAGTTCCTTCCAGAGACTATTTGGCAGAGCCACTGTCGCTGCGTCTGGAACTTTGCCCAAGACGATTTAAATTGGTTTAAAGAAATGCAAACAATCCAGAGCCTTTTTTTCCCTCCTATCCTAAAATGTATCTGTGGTGTAGCCAGACCTCACTCCAGAGCACTGTGGCAATGCAAGACTACTGATTGGATTAATTTATCATTATTTTGTCATAGAAAATATAAGTTTTGTCCTAAAAGATTACTGGTTTACCAGCTTAATAGGTCTCCAGTTTACTGAATTGAAGCATATAGCATGTCTTCTTGTTACAACTGAATATAAGTGAAGCTACTGTATATAAGTAAGCAGCTGCCCTTCACATGTTTTATAGACTGCATGGCAATGTTGTCACCTAAAATAAGCTATTCTCAAATGGTCTTTTTGTTGTTATTATAGTACAATTGTGTACGACAGGTGCTTATATATATATATTATATATTTAGTGTAAGAAGCACAGCAATATTGCCAAATACTTCACAGAGAAGAATTTTATATTTTATCTAAGAAGAATCATATGTACTGCCTACTGTGAAAATTGTTATTGGGGAACGATGTTGAGCAGAGGATCAAATGAATGATGTCTATCAGAGGATGCTGTAGTTGACCTTTGATAATGAATTGGTTTTGAAGAGAACAAGGAGCAAAGCTGTAGTCTCCACTTTCCTCATACTCCTATCTCATAAACCTCTACCTTCTCCTCCTTTACTTTTTCTCCCCTTACTATCTTCTTCTTCTTCTCCTTGCAAAATCTTGCCTCCTTCCTCCTGCAGAAATTCACTTCTCCTTCTCTCTCCTGTCCTCATTTCACTATTTGATCCTCTCTGAGATACACCAGCTCTGCCTGCGGGGTCTGTGCGCATCAGTGTGATCTGTGTACGAGCCGATAAGCCTGGCTGGTACTCATCATTTGCAGTAGCCTGAGGCTGAAGACAATGACATCAATTCACACCTAGGACAACCTGCCTGTCAGTAACAACAGATGACAAAGCTAATTTATTTTGATCTTTATGGACTAATGAGCTGTGAAAGGACTATTATGTACATCACTGAAAGCATAAACCTGACAAAGAGCAACAAGGAATGGGAAACCAAAGTGAATTTTAACTTGGTGACTCACTGTCCTGCACCTTAACTCACAGAGCATTCTACATGTACAGTATAAGTGGTGTATCTACAGAATGTACAGTAAAAAGGAGGCAGGATTTGTAAAAGTCTCTGACTGCAACCCACTCTGATCAGGCACAACAACCAGCCAGTTAAAGAAACATAGTCTAGTCGGCTTCCTGACGTCCTTTCATGTCTGAAGCAGGGCTACTTCATCATCAAGACAAATACAATTAGGTGAGTTTCTCCATGACAAGTGTGATCACCAGTGGCAGGTGTAATCAATCCAGATTACAGTTCTTCAGGCATCATAAATCAATTCTAACGTGAGCAATACAGACGGCACTAATGGATGCCGACATGACTGGTTCAGAGACAGGAGTAAACAATCAGGAGAGGAGTTAATCAGGCTGTTGGATAACAGTGTTTAACATTCTGCATCAGCTAGTCGGGGCTGGACAGGCAGCCATGCAGAACACTGATTATTTAGTGTGTGTGTGTGTGTGTGTGTATGTGTGTGTGTGTGTGTGTGTTTGTGTGTGTGTGTGTGTGTGTGTGTGTGTGTGTGTGTGTGTGTGTGTGTGTGTGTGTGTGTGTGTGTGTGAACCGTAAATTGTTTGCTTCAGCGCAACGGTTTGTGAGTTCATTAAAATTGTGTGTATGCAAAAAGGGTCAGGTAAAATAAATTGTTTACTGGAAACGTTGTTATGCTTCACTGATAACAGACAAGTGCTGTGTGTTTGTGTGTATGCGTTTGTGTGGGATCTTAGTAGTGGAGTCCATATTCTAACTCTATTAACCCTTCCTCCTTCTCAATGGCTGACCTGCCAGTCAATTACACCAGCCCTCTAATAGGTCAACACCACTCAGACTCATTTACATAACTACATTTATATGGGTTAGAGGAAGTGAGTAAGAGAGGAAAGGAGACAGAATACAAACTGAGCTGTAATAAAATGCAGAAATGTCATAAAATACAGACTGTGATAACTGACTTTGATTAGCTGATTGTAAGACTATTTAACAGACTGACTGATTCATTGACTGAGTGAATGACAAAGTTATATGCAGATTGGCTGAATAAAAATGTATTAATTAATTAAGTGAGATTGGTCTCTTACCATAATGAGTTGAAAGACCATTGGTAGGATCTTACTATGTTTGATCAACCTGAAAAAGAAAGAAAAAATACATATTGGAGCAGAGCTAGAAATGTTATTAATTTAGAGGCAATTCACCGCACTGTTCACACATACACACACAACCATATGCACACACACTGGGCGGTTTCATCTTCATTAAGGTTGGAGTTTCGCTACAATGGCTGCTGTCTGGTACCAGTGACATTGCGGAGAGAAGAGAGACGAAAAGAGGAGACATGATGAGAGCGGTGTGAGAGGAAGTGAGAGAGGAGAGGGAAGGACAAAGAGGAGATTTAAGGAGAGGATGAGGTAGAAGTAGATTACATTTGAAGAGGAGAAAGGAAGGAGAAGATTAGAGAAGAGAGGAGGAGATTTGGGTAGAGAATAGAGGGATGACAGAGTGGAACAATTGGATAGGAGTGAAAACAAGAGTTATGTGGATGAATCTACGTAGAAAAAACTAGAAGAAAAGCTTTTAGAGTAGAAGAGAGAGGGAGAGAGAGATGGAAGTCTATATTACCAATGACATTCTGTCTACTTACTGATTAAGGTTCTTTGATTTGCAACCAATTACTGTGTGGTTGGAGTGTCAACACATATGAACACATACCTTGTGTGTATAAGAAAGCAAGAAAGCATTCAAGCTGTAATGGGAACAAAGCCAGCTGAAGTCAGACTGGTGTTAATATGCTGAAGGTAACAAAGCCCGACCACTGATTTAAAAACCTGTCTTCATTTTAAGTATGATTTATAGCTTGTCTGGCAGGCATCAGGCCACTTATGGAAACCTTTCAGTAGATGTTTCAGCAGCAAAAACATTAAGGATGAAACTTTTGATAATGTGATGTTCTTCGAACCATCTTAGAACGTAGGTGCATCAACTGGGAGGCTATCTTTATTTGATAAAAGTTAGATGTTCCCGATAAATTTGCATCTGGTTCGTAAAATAAGAGTGACAAATTGCCATCAAGTCCTCATAACCTTTAACATTCCCTTTGTACTGCTTTGTTTTTCTTGTACTGGTCAATTGCCTACTTTATGTTCTATATGTGTACTAAGATACATTCAGACATTTCCTTATTTTATCTAATAAAGTTTGCTGCAGTCCTGTAACCTACTTTTTACACAGAAATCAATACCAGTTTCATTTTATCTGAATGTGTGCTGAGGAGATATTCCCTACACCATTACACCGAGCCGTAGTTCCAGTCATCAGGGTGTCATGTACCAAATATTTTCATGCAATCAACCTGCTTCAACATTAGAATTGTTACACTAATTTCTGTATACTCTGTCAAGTTTGTTATCTTGAATTAGTCTTTTTTCTTTGCCTTATTCTTGAGTTAGGCCATAACTGAATTTCTATCATCAGAACACCTACTGATCTAATAACTGATTCAAATACATTAAAAAGATGCTTCTTTTTAGTTGAACAGTTCCCATCTACATTATCCATACTGAGAACACACACTATCTGTAGGACCAGGTTCTTTGTAGAAAATGGAGTTGTGCACACTGATTATACCTCTGTAGTAGCTGTTCTTACCTACCATGATCACTGAATCCAGAAATCAATAATGCACTTCATATTTATAAAAGGCCTTTTATAAAGGGGTAAATATTAGTGCTGTCAGTTAAACGCGTTATTAACGGCGTTAACGCAAATCCATTTTAATGTCGTCAATCACGAGATTAACGTTCTTTTGGGCCTAGCAAACTTTGTAGTTTTTTTCACATGCTGTTGCAACTAGTAACGTTAGAAAAACTACAACACCACACCGGATCTAGCTAGACCGGAAACAAAACAACAGGCACGGCGCACACATTCCTTTGGGCTTGCGAGTCGGCCAAAGAGTAGTAGGCTAACGTTACGTTTTGAGTGGATGGCGAGCGCGAGATGCCGAAATGGATGCCAATAAGATTCTGAATGGTTACATTGACAAGACCAAAAGTGATCGGTGTTTTTTGTCGTTGTGAACTGAGCTATCATCGCAGCACGTCCAGTCTGAAATACCACTTGATGGCCAAAGCACACAGCTGATGCAAATTCTCCGCCCCCTCGTCAAAGCCAGGCGACAATGGATGACTTCAGACAAAAGCACATGGATGTTAGTGTGAAATTGAACACTACAGTATATGCCAATGTTGTTTTCAATAAAAAAAACATTTGCACAAAGCAAGCCAATCCACTTTTCCATGTTGATAAGAGCATTAAAATGAGAAAAAAAATAATGGGACAAAAAGAAATCAAGGGACATTTAGAATAGATAAAAATCGGTGATTAATTGCAATTAATTGCGAGTTAACTATGACATTAATGCGATTAATCGTGATTAAATATTTTAATTGACAGCACTAGTAAATATGTGTGTGTGTGTGTGTGTGTGTGTGTGTGTGTGTGTGTGTGTGTGTGTGTGTGTGTGTGTGTGTGTGTGTGTGTCTGTGTGTGGATTTGATGGATGGCCTCCCATTAGGGAGGTGACAGGCTGAGAGATGAGAGGACAGGCCAGGCTAGCACATTCATGATAAACTGGACCACCTTTAAACGACCAGCCATACATCACAGCAACAGACACTGAACAACCAAAAGCACAACAGACCGCCTATAATAGAACAGACACAGATGACACAACCTTTACTGCATTAGTCAACCTCTGCTCTACTAGCTATATCATTCTGCAACATGTGTAGCTCTAAAGCTTAGTCTTGATGATTTTGAAAGGCCATATTGGTCCTTGTTATTTCAAGTGAAAAGATAATAAACCCAAAAGATAAAGTCAGGAAGTTATTTCTTAGCATTTGGAAGTTTTAGTCAGTGAAATGTTCTTCCTGAGAGGATGGTCCAATTATACACAAATGACACACCCCAATGAGTTTATGTATCATCTACAGAATATTTTAAATATATTACATATTTTTTCATGCATTCATTAACACCAAAGAGCAGCCCAGTAAAACAGGCTGTTAGCGTGTGAAAAACAACCACCTTGGTGTTGTTAACACCTAATGATTCCACTTTTCTCTGGCTTGGTGTCCAGATGACTACAGCAATATGATGATGTAATGGCTTCCCAAGCTTGAGTCTTGTCAATGCTATTAACTAATTATAAAATAAAATAAAACACATAGGCAAGAATTATGATTAGCTTAAGATAGAGAGCCTTCTACAATCACCATACAACAGCCAACCCAGTTAATCTAAGAGAAAATACCTGATACTTGGTTGATAAGCATGGCATGTGTGAAAGGGCTCGGCCACATCCACACACATTTGGCTGACAGTATGAGGACATTGAAACATACTTGGGCACACACAAGTGTAACCACACACCATAAGGTTCTTTGGCTAAAGGTCATAGTAAATGTTATTGTTTGAAGGTGTGTCTGGGCTGTGATAATGCAGAGAGAAACAGCAGGCTGCCTTCCCAACGTTAATGTCCCCAATTTACCATCTAATTACCTCTCGGCTGGCTTCATAGCCACACTTATCTAACCAAGACCCAGGCAATTTAATTTCTGATTGCATAACCGCAGTGATGGAGGGAGAGTTGTGGAGAGGGCACAGAGAAAGAGAGAAACGTGGACTAATGTTAATAAATTAGAGATGGTGAGAGAAAGAGAACGAGAGAGACGGGGACATTTTTTTTAAATATTGTTAATAATGTCAGAGGAAAAAGAGTGTGAGAAAAACAGAGATGTAGAGAGAAGAGTGCTGACACCAATTTGAAAAGTTCACGTCACTCTACTTATGTCAAGGAAAGAAGGGGATGAGGAGAGGGGGAGGAAGAGAAGGATGGAGACGAGAGGGGGTAATATTACTGATAAGTAGGGGCGTATTCAGCTATGAGGGTGAACTTTGAACTCTGGGAAGGGGGGGTAGGGATGGATGGAGGGAGAGTGGAATATAAGTGATAAGAGGTTTGTTGAGTTAGTTTTGCTGAAGTAGATAAAATAAGTGGATGAAAAGGGGGACAAAAAGTGAGAGAAGGATGCATGTTGAGTCAAGCTCCTCACCTATTAACACTTCATCCTTTCTATACTCGTCTCCCACCCTTTGTCAACATTTTCTCTCCTCTCCAATGTTAACCCCCCCAACTCAAATCATCTCCTTGTTAGTCTATTTCCTACTTCCTCCTTCTATCCTTCCTTCCGCCCCTCCATCCAATTTTTGACTTTCCCTATTCTCTCTCTTTCTCTCTCTCTCTCTCTCTGCCTCCACATTTTCACCCCCACCTTCTGTCTCTGTCAACAGCTGAAAAGAGTAGACAGATGACCAGAGAAGCAAGACTTACTGACAGCTGCTGTCAGAACACATATATCAAACAAACATACATCAGCGCATGCACTAGTGAGCGCACGCATGTACGCACGCACAGGTGAGTCACCTCATGGTTAGACGAGGGATCAGCAGATCCTCTGTGCAACCAAACCAGAAAACACATCATTACCTCTTTTTATTTTGGTTATTTTGCTTCCCCAAGACATGTTTTTAGGGGTAGCTCACCTGGTTGAGCATGCGCCCCATGCACTTAGGCTCAGTTCTAACTGCAGCGGCCCAGGTTTGATTCCAACCTGCGGCCCTTTGCTACATGTCTTCCCCATCCCTCTACCCCCTTTCCTGTCTACAGCTATCCTATTCATTAAAGGCCAAAAAGCCCCAAAATTATTATTATGTTTTTAAATTCCCAAATAGCGATTTACTTTGACATTATGTGGTAGTGAATTTTACTTTAACGCCAGCAATAATTTTGTCTTAGTGTCGTATTTTTTAAAGGTCCCATGACATGGTGCTCTTTAGATGCTTTTATATAGACCTTAGTGGTCCCTTAATACTGTATCTGAAGTCTCTTTCCCGAAATTCAGCCTTGGTGCAGAATTACAGCCACTAGAGCCAGTCCCACAATGAGCTTTGCTTAGTATGTGCCATTTCTGTGTCTGTAGCTATTGAAGAGAGGAGAGAGGGGGGGCTTGACAAACTGCCACTTTGCTTGTTTGAAAGCCATGATGCCTCTCTCTCATGGGTTGGCCATATTCTCTGGGCGGGCAAAGCAGAGAAAGGGGAGGTAACCTTGCTTTCATTTTCTCAAAGGCAGAGCAGGATACCCAGGGCTCGGTTTACACCTATCGCCATTTCTAGCCACTGGGGGACCATAGGCAGGCTGGGGGAACGCATATTAATGTTAAAAAAAACTCATAAAGTGAAATTTTCATGCCATGGGACCTTTAAAGAGTGTGCAGTACACTTTTTAACTAAGCTCTTCAGAAGTAGCTAGTGTACAAAGATATATCAGCACAATATGTCAAGTCTTTGCACATCTTAGCTGATACAGCACCTTATGCCTGCCACTAATCTGATTACTGATGTAGAAAACACTGGCTTTAAGAAGGGTGGAAAAAGATCAATGCTAATAGTGTGTGTGTGTGTGTGTGTGTGTGTGTGTGTGTGTGTGTGCGTGCGTGCGTGCGTGCGTGCGTGCGTGCGTGCGTGCGTCGTGCGTGCATGAATAAAAATAGTTAGTAGCCTTGGCATTAAAACATTACACATAGAGCGCCTAAAATGTGCCTGTGTGTATTTCTGTGTGTGTCTGCTAAAACTTTGATAAAGAACCACAATAGTGGAGTCAAAAGTATCTCCAGTTAAAAAAACATACTGTGCACATACATTTCAGTTACTATAGGAAGGAATAATGTATGGTAAGAGGTGGATTCATGTCTAGAAGAACAGGCTAACCAGCATCTATAGATGAAGGTTTGCTTATAAGTTTGTGCTGCTGTTCATAGGACTTCTTCAATGGATGTGTAATACACAGTTTTCTGTACTCTCCAGTGTATGTTAAAAATACTTGGATGGTACTGTAAGATACAGTAAGGTCACGTTTTGGTATTACAATGCGTCAACAGTGTTTTGTTGTCTGTGAGTGATTCAAGTGTGTGACTAATTAAGTGCCTGTGTGTGTGCAGTACCTGCAGATCTGCACGCTGTGTTCAGTCATCGATACCAGCAGTTTGAGTGCATAGAGTGGGATAGGCTCTGCTGCTCGAAGAAGAGACTCATACCTAGACACAAACATGCATGAGTACAACATTTGGCTTTCATAGTGTTAATAATAAAGTTTTTTTTTTGTTAAAAAAAAAAAAAAAAGAAAAAAAAAAGGGGGGAAGGAGAAAAAAAAAGGGAAGGGAAAAAAAAAAAAAAAAAAAAAAAAAAAAAAAAAAGAAAAAAAGAGGAAAAAGCTATAAATTTATAATAAAAAAAAAAAATTATAAAGAAGGTGGAGAGAAGAGGGAATGTGGGAAGAGGAGCAGAGGAGAGAATTTGAGAGGCAAAAGGGAGAGGAAGAGGAGTAGTGTGAGGAGGTGAAATGGGGGTGGAAATAAAGGCAAACAAGAGGTAACACATGAGGCAACCATTAGAGAGGAGAACATTTTAAAAAGGGAGATACAAATAATAATGGTATAGGAGGGGACTGTATAGATCCACATCGAGGGTATGAAGAAAAGTGAAAAACACACACCACAAATGTCACGTCTATTTTGTACTTTTACATGTGAACATGTGATGTGAACTTCTGCAAACTGCATTTGTCTGTCTCTGCTCTCCACAGATTGTACGCTGATGCCTACACTCATAAAAACTGATGCTTGCCAGTTAGCTGTATCTGACAAGAACTAGGATGTGACGTGAACCCACGGAAGCAGGACAAAAAATACTCTATATATTTCATTTTAAAGTGCTAGATGTATCAATACAGTAACTATGTATCACATTCAAGTATCCATAACACAGACTGTCACCTGGTAAGAAACCCCAAGAGAATTATTTAATTGTAATATAATAATCTAGGATGGTTGGATATCCCTGTTTCCGTTTCAAGAAATCCAGGCCTTTCTTCCTATCAAGCTCAGCTCTGACTGTATCACCTGCTGTCACTTAGCTACGAAGGTTTAAATTATTTCTGACAGCCACTGTACTCCAGCTGTTTTGGCTTGAATATTGTGTCTATGTACAGCTAGTCTTTACCAAAAAAGTGGGGCACTTGCATAAGCCAAGGGCAAGGTTGGACTTTATAGAAGATTGTCAAAGGGGGGTTAAGGGAAATGTTTTAATAGTGGGAAACATCATTGATAACAATACCACTGGCTCAAAACATGGGTAGGAATTATTTTTACGATGGTTTAATTTACACTAATTGCCTTAAAGTATCATAATTAATTATAATTAAGTTATGTTGTGTTGATGTTAAAATTGCTATTTTTCGAACCTATAATTGTTCCTACACAAACAAAATATGAAGGAGGAAAGCATAGACACTGTCAAGCTGATATTTAGAAAGAGTCTGACCAACCTTGGAAGCAGAGATTTAGTGAGGAGAGCTAAGATCTGATTATAGGAGCTTCCATCATCTCTTCCTTCTGCTGTCCTTTCTCCTTCCTCTCTTCTTTCTTTATTTTCCTCTGTCTCCTCATCTTCCTCAGTTCCATCACTCTCCTGGACCAGCAGGACAAAACTGAGTTCGGACAGCACCCTCAGAACAAACACAGACCACTCCACTGAAGCGCACACACAGAGAAAGACAGTATTAATATAGCATTAGTGTTTAAAATACTATATGTGTGCTTGTTTAGGGAGTAGTAGCTTTTGGCTACATCTTGGCTGGGAGAATGTTTCTTAGTTGTATTTTTGTTTCCAAGGGGGCCATTATAGGTTTGTGACATTTGACAAATGCATAACATCATATGACCACAGCTATTACAATTTACATAAATAACCAAAGAAACTGAACTTAATAAATGCCATGCCAAACAAGTAACATAAGTAAGACTGTATAATATTACACTACATTAACGTACAAAACCAGAGGTGGACTCACAGGAGGACCCAAGATGACTCTTTTAAAACAACATTGTGTGACAAACACTGTATCAATGGCACACACAAAACAAGGACGTCATTTTACCCTGAGAAACTGGTGGTTGCATGGTATGCGCCTGATCTTTCTAAACCTTCTTTCCTACTCTTTCCCATTTGCCATTTTCTCTGTTCCCTTTTCTTCCTTCCTCCCTCCTCCCTCACTCTAACATTTACTTCTATTTCCACATCTCTTCTCTCTCATTCTCTCTTCCCTTTCTCAAAAGTGACCCCCATCTCTCTTACCACTTCTGCTGAAAGCCAGTGTTGTCAGAGGGGGCAGGATGGCATCCACAACCTTCAAGAGACATAAATAGAAGACATTTTTTTTTTGACACATGTCACACTGTATTGGTCCATGACCAGGATACTTTGCAATAAGCTAATTACATACTCTAGTAAAGCAATGCATCTGGCACAATTACAATCTGATGTTGTATAATTTCATCTGCAAATAATGTCTCAGTACCATGGACATGAAACAACTCAGGCTGACATTCTGTAGCAGTAGATAATTAACTTGTAGAACATGTACCAACAAAACAACTGTCAATGTGATGAGGGATTTTATATGTAAACGTTCATATTTATTCTCACTGCTGAACAGAAGAAATATTCTCAAAAAAAACAATTTGATGCTCCTTCTACAAATCTGACAACAGGAAATATTTTTAAGATTAAAATGAATAGAAGACACTGTACTATATTAATTCAGTGGGCATCAACCACACAGACTATTGTCACGGAGGATCAAATTACTATGGAAATGCACTGTTGAATGATCTCTTTGATCAACACACACACACACACACACACACACAGGCATGAATCTATATTGCATGAATTTGCATGATTACTAATATTACCATAGAAACAACACTAATGCTGAGTGAGTGTGTGTGTGTGAGGTCATTACATTGAAAGCCAGAGCGAGGAAACTACAAAGGATGCTGTCCACCACTTAATGGCGTGTGTATTAATATCACAACCATCAAAAGACTGGATATTGTGTGTGTGTGTGTGTGTGTGTGTGTGTGTGTGTGTGTGTGTGTGTGTGTGTGTGTACAAGTTGAAGAAAAAAAACAGTTTTTTCCAATCACCACAATTGTAACTAAAGATCAATTTCCTTTGCAACCAATACAAAAATAGTAATATACCATTTAATCTGTATTCTCACAGGACTAGAAAAGATGAAATGTTGTATATACTTTTTAATTACCATTTTTTACCATATGCAAATCACAGGCAACAGCTAGACTTCTGAAATTATATTCCTGTTTCCTCTTGTAAACAAACCTCATGTGCACATTGTTGATTAGACAATGCACAAAACAATTCTTTTCAATATACCTGCTATGTTGAAGCTACTGTATATCATTAATTCACAACAAATAAGCTAATTGTTAGCATGTGGTTCCTGGATACAGACAGTAGTCTATAAAGCTGCTCAATATATCCTGGTCTTACTAAAAGACTGAATTAATTAATCAGCCCAAAAAAAGGAAATTCCTTCCCATCACTATTTGGTTGTAATGGGTAATGCTTACATAGCTGAAATGTTTCACTTTTTAAGATGACTAAAGAACAAATTTAACGTCCCATAGAGTAAAAGCCGGTTTTGTAAAAAAGAAAAAAAGAGAAAGAGTAGTGGGGGCAAAACTTAGTGCAAAATTTACTGTGTGAGAAGGATTCAGAGAAGTAAACTAACTCAAACATGACTGTGTGTCCTTGTCCAGCAGGCAATAAAAGTTAATCTGAGCTGGCTGGTGGTAATTAAAGTGTCTTCCTGTGTTATTGACTATCAGTAGCAGCAAACCTCCTCTTTGCACCTTTCCTCTATTCCTCATCTCTTTTCTTTTCTCTCCCTCCATCCTGTCTGCTTCCTGCTGCTCTCCACTTCCATACGTCAATAGTCATTAAACACAATCTCATTGTCCTATCCCATGCGCACACGCACACGCACGCACACGCGCACACACACACACCTGACGAGGCTCTGTTGGTTCAATAGTTGATTAGTGTCTTGCTTAATAGCACACAAGTGTACCCTCTGTCCTCTGACCACTAATAGAGAGGTTTGGTAGACTGGAAGACACACACTGAATTTAAAACCAGGGGCACTATATGAAATGGACAAAAACTGGAGATGTTCATCGAGACAATTTAACATCTTATAGCCCTCACTTGTTCTCTGCAAGCTTTCTGTCACAGCAAAGCAACTAAACTATTATTAAATGTTTGTCTCAATGAGTAGACAGTTAAACATGTATGGTAGAAATCAGACAGACAGACAGACAGGTAGCCAGTCAGACACTAAAACTAAAACACTAACACACACACACACACACACACACACACACACACACACACCAAACATTCAGTCAGTGCTGTATAAGGTAGACAGATAGGAAGCCAGTTGCACATGTGCTTGCATGCATACTTACAGCACTACGATGTGGAGTGATGAGAGTATGGTGCTGACTTAGGACTTCCACAATGGACAGAGATGTCCTAATCAACTCCTCACATACTGCTGCACCTAAATGAAAAGCAAACATCATTCAGCTCTAAGGATGATCACCTCCTCAATAAAAGGGGAGGATGACCCACAGGCTGACCAGGTCCTTGCAAAGATGGCTCTGTGTATTCCATTTGTGGAGTATGGTTTATATTATTGCCTTTGAGCAAGGCACTGCACCTTGCCTTGTGCACAAGCATTTGATATTGAGTACCACAACTGTCTCTTCAAAGCTGCATGTATCTTTCATATATTTTCTTTTCTTCTTATGAGTTTAAGTACAGCCTTTACAACTAAACTTTATATGCTTAAAGAAATATGAATTTTTTATATTTTATAAAATGTCAGTTCCAAGGGGGGAGCTAAATTAAGACTTAATAAAAGCTTTAAGAAAAATGATTAATGATGAACCTAACGAAAGAACAGTGTACAGAAGAAAAACACAATCCAAAACACATGAAAATAGACTGCAGAGTAAAGTTTGGTCAAAGAAATAAAATATTCTTATTTAATATGCATAAACATTTTAGTAATTGAGAAAGTAACTCACCCAAAGCGCTGGCCAGATTTGTTTCATTGGACTCTATAGAGGTGATATAGTTCTGTGAGAAAGAGAAGAGGTTAGACATGACCCCAACTAAATACTACAGCAATACTTTTTTTTAAGTGCACTGTAATCAGTGATGGTTGTTTTCATTTCTCGTTAGACACGTACTGATCACTATGTGCTGTTGTGTGGTAGCAGTGATTTCCAGATTTCTTCCTGCCTGAATATTAAATGACTGCAATGGACATCAGTGCTGCTTTTTATGATATCCTAAATGTCTTAATAGCGTAAACCTTTATGTTTTTACATGACAAATGAATTGAAATTAAAAATGTCAGTGCATTCTAGTTTTAACAGTGTTATTTGTAGGCCTTTACTTTGTTAAAAAAAAGATCACTCCACTGAAAAGACAAATTAAGAGTCCTTATCTAAACATAATACTGTACTACCAAACACTTACCAGTAGCAATCCAATTTGAGCTAGAAGTTCTTCAGTTACAATTTGACATCTAAAGACCTGTGAGAGTCAGTCACACAACCAGAGAACAGGTAAGAGCAGGAATACACATGCCATTATTTTTCTTGCAGGCTTATTATACACAAACCCAAATTATGTACAGTGTCCCAGAGCCTTCTGAAGCGAGGCGCATCTATCTGGCCCTAATCTAAACTAAGTACATTATGACACATACTGTATCTGATAAAAGGCCCATATACCCAGGCCACCACGACAGTTCTAACAATATATTGATAGTTAAATAATTTTCAGGGAAAATGGACCATACTGTGCTGAACAATGAGGACGGGTACTGGTAATTCATGAGAAACTCTATGTGTATAACCTTGCATGCAATAATGCTAAAACATTAAAGTGCTCATATTATGCTCATTGTCAGGTTCATAATTGTATTTAGAGGTTGTACCAGAATAGGTTTATGTGGTTTAATTTTCCGAAAACACCATATATTTGTTGTACTGCACATTGCTGCAGCTCCTCTTTTCACCCTGTGTGTTGAGCTCTCTGTTTTAGCTACAGAGTGAGACATCTCACTTCTGTACCATCTTTGTTGGGAGTCGCACATGTGCAGTAAGTACTGCTAGCTAGTCAGTTGCAGAGCAGTAGCAGCTAGGCGAGCATTATAACGTGTGTTATATAACGTGTGTTACAAAGTGACCACGTTTGTCTCTGAAGTAAAGGCTGGACTACAATAGAGCTGTTTGGAGCAGTTTGTGAACAGTGTTTTCTGTTGGAGATGGTAAGTGCCTTTGGGGTGGACTTTGGGCTTTTTCACTTTGTAAACCTATAGTGTGTACAAAAAGATATATAACACAATAAAGGAAAGGGAAAAAGCCAAAAAGCATAATATGAGCACTTTAACATCAAAGAATGAAGAAGACCCTTTTAGTTCCAAGTTACCTGGGATGAAAGAAGTTCCAGCACTACAGATATTGTAGGCAAAGTGTGTTTAAGCTGTCTGCACTGAGCTGTAGATGGGTGTCTTCTCCCGACCACACTTTGTAATGCACATAAGACATCCTCTGGAGAGAGGAGAGGAGACAAGAGACGGGGACACAAGAGGAGATGAGAAGGGATAATAGTAGAGGGCTAATGGGGCCTTACAGTAATACAAAAGTACACTGTTGTGTATTTTGGGCTACTATGAGATCCGTTGTGAGATACACCTGATGGATTGTGGGTAACTTTAGCTTCCGTTATTGGGGTTAGCAACGCTGCTGTAAAGACATGCTGATGGGCTTATAAACGGTTAATATTCTGTCGTAGTCCGGGTTATCGTTGTTGTATTTAGTAACATGACACAGTGAAGAATATATCGTTAACCTTAAAAGGATTTTGTACTGTTAAAATGTAAAAGAAAGAGAAGAGCACAAAACTTGAGCACAAAAATTTGCAAATTCATATAAACAAGTCGGCAAAAACACACAAAGAGCAGGCACACTCGTGCAGTCAGAAGAGTGGTGTGTGTATCTGTACCCAGTATCAGTGGTGCAGTGCTACTCAGATATACAATCAGTAAATCCAGACACTGAGACAGATATCCTGATTGGCTGGGGTTCTCTCTGAGGGGAGTGGCTTTGCGCAGGTCTCTCTCCAGGTGCATCACAAGTCTAAATAGAAAGAGACACAAATGCAGTGCATGTCACAAAATGTATGTGGCATTCATATTTCATGGACGCATGATTTTCTTTTTTCACTCAGACTGCTTTTAGGGTTTTATCGTATTCTACTGCTCCACTTATTGTAAGTTGCTCAAGGAGTATCAACTTGATGATGAAGGCTCTTAACAATATGATTCTTGTCAATGAGCATAAAAAGAAGGGGCAGGGAGATTGGCCAAGAGAGAGGGACAGAGACAGACAGACAGGCCATGACTTTTAGAAAATTTTTATTCTCGTCAGTCTGATGTATTGAACAGTAATCAATAATGTTCTATTCACAAATTCAAAGCAGAACAGAAAGGTTACCACTGCAAATTGATATTCATTACTGACACACAAATACACCCACACTTGTGTAGCACACACAAGCACTAAAAAGGATGAATGCAGACATATTCAGAGAGGTCATGTTAGTTAACAAATATGTATTCTATGCTTTAGAGTAGGAATGGTGCAGGGATTACAAATTCACTATTTTTCCTCATAATAATGTTGCATAAAGGATTAGCAGTCACAGCTCACAGATAACACAGCTACTGTTACTATATTAAGGATCCAGCACATTTCAGGGGAGCTCTAATAATAATTGCTGGATTTTCTATTTCCATTATTGTTATGGTTTTAGTGCAAACAAGCAAAGCCTAGTTGGTAATGTCACGGCACAATCCACCTATTGGTCGCCAGGCTGAGGTGGTTGTGGCTTACTGTGCCTGCGTCACAAAGCTGTATGGGTTGACAAAAGCGGAAGTTGAGGAGAGAGAACAGTCAGTTTTGGAAAAGAGACACGTGCTTCTGAATGTCGTGACGAAGGTTTTCCTTTTCCCCATCAAGTTGTGTTAATGTTTTGTCTGCATCTTAAATGTCTACAAATGAACTGTCAATGGAGTGCCAATGCTGATGAGCGCCGGACCAAGCAGTGAGCTGGTCGGAAGACAAAGTGAAGCAGTGCCCCGGCTATGGCGAGATGTAGGCGCTTCACCTTTACCTTCAGCCTGGTGGGCTGGCGCTTAGCTCTGTAGTTTCAAATGCTCTCTGGAAGCCATAGACCAGGGTTGTCAAACTCATTTTCCCAGAGGGCCACACTGGGAAAAGAGAATCCCACCAAGGGCCAGACATGGAGTTTATTGATGTGCTTTTGTTACTGCATGTCACTTTTTAAAACATTTTGGTAGCTTTTTTCCTAATTTTTGTTGTTTTGTGGCTTTCTCAGACATTTGTCACCCTGTTGTAAATTTGTTGCTTTTTCCGACATTTTTGTACGCTTTTTGTCGCATTGTTGACATGAAGCCCTACAAAAGTCATCAAAAGAGTTCCTTAGCCATCGTAGAATTTAACAAATCAAGCAAAACAATCATACTTTTTTTTTTTTAAACAACAATCAGTTTCTTAGCCTGAATATGAAAACTGTCTCTCTGCTTCTGAGTCTCAGAGTTGGCAAATCTGCCATATTTTGCTTTGAATGACACGTAATTGCATTTAAAAAAATATTTGGAGGGCCAAAATTTATTGTGAACCCAAATTGATACACGGGCCAGATCTAAATCGGCAAGGGGCCGGATTTGGCCCGCGGGCCTTGAGTTTGACACATGTGCCCTAGACGTAACGAAGTATCAAGTTTTCCCAGTGTTGTGGTTATGCCGCGACAGTACCACCAACCTTTAGATATAAAATGACCCTCAGATATGAAAACAATTACTCCCAATACTACCTTAGGAACCTAGGAATAGAGAAGTTTTAGGAATAGAGAAGTTTTATATTTCTGTGAGGTTGCGCTTAGGCATAGTGACACTTAAAGATAAATGCTAACATCAGCATTCTAACATGCTCACAATAACAATGCTAACATGCTGATGTTCAGCAGGTATGTTTACATATATTCACCATCTTAGTTTAGCATATTAGCATGCTGACATTCACTAATTAGCACTTAACACAAATTACAGCTGAGGATAATGGGGATATTTAGTTTTGCAGGTATTTGGCATTAAACAACAAGGATTTTGACCTGATGATGGTGCCAATCCATCATTTAGATATTAATGGGGGAACTATTATATAGCATTTTCAGGTTCATGTTTGTATTTTGTGTTTGTACTAGGACATGTCTACATGCTTTAATGTTCAAAAAACACTTTCTCACCCTCTGTCCGAGACGCTCTGTTGGAGCGCCTGTCTTTGTAAGCCCCCCTCCCGAAAAAGCCCAGTCTGCTCTAATTGGCCAGCGTGTTTCCTGGAATCTCCGCTCCAGTTTTGTTTCACTAGTAGCAGCTGGAGCTACTGCAACACGAAATGGTTGAAGGAATGTTTGAGAGCTCCAGAGTCTTTATGGTACTTTATCCCCAATAATATTTTTGATAGTGTAGGAGGTCTTAAATTTGTATTGAAATGTAACTACAATATTACAAGATTGCCGTTAAAACTATCCCAATTTTATCAACAAGCTCTTTTGGCCTGGAAGTTGTGTCATTCTCACAACTTTTCTCCACACAAGTCTATCTTATGGAATAATGAATGCATCACTAAGGGGAACAAGTCACTCTATTTGCAAAATTGGATCAACAGAAATATTATCTTCGTGAAAGATCTTTTTCATTGTAATGGTCATTTACTTAATTATGAATCTTTTCTCAGAGAGAAAGCATTGCCAATAACATTCAAAGAATATAATTCAGTTTTCAAATCTATACCTAATGGCATTTTAGAATTAATGAAAAGTTATAAAAAACAAAATGAAGTTATTGGTTTTAATTTTACTCTTTATATAAACGGTATGGATATTATGAGCAGCAATTGTACTAATAAGCACATTAGAAAATGCTTTCTAAATTTAAAGAAAATATCACCTCGTGGCAAATTTTTCTGGAATTCTCATTTTACTAATGTTAACTGGCACAGGGCGGGGCTTGTTCCCTTTAGATATTGTATCACAAACAAAGTTAGGGAATTGCATTTGAAAATATTACATAATATATACCCTACAAACTTATTTGTCTCAAAATTCATGCCTGTTGATAACTATTGTAGTTTCTGTAAAACAGAACAAGAGTCGTTATCTTTTTTATGGTTGCTCATTCTGTATTGTATTCTGGAAAAGCTTTGAAGATTATATGGTATCTAAAACAAAATATACAATCAGACTTGAAGGGAAACATATTATTACCTATTTTGAATGTAAAGATAGAAAGTTATGTAATATTGTAAATCTTTTTATTTTATTAGGTAAGTTTCATATCCACAAGGCAAAATTTTCCAGTTCAACACCGTGCTTCAAACTATTCCAAGTTGAATTTGACATGTACTTTGAGTCTCTCAAGTTCGTATCCAATAAGAAAGCCATATTAATATCTGATATCTACTCAAATCTCTTTGTTTAAGCGTTTCTGCTGTCTTTAGTTTTAACATTCCTGAAAGTCTGTCTTTTTTTGTTTCTTTTATTTATTCATTTTGTTTAGACTATTACTTTATTTAATTTATATATTATTTGTATACTTTTTTTGTATCATATTTGGTCACATACTACGACGATCGAATTTCTGTTAATTGTATCTTGAAATAAAGTTTATTATAAAAAATAAAAAAAAAGAAGCTACTGCAACAGAGTTTATAGCAGGACTTTGTACAAATAAAGGCTTCTTAACAAAATACTACCCAATTTAACAATATTAGCAGCCAAGATGACATATTTTACTTCTGTTAGCATGTAGCATCTATAGTTAGTAGTGGACACTAATAGAATACAGCAGCACTTTCTACAGTCAAAAATCGAAGATAAAGGCTTTTAAACCAAATACTACATAACCGAAAATGTTTCAGGAGTAATGCGACCTGAAATTGGGGAGAATTTAACAAGATTGGCAGCCAAGATGACATCTTTTACTGCCGTTAGCATGTAGCTACATGCGACAATGTTAACATCGCAGTAGGTTTAAAAACAAATAAAAATAAAAAACACTTCAGTCCTGCCTACCTGGAGCAGATGACCAATCACAGAAGGCCGGAGAAGGCCGGCTAAGTGTTATGTGACACCTAGAACGTTTTAGCTCATGGGGATTTCTCTAAAATATGTTTACCTCATTATTTTAACATTATAACATAGTAGATATGACAGAAAATACTTACAGCATAATATGTTCACTTTAAGATATTTTACAGAATAAATGATTATGATTATTTGGATTCAAATTCTGGGTGCTATAAAGGTCTGTACAAAATTCCATGGCAATCCATCCTATAGTTGTTGAGATACATGTATTTCAGTCTGGACCAAAGTGGTGGACCAATCCACCGTCAAACTGACCAACCAACATGGCCTTTATCAAGTCAGATTTAGATGTTGTTGTAGCCTGTGTTTTCTGATGTGAAAATTGTGATTTCTGTTAATCAAGGTAAGAGTGATAGGTAGGTTAGGTTTATGACCATAATATGTCTTTGAATTTTGGTGGTGAGGTGACAATTTTATTTACATTTGGTCCAAGCAAAAGTCTTAAGTCTTCAACAACACCGAAGTCAACTTTATGTGATGATCTCACTTTTTCTAATACAAAATGCTTATCAGTATATCTTTCCATCTATTTACCTGTCTATCTCTCTAACCAGCTCAATGCCTGCTCCTCGTCGGTCTCCCTATTTGTCTCCCTGCTAGACTTCTGCCTGTGTGTTCCTCTGTAAGTCTTGCAGCCATTTATTTTCCAACTGCTAAATAAAGAGAGACAAACTTGCCACCTCTCTGTCAGTCGCTGTGGGAGACTCACAAAGTACTCACACAACTGACCTACAAGTGGCCCGCAGTGTGTGTGTGTGTGTGTGTGTGTGTGTCTGTTGAAAGCCGTGTGTCCACTCCCAATGGCAATCTTGACACTTCCTCTATGCAAGTTTATTTCATACAGACAAAAACACATACACACACATATTTTCACGCCACTGAGGAGCTAATTAAACACAATGTGCCTGGGTGAGAGCAGGACTGAGAGAAAGATGTGTGCCTGTGTGTGTGGTTGAATCATGCAGAGTGCTCGGTGGGAGGGAGACAGGCAGGTCAACTCTGACAGCTCTAACACAGTGAACAGAGGGAAAGCAAGTAAGAGGAAAGGGATAGAAGGAAAGTGCGTGTATGTGAGGAAAAGAGAGGCAGACAGAGGAAAAGAGCTGAAGCGAAAATGAAAAAATTAAAACACCTCAACTCTGTTTTGGAGTCTTTTGTTAAAGGAGGTTGTGTTCAGACTTTCAGAATCGAGTTATTCTCATATCTAAATATAAAAAAACAGAGCCATAACATAGCTATAACAATAAATCCAGTGTATCTTGCTCTGGCATAAGACTGTCTTAGGGCTGGACGATTAATTGCAAATTTATTGACACAGAATTCTGAAGCTGTTATCGACGTATTTTACCCATGACGATAATTTCGACAATTGATTCCTGTTGATAGGCCTACTTTCTCCTTAAAAACATTCTACCGCGTGTGTAGTCACGTGACTTTGCCCGGACCAGTCAGCCGCATGTAAAGCATAATGGAGGATAACTGAGCAACTTGTGCCCCCAAAAAATGCAGTGTCCATCGTCTGGAAACATTTGGGCTTCAGAAAAGATGATAAAGAACAACGTGATTAATTATCATTCATTTATCGTTATCGAGGTAAAATGTGCAATTAAAGGTCCAATATGTAATATTTGTACTGTAATAAATCCAAAAATGACACCAATGCCTCATCAGATATTAAGGAAACATGTTAAACTGAAATACTATCTTTTCTGACAACAATGCTAATATCAGTATTTTTTCTTTTTGAAATTTACATTCCGTGACGGAATTTATGTTTATGTTTTGATCTGCGTGTTGTTATCAATGGCCCAGTTTGACAGCCAGGCCGGGTTGCCAGATATACCTGGAAAAACGTAAATCCAGCGCGCTACAGCTGTAACGGTAGTACAGCCATGAAAGCAGCACACAAACAAACAGGATCTACGGAGATAGATTCTACCCGACCTAAAAAAAAGAAAACAGCATGTTTCTAACAGTTGCGTGACCAGAGACGTAACAACCCCCTGGTAAATATTGGAGATGTATTTGAAAGATGGAGACAGTTTAGATCCCAAAAGGACGCAGAATTGGCTTATTTCCTCCTGAACCGGTAAGCATAGCTTCAGGCTAATTTATCACAGCCACTAGGGACGGGCATTTTATGTCATTTCAACATTTGTGTACTCACATTGAATTATATAGCTAGAGTACCCGAGTTGGTTACTAGCAAAAACAATTGAGACATAGCCAGTAAAGTGATCTCGACTGGTCCTGGCTAACGCCGCCATGCTAACCCTGCTAACTGCTAACGTTACCGGAGGACCAGGCAAGCAGCCCATGGCTGTTTACAACGTGTAGTTAAGCGGCTGGAGCCGACAACGGTGAGTTATTTTAAGCCACGAGAGGGGGGCTGTAAATCGGGAAGAGAGGACTGTGAGTTTGCAGTGTGTTTAGCGATTGTTGCCGTAATTCTAAGCCAATGAAGTGTGTTCCGTCGGCAAGGTAGCTAGTGGTATTTTTAGCGTTTCGTATTGTAATTCTAAGCCGAGGAAGTGTGCCTGACTGGCGTGTGGAGAGGACGGTGACGTTGTTGTGTTTTTAGCGGTTCATACTGTAATTTTAAGCCGAAAAAGTGTGTATGTCAGTTGGTTACAGAGCTCCGTGTGAGCACGGGCTTTTATGACTGTCAATATAGCACGCATCTAACGTTAGCTACTCCGCTGTGCTGTGGAGTAATGTCTGGCAATGTGAGACTAGCATCTAACGTTAGCTACTCTGCTGTGCTGTGGAATAATGTCTGGCTATGTGAGACTAGCATCTAACGTTAGCTACTCTGCTGTGCTGTGGAGTAATGTCTGGCTATGTGAGAAGAGCGTCAAGCAACATTGTTGTGAATTCTGCGGTCTCAGCCTGGCAACCCCCGTGAACTTCGAGTCTGGGCAGGAGGGGGCGGGGGAAACGACTCTCCAGTATTTTGAATTGGTAGTGCAGTAACTATTTTAACCGCTAGCTGCCAGTATTACATACAATATTACATATTGCACCTTTAATCGTGATTTTGATTTTAGGTCATATCGTGCAGCCCTAGGCTGTGATGTCAGAAAGAATGGTCCAATCAAAAATATCCAAAATTAGGTAATCATATTGCTCCATTTCCATTTCCTGCTGCAGAATATTTGGAAATAAAATTTGGGAACACAACGTTTTCCCAAAGTTACTTTATTTGGGTTTTTCAAGATATTCCTGGATCTGTCCACAACTAATTTGTTTTAATTATTACCAGCTGAAACTAGCTACTTTATTATCTTTGTGCATTGCATTGTGGGACATAAGTGTTAATCAAACACACATTCAAAAAGCTGGTGAATTCATACCACACTCAAAAATCAAGGGAATTGATTAAGCATGACATGTTCAAGGATACATACTTCTGTCTTTTTTATATGAACCTGCTACATACTGAATTAGTTCTGTTTTGTATGATGGAATTGGGACACAGCATAAACTCTTAACTTGTGTATACTAGTGTAAAACATGTAATGATTTTACTTGGCAAAATATCAAACTACATTTATGCTGACATAAGAGAGCTCCTCAGCATCTGCCGAGAAGTGGTTTTGTGTTAGTCAAAGGTAATAAAATGGAGTATTCAGATGTACACTTCTATCTAAAGACATTGTTGTGTCAACAAGTCTAACTCTAATTAACCTTAACCTTACTCTTTCATGGAAAAGTTAATTTGGCAGTTCACACGTGTAAAATGTCAGAGCGATAGAAAAAATAAGAATCTCAAAATAAGAGAGAGAAAGAGAGCAAAAGAAAGGAGGGAGACATTTCAATACAAAAAGAAAACAAACAGAGAGAAAAAGAGAGAGGGAGAAGAGACAGCAAGGAGAGGAGGATCCATAGTTCAGTAATCTAGGGCATCTTTTTCAAACTGAAATACCAACTGGTCATAAATTACCAGGGGAACTGGCAATGTATATATAATACAGAATATATATATATCATGCATCTGATCATGTGGGCTATGCACATTCACAGCTGCATTGCAAGATAGTGTGGGGTGAAACACAGGACAACCAGCTAATGAACCATTTGAAGTTCCAGTAAAGTTACAACATACAGCAGGCAGCACAAAGTGAATGTCCAGGGTACATACATTTATATTATCATTCCCACGGCTGCTGTGCTAGTTAACGCAAAGGTTACACAGAGTACAACTGCCTTGCCAACAGCCCCAGGCAGCATTTTTATGAAGGAAGCCTCCTTTCTAAAAGCAATCTGCTTTACATACGAGATAATTGTGTTGAAAAGCAATCTATGAGTGCTTGTATCAGAATGTGAAACCTCTGCTTCAAGATAAATCACTCCACAAAAGCATGCATGGCCAAATATGTTGGTTTAATAATTTAATAAATCTTTAACTTAGTTTAATGTATAAAATGTCTACAGTTAAATGTGAAAATAAAGCTTTTTCTCTCCGTCTACATTAAGCTTCTGTTTATCCACACCCAAACCGAAAGCTTTTCTAAAATGTTCAACAGAGCAGATAAATCTTAAACTGCCAGACTTACATTTTAGTGTGAACAGGAGAAGACAGATCTTTTGGAAAACATTGATGCAAGCATGCTCAGACATGATCAGCTGCTGTGTGGCAGTAGTTAAGAGGTCAACTTTCTATTGCCTATAACTCTCAAACGGTGTGTACATAAGTCACTTTCACAAGTAAACAGATTTACTGTGGACGTAGTCTCAGAGTGAGCATATCATCTAGCCAGAATGAACAGCTCCTAAACTTAAAGCAGTGTGCCATCTTCCCTCCCAAGCAATCAATAAATCACCCTAGCCATCTGAAACGACTCTTGGACCAACAGGACTGCTTGGCTGGAACTAGATATTGTATATAATATACACCAAATTAACTATGTAAAGTAATTGTTGTGATAGTTACAACAAATGCTATATCCTACAAAAGAATAATATCACAAAAACATGGAGCACAATTTTGGATTCGCCCCACCACACTGTATAGTGAAGAGGGAATTAGTTTTAGCTATAGTGCAGCTAGGTAAGAGAATACAGTCTGAAACTACGGCTAAATAATGAAAGGGGAATCCCACCCTCAAATAGAATTCACAAATGGTATTTGTTTGTTCTCTGGCAATTCAGTCTGTGTGTGGCAACTACATTCCAGAGAAACTAATTAGCCAGTGGTCTGACAGACTGAGTGGAGTTATGAGTAAGCTTTACTAGTCCAAATCTCAGTACAGTCAGCCAGTAGGGTGTAGGGGGTATACTATGTGCTAAGATAATATACATGTGTTGTATCAGTGTTACAGTACAGTAAATGAAATAAAAAATTAAAAAAGAGTGTGACTCTTTAATCAATTAAATGAAATTATAGGTAAATCACAATTTTTTACACAATAGTAAACAGAATAGACCAACCATTGACCCTTTTGTCTATTTTATCACATCTGGTTTGTCATCTGTTCGAGAGTTGAGAGAGACCTTGTCTCTGTGTATGAGTGCATGTACACGCCTGTGTGTGCATGTGTGTGGGTGTGAGTGAGTGTGTATTTACCTGTGTTGACAGCAGTATAGCAGAGTGTGTGTGTTGTCCTGTATTAGTAGCAGTAGTAGTAGTAATGCTTTGCCTCTTGTTACTGTAGATGGACTCTCTAGACAGCGCAGCACCTTCAAGACCAAATCCTACAAGACACAAAGACACAAATGAATAAAGTCAAACTGACTGGTTGTGAATGTTTCTGCTGGTGTACAGTTCAAGATACTTTGCAATTAAAATACAAGCCAACTATATGGAACCGACTTTTAACACTGCATAGTCACACCAAACTAAGTAGGTTGATTCAGAGTATGAAGAGAAAAAATGTTTGCACAATGTACACAGTGCTATGTTCTCAATGTATCTTATTATAATATATTACTGCAATGGATCCAAATAATGTATGAAAAAAAAAAAAATTTAATTATTCAAGGGGTTCAGAAAAATAAAATTCTGAAAATGTGTCGACTAACAGGCTAAAACTTAATCAGCACAGACTCCACATTATCACAGAACACACACACACACACACACACACACACACACACACACACACACACACACACAAAACAAACGTGTATGCCTACAGCTACTTTAGACATTCCCTTCGCATAAACTCAGCTGCAGTAACTAGTTGGAAAAACTTGTGACTGGCCAACATTCATTACCATTATCATTATCACCAACACCATACGCTTCCGAGTGTGTGTGTGTGTGTGTTTGTGTGTGTGTGTGTGTGTGTGCGCGCGTGCGTGCGTGTAAGTATCTGTGTGTGTGTGAGTGTGTGTGAGTTAATGTGAAAGAATGTGCATGCATGTGTGTTTATGGGGTGAAGTTAATTAATTTCAAAGCCCAGTAGTGTGCGCCTCGCTGATAAGTCCCTCCCCATTACCCATAATGCTCTGCTAAAGTAGAAGGCTGCAGTTCATTCATTCAGCCAATTAGCCCAGATACTGACACACTGCAAATTAGCGTACACACACACACACATACAGAGATCTGTGTAAACAAACTTGCACTGTCTGTCTATGTGCCAGGGGAGAGAGACAGAGGAGGGAGACGGGGGGTAGGGGGTGAATGCATATCAGTGTATAATTAGAGCAGAGTTGAAGTACTAAGTTTGTATGCTGTGTTAAATTGGAAATGCTCAATGCAAATAAATTCAGTTCAGAGTCAATTACCAATGCTAGACTCCAAGTTAAAAACCTTCAAATCAATTTTAGCCCCTCTGCCTTACCAAGATTAGCACTTTGTATACACACTTGATGGGCTGTCTTATGAAAAATGAATTAATAATTCATCACAAATTAGTTCACACACAGTTCAGCATTAGTTCATGAACTGTAAGGGGGAGAGAGAGAGAGAGAGAGAGAGAGAGAGAGAGAGAGAGAGAGAGAGAGAGAGAGAGAGAGAGAGAGCGAGAGAGAGAGAGAATTCGAGGCTAGTTGAATTTGTTTCTCATGTTGTGTTTTCATCCCTTGGTCCATGTGTTAAAATCTCCCTATTAGTAGTGATGTTACCACTTACATTTCCTGTAGAATTTTTTCTGTAACAATATCAATAAAATATAACATTAAAACAATATTGTTATTTGTGTCTGCGCTTTCTTAGTTGATATAGTAGTGTATAATATTGATATGTATATATTTGCATTTGACATTTTGCAATATTTTCTTACATTCTTCTGCAAGTATGCATAAGAGTATACACATACCTTGCTCTGTGTGACGCGGTGTGTTTGGATGCGTGAGGTGAGTAGGGCAGTGGCCATAGCAGTGAGGAGGTGCTGCTGGACCCTTGCCCCTGCTCCACCCACGCCCTCCAAGATGGCCACAGGGCCACAGGTGTCAATCACTGCCAAGAAGACTGCTGGGGCCACCCGGGTTAGCCTTGAAAGAGCCTGGAGACATAGACAAAGACAAATAAATACACATGTACACACTGAGGAAATTAATGTATGTCATTCATGGAGCGTGTTCCCATTCCTATGTGATGTCATGTTGCACATGACGTCCCTGATTTTAAGCTGTTAGTGCCTTAAGCAAGTGTTCAATGGTATGTAACATGGAATTTAGATTAGATTCAACTTTATTGAATCTTTATGACAAATAAACTACAAATAAACTACAAATGCATTTGTAACTTGACCCACTGCACCTTAACAAAGAAGTTAATATGGTTACAGACCGACAATGGGGGATTTAGGATATCAAATGCTGTATGAGGGCTAAGTTAAGATTTAGCTTGTAGCACATCTAGATATTTGTTGGGTAAAGCTGAAGAAAATAAATTTGTTGTCATTTAGCATTAGAAGACCATTCATTTTCATTACTTGAAGTCAGTCAGGAAAGCCAGATTTTATAATGTGTGTTTGATGTCATTTAGTGTTTGTAGCTTCCAAAGAGATGTCAGTATGTGCATATGTATCTGTCTACAGTCACGCATACATGTTGGTGTGTACAGTATAAGTGTGTTTTTTTCATGCATGCAAACTTACGGAGATGGCAGTGACTCTGACAGCCTCCACTGTGGAGTGAGTGAACAGGTACCACAGGGCAGAGCCTATCTCTGTGGTAACCAGGTGGTGGGAGGGGGCAGAGACAGTGGTGGAGATGTTCTCTATGGCTTTTGCAGCCATGTGATGAACTACGGAATCATCCTGTCAGACAGACACACAAACACCTTTGAATCATGTAAATCCACTGTGGAACAATTATCAACCAGGCAATATTAACAATTATATCATATATTATAAACTGCAATGATTCAGCAAGAGCACTGTCCATGCACACTCAAAACTTTTGCCTACCAAATATATTCAAACTATTTGAAAATTGAAAATCCTGTCTTCCTGGTAGAACCTTAGACACATGTTAATGGAGTCCCTTTAAGAACCATCCTGTAAGAGGATTTAGGACAATGAGTTGGTCAAAAGCCTCACAGCTTGAATCCAACACCTACACTATGACACTGACCCCAATAATCCTCCTTAGCAAACTCAATATGCATAGATATAACACAGACTGAAAGAACATAATGTTGTACACAGTATGTGCTGAAAAGCCCCTTGTCTTCACCCACAGGACCAGTACAAATATTAGCAACACTAGACATACTGTAGGTCTCTAGGTTATTTTATTATTTGTACTAATATATGGAAAAATTTGCTTTCATACTTGCGTGTGTATGCGCACATGCATTCTGACAGCAGAGAATACCATAGCGGTTATGTCCAAGAAAGGATTTTTTTCTTTGTATAAAATATAATGCCATTGTGAGCAACACATTTTCTGCTTCATTGTTAAGTTACAAACTCAAAACCCGATTACAGTAAAATGTCATACACCAAAAGCCAGAAATAAACAAAGAACTAACTCAATCACAAACTGACAATTAGATTAGCTCTTAACATCACCTCAATACAAAAACGAGAGGTTGCGTGTGTCTGTGTGTGTATGTGTTAGTGTGCAAGTGTTTGTGTGTGCATGCTTATGTGTATATTGTATGTGCCCACACACCTTTGCCTGAGTATAGAATAGTTGTTTGTGTTCAGACAATGGGGCCAGGCTAATGCAATCTGTGGCTAAGGAAATGAGTTTTTCTAGGAAAGTCATTGTGGAGAAAGACAGGAAGTAGAACAGAAGTGATTGCCTCTGTCAGGTTATTATTGTGTTTCACTGTGTTACATCACTTAGATGTTACTCTCCCTAGATATGAGATATAACAGAGTCTATTCATAAAACACAGTTAACTATATTTTGAGGCAAAGGTTCATAATAACAGCTGAAACATTAATTTCATCGTGGCAATTTATCATTTTTCAACACAAAGCTGCGTTGACTGTCCACACATCGAGTATATATGTAATCCACAACATTTAAGAAATGAGAGACTTACGATAAAATCCACCAATTACAGTGATACTACTTTTAATATAAAATTCACTTACTTTAAGCTGCACAAACTTTTTAGTTTGTTTCTTATCACACAACTGCAGCTGTGGTCATCTTGAATTCATGTCATCTACAATGCACCAAATGGTGACAACCTATGGCATAATCCATTTTTCTGTCATCCAAATGTGTGCTTAGTATGTTTTAAACAGTCATAGTTTGGAAGAAATATGGTTAAATAAACTGCCATGTTTCGTATTATCCCCAATCCTCAACTCAGTATATGGATGAACAGCAGTTCGTATAGAATCTATCATAATAGATTCACACTGACTATAACTGCTGTACGTAAGAAAGAGCAGATTGTCAGTCCATGTGTTAAGCCCTGTGTTTTTATCATTTACACCACATTTTCAATTTCACAAAAATATTTACTTCAATCCCATTTGCCTTAACATATGTACTATGCAATAACAGCTAAATAATGTACCTACTGCCCTGCAGAAAACCTGTGTCTAAAACAAAGTGAACATTTTAGAATTGACAAAAAACTTGATTCTCTTTTGGAGGCAAGTACTGTACCTCTGAAATAATATAACAATGCATCAATGTGATCCAGTTATTTAACAGTCTATCTCACCACATGGGAACTCTAATACTTAACTGAGAGCTACAATTACCCACCTATTAATCCAATATAAGACATCACATAGTGTATTCAACACCAAGGGACTACGTAGCATGACAACATAATGAATCCTCTGGCACCCCTGTGGAAACCAGTAGAATGGTCTGTTCCAGCATTCCCCAGGCCATGCGGGCCAGCTCACTAATGAGTCCACGGGGGAGCCCCCCGTGTGTGTGTTTAATAGACTGTAGCAGTGCCAGGAACTACACAGAGAGAGAGAGAGAGAGAGAGAGAGAGAGAGAGAGAGAGAGAGAGAGAGAGAGAAGCAGTGAGAGATATCCTTACATGTGGTGAGAAACAAGTAGCTCATGCAATAAAGTCCATCATTATGATGCAGAGAAGGAAATGCAGGAGATAGAGAAAAGAGTAAGTTTTTCTCATTATCATTATCATCCCAGTATGAGACAAAAGTTCATCCGAGAAACACACTTATTAAATTATACTCAGTGTCCTACTTAAACCTCACATCTCCAGAATGTCAACTTTAAAGAAATTAAAACGACCGATAACTCGGCTATAAGGTCATCAACGTTATTTGTTTCTTTGCACACAAGACTTGGCTAAGTCTTGCCAAGTTTGAACGTAAATAATGACTGATCTGTAATTTGGAATTATTCAATCACAGTTAATTTTTTGTCAGGGGTCACAAAATTATAATGATTTATCCCTTTTGGGACCTTGAATATTTGTTCCAAATTTCATGGTAATCCATCCAATAGTTATCAAGGCATTTCATTCAAAAACCAACAATGTCAAATTCATGTTAGTTTGAAAGGAAAAGTCAGGGATCAACAAAGTCATTAGGTTGGAAAAATATGGTATGGTATGCCTTAATATTTCAATTTTTATTGTAAATTAAGAGAATAATATTCAAAATTAAGTCCCAACCTGTCCAAATCATTTTACAGTTAACTGGAGTGACTGCACTACACCTTGTCTCCTCATGCCTTCACTTGACAAGACACACTCTCTGAAGCTCTCACAGTGCTCTTGTACTTCTCTTCTAGTTTGTTGATGGCATGAATATGTTTGGTAGCATCATGTGCAGTTGTTTTACCCAATGCGGGGGACATTTGCTGGGCTAGAGTAAATCAGATTCAAGTGGTTTGAATTAACTGAAAGAATTATTCAGAAATGCATAATGGTAAATGTATTTCTAACAATACATTAACAGTAACTGAAGAAATCACTTGATGGTCATTGAACTAAAATGCTCAGTATTGTAGTGTATATTAAATGCAAAAACATATTAGGACATCCTGTAACTGTCTTGCAGAAAACGTTTGGACAATTCATATATTAGTTACCTCAAAGATTAGAAATGTTTCTCTGACTCAACTGCTTCTTCTACTCTGCATCCCTTAGATGACTGTTAGGTTTTTATAAAATCAGTAAGAGACTAACATTTGGTAGATTTAGAGCATGAAGTTCAGCCTTCCAGGGGGGGCATGGGGCAGATCTAATTAAATGACATACCGACTCTCGTAAATCCTCACTTCAAACAGGATTTCTGAGAAGGTACCTATCCTAATTTAAGAACATTAAAGATAGATATAATACTCAGGCAAAACACACATTCTTCAATTCCGGGTTTTCTGGATGTGAATGTGGCAATTGCTGAAAAAACGTTTATTATATATATTACTGGTGTATCCAGTTTAAACAGGATTTCCATCTTTTTCGTCAGGTTTCAACAGGACTGACTGGCTTCCTGGCAACTGGTTTGAATAAAAAAAAAATCTCCCTTATTTTGTAGCTCAGGACTGACAGGTAAGATTTACGCACTTTGAACCCCTGGCTAAAAAAAAAAAGTTGGAAAAACCTAATTTCAGATGAAAAGAGTTAAAAGGCTTGGCAGATATGGAACCATAAAATCCTGTCTTTAAGTGTCGATCAGTAGATTAGTTTTATATCCAAACATGTTTGCACCTGGCCTCTGAGTCTCAAATAGAAAGAGATCAAATCACAAAAACTACATCACATGACTTGATCCAGGATTTGTGTGTATGCCTGTGTGCACAAGTGCACGTGTTCACATGTCTGATGTGGTTTCCCTCTGTAATTAAAGTCCTTTAGAAGCCGGCGCACCTGGTTTTGAATGAGCCCCTATGGCAAAGACACAGGCACCATCTATCAGCCTCGCACAGAACATCTAACACCCCTAATAGCCACACTCAAAGAGAGAGACAGACTGTCTGATTAACAGGCTAATAGACAGGCAGTGGGGCGCGAAGGAAGAGGAAGAGACATGTCGACAAAATAGCAAACAAAAGAGCAACAAGTAGAGGTGCAAATAGACAAACGGGAAAGAAGACCAGAAGATCAGCAGACAGACAAACAGACAAGCACATGTAAAATAACATGCAAACCAGCAGACCAGAAAATAAGGAGAGAAATAGATAAAGAAACAGAGAGATGGGTAGGTAAAGAGAGACAAAATGCAGTACAGAAAGATAATCTGGCATAGGAAAAAGGACAGGCAAAGAAAAAAAAAATGATCGAGCGATATTTAAAATGCGTCATTCCCTTCATAGAACAGTTTTTGCAAAGCCAATCTAGCGCTCCATAAACCACTGTCTGATCACATGTCTCCATGAGCCAATCAGAGCTGTTCCCTGCCTGCACCGCACAGCTTAGTTTCTAGATGTAGACAGTCACAGAGGACAGAGTAACGTGAGGAAAATTCCACAACAGGTAGCAGTCGGTCATCATAAGCCGGTCACGATGTTTACCAGTTTACCAGTAAATGCAACGTTTTGTCCCGTCTGTGTTGTTTTTCAGACAACAGCAGTGACCAGTGCTAGTTTGTGTCTTTTAGCTCATAGCTTTAGCAGCAGACTGTTGGACGTCCCGCTGTTGGAATCCTACAGTGAAATACAGACACACTACACTGTTTAACAGTCAGCTACTGTGGCTAACGTTACATGCTGTGTAACGTGTTATTAGTGTTTACTAGCGTGACATGCAGCGATGTTTGTGTTGCCTCTAACGTGGGTTTCGGAGCATCAGAGCGCAACGCAGACATGTAAGTGGCCGCGTAATGAGCCACAGAAATCCGCGTAGCTATTTCGTCTGGTAGATACCGGGCACCACATGTGGCGTTAACGTGAACAGAAAATTGCGTTGCCTGTATCTTTCACGGCAAACATGCATGTGTGGAAAGCGTTCGCACAACAGCTAAAATGGCATACTCCTTCACAGTATCCTTCAATAAAGGAGGAATGTAGACAATATGGATGTATTAGTAGGAATGTAGCACAATATGGATGTAAAAGCAGTTATAATTATATAATTATGTGACAATAAAATTTGTTTTGGCTAAAATCAACAAATAATCGTGATAATTAATCGTGATCTCAATATTGATCAAAATAATCGTGATTATCATTTTGGCCATAATCGTGCAGCCCTAACACAGGCCATGCACATGTGTGTGTGTGTGCGTGCGTGTGTGTGTGTGTGGGGGGCACATGGAGTGGTCATCTTATGTTTAGAAACACAAGGGTAGGACTCATGACTGTCTTAGAGAGTCCCCCTCTGTTCTCCTCTCCCTTGTGGAAGATAGTGATAAATCATTAATAGGCTCACCACTGCTCTGTGTGTGTAAGGGGGATTTCTGCCTTCTGCCCCCTGGCTTCTATCACTGTAATACTGTTCACACATTATTTCTGCTG
Source organism: Perca fluviatilis (assembly GCF_010015445.1). Taxonomy (NCBI): domain Eukaryota; kingdom Metazoa; phylum Chordata; class Actinopteri; order Perciformes; family Percidae; genus Perca; species Perca fluviatilis. The sequence goes on along the minus strand of NC_053118.1, from coordinate 13,031,449 downwards.
CACGTGCGCACACACACACACACACACACACACACACACACGTTCCATCATAGACAGCAGAAGCATCATCTTGTTCAGACTCATAAATAATTTCCTGCAGCTTAAGTCTGGCCTGGAAACCTGCCTTTCACTCCATGCCATCCACTCCCCCTCTCCAAGTACAACTCCCTCCCTTTCTCTCTCTGATTCCCCGCCATCTCCTCTTCCTCTCCCAATGTACTGATCCTCCTTTCTCCTCCTCTGTCACTCCCTGCAATCCCCCACTATCCGCCCCCTTTACTGATAAAACCACCATGCTTGCTTTGGCTCTAATTTGAGTGTGATACATTACTAAGACTTTTAAATACATATTTAGAAAAACATAGAATTAAAATACATGAAAAAACAGGTTCGGTCCAAGTGGCCATTTAGCACCGCAACATTATGTAAAGTACTGCTATGACTGCTATAACACTAAAATGATCAAAGCAATATGTCAGTGTTATAATAATTCCTGCTCCCTCTCATATTTTACCAAAGAAATGTATATATTGTCAAATAAACCAGACAATGCCGCATTGGTTTGTCTGCTAAGCTGTGAAAAACATGCTCTCACTAAATGCCTTTTTATAATACACAGCACCAGTGCATCAACGTTTCTTTCTTCTTTTTTTGTTCTGTGTAAAATCTGCTTAAAAGATCTGTTTAAATAGATTGACATTGATTTCTTTTGTTGGACTAGCAAATAAAAACATTAGAGCTACACATTGGGGTGTTGGGTCTCAATGGGATTGGCAGTATGAGCAGTCTTAGGCCTTGGGCTATTTGTCAACCTATTTGACATAATTTGAAAAAAAAGTATCCGTCTAATTCCCCTCTCCCTCTCTGTCTCTCTGTCTCTCTCGCATGCTCCTCTTTTGCTGTCAGGGATGAGCAACTCTATCTCAGTTGTCTTTCTGACCAGATGTCCAACGCTGTATAACCCATGGCTGGATTATCCAGGCAAATCCCAGCCTGAGTCCCTCATGTTCTCTCTTCCTACTGGCTCTGTCACCTCTTCACCTCAGTTTGATCCACAGACATTTAATACAATCACTTCTGAATAAATTGCACCATAAAACTTTAATTCTATGATTTCATCCAAGACATAATGTTAAGTTTGTTGGTAAAATGAAAAACTTTCTAGAAACTTCTAAATGTTTAGAAAACATTTATGCCTTCTTTTTAATTCCACCTACAGTATAGGGTAAGTCTAAACTCAATAATAAGTTACATTGAAGAAAATGAAAAAAAGAACTAGGGTTGGGCCAGTGGGAGATGGCATCGTTCATTGTGATGTTTCACTGTAGACACTGTCATATGCCAATTCAGTAGACAACGGCCAACCATAATAGGAACAGTAACTGCAGTGCCCTTATTGTGCAGATAGTTACACCTGTGATGGAAAGTCAAAATGTCAGCTGTGAGAAAGATCTATCAAGCAGCCTGTCATATTGGGAAGTACTATATGGATAAGTCAAGAAAGAGAAGCATAATAAAAATGGCTGCCAAACCTACAATAGACCCATAGAAATAAAAAAACAGATTTTCAATTTTATTTCTATGAGGTGACTTCACATTTGTAAACAAAAACATTCTGAGGGCGTTTTCACGCTTGGTCCGTTTCAGCCCTCCAAAAGAACTCAGACCTATTAGTCTACGTTCAGACTGACCACAATCTTTTTTCATTCATTCATCCATCCCACTACCTGAATGTTTACCATTGCTAGGGCAAAAGTGCCAGCTGGCCTTACTAAACCAATTAGAACTACCTACAGTCAAACCCCTTAGGACCTTAACCATTGTGGTGTCACAAGTTATATTGTCAAATTAGAAAAATAAAAGCTTTAATCCCTGGGAGCTAGGTTAGCAGAATGGTCCACTCCATTCGCTGCTGTGTAAAAAATAAAAACGTAATCCGAGGGCATCCATACCCACAGTTTATAACTAGGTAGGCACAGTTTAAAAAGCCGAGGGCACCGTTTATAGACTTTGGAGATTTGGAACGATTTGGAAATGCTCTTTATTTTTTCAGCTGACACCACTGCATAAAACGGTCACTTCCGTTGTTGCTTTTGCATTTGTGTTGTAGCTTTTGTATTTGTGTTGTAGCTTTTGTATTTGTGTTGTAGCTTTTGTATTTGTGTTGTAGCTTTTGCATTTGTGTTGTAGCTTTTGCATTTGTGTTGTGGCTTTTGTATTTGTGTTGTAGTGTTTGCATTTCTGTTGAACCGTTTCGGCCACTGTAGTCAAGAGAGGAAGATGAAGAAGAAGATGGGAGAGCCAGCAAATGATTCAGACACTGACAAGGTAGCTAACAGATATTTTACAGTTGCACGGAAGGCTTGTATCATGTGGAAGCGCCGACAGCTTTGTTGTAATTACTTAGAATTAATCATGGGGGCGGCAGAAACTACACACTAGCTTTAAGACAGTCATGGATTCTTTAACCAGTGAAAACTCAATAAACATGTGTGTTGCTACTGAAATCTTCCAGTAACTAATGTGTATTGTCAAATTTAGATTTTCTCCTGTTTTGCCCTCATGGCTAATTTTCAGGGCAGAGGGAAAAGCAAAAGGAGGCAGAATGCATTAGTTGGCCCTTGGGAGGCTTATCACAGCTGTTTGTGTCTGATGAGTGAGTGCCCACTCAGAGCAGAAAGTGGCACAAAGAAATTAATTCACACATCCATATTGCTGGAAGCTTGGCCACGTAGTGACTAGTTGCAGGGCAAGTGCTTGAGGTACTGTAGCTGGCAAGCTAAACACGAACATGCTAGCTAGAAGGGAAAATGCCACAATACCCTGCCAAGTTGCAGGTCACTAACTGGAAGATTCACTTATTTTATTTATTCAAGAGACATATTATATAATTGACTCCTGTCTCACAACTATATGTAACTTTTAAATGTTTCTGAAACTGTCTAATTTTCCATCTGATGATGTATCACTTATTGTTTGACAACCTGGACACAAGCAAGCAAAACTTCTCTCAAACCACTACACTCCCTATACAAACAAACTCTTAAGGTTCTTCATAAGAAATCCTTACACCATCATCATTGCCATATTTAAAAGAAAAAGAAAATAAATAAATAAATATATATATATATATATATATATATATATATATATATAACCTTTTAAGTTGGGAAAACATGATTACATATACAGATCTCTGTATTATGTACAAAACCTTACATGGACTAGCTCCTCCTGTGTTGAGACAGTTTGTTAGAACAGCACCAACTGCTTACAGATCCACACGGAGTGCAGCGAGAGGCAACTCCATAAAGTGCATTTACTCAAAACAGCTTTTTTAGTTAGGGCTACTCGTGGGTGGAACTCCATCCCAAGTCACATTAGAAATTTTCAAACGTATACCTCTTTTAAACTTAAAGTGACTATATGTAACTTTTTAATGTTTCTGAAGGTCTGTCATTATTCATACAATGGTCTTAAATGACCTGTAACAGCAAACGAGACTAACAGTGAAAAGAACGCTATTTTTATATAGTTTTTATTAAGGCCTCTGCCCGGGTCCGATTTTTCCCGCAAAGTCACAGAATGATTTGCGGCAGGTAGATGGTGCTACAGTAACACATTCTGAAGGGCCATAGATTTCTTTGGAACACCAGAAAAGCCTGTGTTAGCGGATCTAGCCAGCTGAGCCCGGTAAAAGGAAGCAGGAGATTTATTTATATAGGCCTTATTGTATTTTAATGTCATTTTAGAAGTTAGCTGTAGGGCAGGGCCATTACTGAAAAAAAATTAAACGAAAAACAACTAAAAGCATTTTCAACACATGGAGACAATTACGGGATTGTAAATAATTGAAGATTGTGTCTGACTCCTCGCTCGGTCAGTCTGCCATTTCCTCTTTCTCTGTTCCTCCGACAATGCTTTCCTAGCTTTCGGTTTCTTTTTTGCCTGCTCAGCCATGACGATAATGTGAAAAACTCCATCGCTACTTTGTTCTTATAGCTAGCCGGTTCCTGTATGTGTGCAGTGCCGTAAAGCAATCCGTTACATCATGATATCGCGCGATACTTCCTGAAGCCGAGGCCGCGATTCGCCGGCCAAAAGTTGCAAGGGTGGTTTTTCAGCTCACAGGCGCTAGGGGGAAGCGACCATTCAACCTGAAAAAAAGTCATATAACCATTCCAATGACTCCGAAGCTGTTCAGTTAAGGTAAATTAAGCTAAAAAAAACTGCATAGTTCCCCTTTAATGTTTCATTCACACATTCTTGTCACAGCGTAGGAAAGCACAGTGTCTCGCCAGATGACTGACAACTTTGTTTGGCTCATTATTTGTAACCAGCGTTGCCCAATGCCGGGTGGAATTAGCAAGCTAATGTTAGCTAACTAACGTCCCTCCACTTTTTTGCCGAGACACAGTGATGTCAGCCCCGGAGATGGACAATCTGTTTAGCCATCTCCCGGTGTCCGCTACTGCCTCAGCAGGGAGTAAAACACATGGACCGTAGGCTCTTTGATGCCGATGGCCCACTGCTAATTTGGCTAAGGCTGTTTTGTTGAATCATAGATTAGTAGTATCACGATTTGTATTATTATTCCGGGTCAAAAAACTCCAGCTGAGTGTGGAGGGGCAGTATGCACAGACGCTTAAGCCGATCTTACTCCGATTAAGGTGTATACATGCAGGAATACCCCGGTTACTAAAGGAGTTCTCTAGGGCTGTTAATAGGGTTATGAGAACCTAACCGGGTTAAGGTGTTTACTTGGCGTTTGAGAAATCGGGGTATTGCCTCAACTCGAATATAATTATTTTTTTAAACTGCATGTAAACGCACTGATACTGTATTCTTAAAATGTTTCACAAATATAAGGCATTTCTGCATTAGAAATAATATAGTTATATCTCAACTTGGGGTGGGTATCACAGGGTGCCTCACGATGCAATACATGGCTCACCATACCAATAATATCACGATACAGAAATTGTGAGATAAATTAGCGATGCTGGGAGCAGGGAAATTTATTTAGAGCGCCTTATTTTATTAATTAAAATGTCGATATTTGGCGCCATAGTATCGATTATCGTATTGCACGAATAACAACGTATTGCCGTATTTATATTTTGTCCCACCCCTAATCTCAACATTGCAAATATATGATATAATGATATAATATATGTCTGTGGAAGTATAGTAAGCTATAGTATAGTGTAACCATCTTGTTAACTCCAGGAGATGGAATGCCCATGAGACAAAGTTAGACTATTTAGACCGCTGTAATATAAAAGCAAATATACTTGTGCATCCACGGGAAACCCAGCCAGTCAGAGAGGGAGGAAGAGAGACAGGGTGGAGAGAGGAAGGGGAAAGGATGGTGAGAGGGAAAGAGAGGGAGGCAGGTTGGGTCTGGGGATGAGTGTCTGGTCCCTAAGGGAGGGAGGGAGGGAGGGAGTGTGTGTGTGTGTACACGTTCTACTCTCACAGCTCAACTCAATAATGATAAATAAGTCAACCTCTCTCCTCCCCTCAACCCCTCTCCCTGTTCCTGTCACACACCCGTCCTCTGTTCATCTATCCCCCCCAACCCCCCACCAGTGGTAATGAAGCAACAGTAGGTACTAGCTGACAACTGTGCAGAGTTTTATCTATATTAATTCTGCTATAGCAGGCCACCACAGTAAGACCCCTTCTACCTCTGAAAGACAAAACAATATCAATCCATCCATCCGCTTCTCTCACCTGTTCACTATATTTATCAGTCTCACCCCCTACCACAATTCTACTTATTCAGCAGCAATGGCCAACACTACAGAGAAGACAATAATATGATATGGAAGCACTCTGCTGTACACAATTTGATACAAAAACAAGCCAATGTTTAAACCCTAAATTTCTTCCAGTTACAATGAATTAAAGGCAGGGTTGGTAACTATTCTCAATATACACTTTTTTATTGTTTGAAATGGTCTTTACACCCTGAAAGCAATAAATAACTAACGAAAATGTGTACTTCTTTCCTGACAAAATATGCTATATATTGTCATTCCAGTCAAACCAGTCTTACATTCTTATTTCTATGTCTAAGTATCTTTTCATTAAAACAATGACCTATTCCATTGCTACTGTGCTAGGCTTATGGGCTCTGAAAAAGGAGCGAAAAAGATCCATCATCTGTAGCTGCTGTAATCCTGTAAAATGCCTACCAATATGGTGTTGTCGGTAAAGTTTTTTTTTTTTTTACTTTATTGACAATAGAGCTTTCTGAACTGTCTGTGAAATAGATCAAAGGAGAGGAGAGAAAGCAGCGTGACTGTAAATGACGGTGCTGCAAAAAACGCAGTACAGACTCTCACATTGAGCTGAAATGGAAACACACACACTGGTGCAACATATGTTGTAAGGTTTAAGCCAATGTTTTTTTAGGGGGGGTAACGTCCTTCACTTTAACAGCAGTATGAAGCCACTGTGTCTTGAGAAGCTCAAGCTTGAGGTTTTATTGTTCACTTTTATCTCACTTTACATCGTCTTTGCTATCCCTTTTTCCTCTCGCTTTTCATCACACTGCACTCATACGCTACTCTCACCGCCCGCTCTCCTTGCGTGACCACACAGGCACTGCCTTGCGGTCCGCTTTGAAAGAACCAATGAAATGCCTCCTTGCCCCACTGCGCATACTCTACCCCTCCCGTGTACAAGCCTGAGCTCAATGCGCGTTGTTACAGCATTGCTACCATGTTTGCTTTAAACAATCTGTCTGATAATATTAGGTTTGCTTACCGGTGAATGAGACATGAAGTAAATTTGCAGTCCTTTCTCTGCTGTGCTCTGAAGCAGAGACACAGCGATGCTCGTGCATGTCTGTGTGTGGGTCGGAGCCCGGAGGGCAGGGGAAGGGGTTAGACGGAGCCCCGAGGACACGCTACTTTCAAATCTTGCTAGCTTTTCAACATTACCAACCCTTCCTTAAAGGAGAAAATACAGGCACTTATTGCTGAAGTTAAGAAGCACAGGGTCCGAACCAAAAAAAGACCTAGGTTAATCTCTAATTGTCAGTAGCATGATGCCAACATTGATACATTACCTCTATTTCTTAACATATTTTAGAACACCACTTTATCATTGGAGACATACATGTCATTTTTGTCAAACTATTATACCAACCAAAGTCATAATATCTCATGTTTCTTTTTTATGACAGACTAATATGAGAGGGGAAGCATAATTAAAAAAAAGCCAGCAAAAAGGAAAAAGCTATCTATATTTTTCTGGCTGTATTTCTGCTCCATCTACTGTATGTGTGTTTCTGGAGGGTCCTAATTGCTGCTGAGGTCAGGCTGCTGAGCAGTAAAGGGTTGTGTTTAATGCAGGTAAGAGTGTGCGTGTGTGCATGTGTGTGTGTGACTGCTCTGCATGCCCTTGACTTGCAGCTGGCAAACAACGCTTTAGGCCCCCACAGCTGCCTCATCATTACTGTTCACAGGGATCCCCTGCCACACACTCGCACACAGACACACTTGCAGGCACACACAGTGAGAGAGACTTAGTCACAGCTACACAGGCACAAAAACAGACACACGCAGACATACACAGAGACACTCACCCCTTCCCGCAGGCTCCTCATTAAGCCAGTGTAGGCGGCAGCGGGAACGAACCACAGTCCCTCTGGGGAGCCTCTCTTCTCCTCCTGATAGAGAGACATAGAAAAGTCAGTGAGAAAGGGTGAGAGGATAGAGGAGGATGGGGTACAAAGGGGGGTGGGGGGCAGTGGAGGAGTAGGGTGGGAGTTAGAGAAAGGCAGAGAGATAACATGGAGGAGATGCAAGTAGAGAGGAGTAAGGGAAAGGGCAAGAAAAGACCAAGTAGGGGAGGGTAGAAGGGAGCAAGAGGAGCCATGACATCTTGATTACTTGGTTACCATGTCTATGCATGAGCATGCTTTCATAACTATTCAAATAGTTATTTGTAAAAAAAAAAATCTTCAATATTGATTTTACTTAGAAACATACAAGTGATAGGACAGCTAATTTAGAATTTTTTTTTCTGACCGATGGTCAACCCTGGCATACTAGGCCAACTCGCTAGTGCAAAGTTAGTATTAACAAGTTAACTAGCAGTTAAATAAGTAGATTGCATAGCCTATGTCTCTTTTGCAATGCCAAAAACATTTTTTTAATTACTCTTTATTTCTGTTTTAATAATATTGTTTAACTGATAGTATTAATCAGCCAAAATTCTTATTGTTGGATAACGGTTAATTATTAACATCCCTTATGTGTGACCATCATACATAAGGTTTGATTTCATTTGTCGTGTTTGTCTACTTACTGTAATCTTTTTTCTCAGTTTTACATAAGAGGTAGAAACTCAATAAAAAGCCATTTGCCAACACTAAATATCAAACAAAAGCCAGACACTATATAGTATTAAGTTGCTGTGAGCTGTAGCATACATTCACCACTTCTAAACAGAGGCAGAACATAACGTTATCTCGGAGATTATTCCTGCAATGTGAGAAAATCTCAGAGTTGAACCGGGCTGACACAGCACTTTTCATCAGACTCACCCTGGGTCGGGTTAATTAAGTCTACTGCTAACTAACAACACTAATAACATTACTGTCGCCAAAATACCCCGAGAATCAAATCCCCTACTTCACCGTTAACCGTCAAGCCACTAAACCTGTTAACGATCATACGACACGAGACAACACCCCCCCTCCCCCAGATATAAGCGCAGCTATGTGCTGATTGGCTCTCATAACAGGCCAGGTGGGTAGCGCACTGCCATGAGTCCATGAGGCTAATGTCTGATTAATCCACATTTTCATTGTGATATTTTGTGAATACATTCTGAATCTGCAACATTCTCTGTCAGGTAAATACAGTAGTACAATGTCTTCCTCTGATTTAGAGGTAGACTACACTGTAAGTCAGTAGTAGGCTATACAGCGGAAGTGCATATTAAGTGGTTTGGGGTCCTTCTGTAAGTAATTTTGGGTTACAATTTGGTTTTGAAGAATTCTACAAGCAGCAATACCAAGCAATGGCCAAGCAATCAGCCCGTTCCAAACAGGCACATTTTCAACGGGCACTGTACTAGTTAAAACAATGCCCCATTCCATTGCTACTGTGCTAGGCTTTAGGCTATATCTAACCTTGAGGATAAAGACAGCACTGAAGGCTATAGCTAATCATTGTCATTGACTGGTGCTGCAGAAGAAGAGCGGAGAAAAGTGGCTGGTTTTACCTGGGGGACACTTAAACAGCCATTCCACATTTCTCAAATAAAACTGTTTCTCCTGCCATTAAACAAAAAAGGTGATTCCACCTGTCAGAATGAGTTGACATCCTGTGTTTGGGATTTTCATTAGAAATGGTTTTAATGAAGGTATTGATGGTGTTCAAAGAACTTATTATGTTATTATTGCATTCAGTGAAGGGTTTCAACATCATGTGCTGTAAATGATGCCTCAGAGAATTGAATCTGTTTTCTGTGGTCATGTACTATTTCAGTAAGCCTTCTGTTGTCGTTTGTGATCATGTACTATTTTAGGAAAAATATCAACATACCCAACTGTACTTACCATATGGGAATATAGTCTGCTCATGTTTTGTTTCAAACTTAAAATTATTTATCCAAAGTCTAATAAAAGTTCATGTTTCTGTGGTCGTATCTAAGTTATATCTAACCTTGAGATTAGAGGCAGCAATGCTGCTGGTCATTGACACTGACCAGAAAACCCACCTGACAGCCAACCTGCCAGTCCACCACAGAAATCATAAAACACGTAACTTTACAAATTAAATAATTACTGGGTTTCTAGAGCTATCAATTACTTTACTAAACTGCCATTGACTGAATAACACAAACAGCTGAAGATTCTTTTTTAAATCCAATCCTCAAACCAAAGCAGACAAGCAGTTAGTCTTACAAGAAGCCGGTACTACTAACCTCTAACTGATCACTACCATCGCTTAACAAAAGAAGCTTGCACTAAGGGCTCTCTAATCTTGACAATAGAGCGAAAGATAAAATTGTCACTGAGCATTTCTGGGTTTATTTTAAAGTGCCAATACTAAATTAACACACAGAAAACCCTAGAAGGCACGACAGCAAATTACTGGCACCAAAAAAAAGCAAGCCAGAGTGTTTAGGGATTATATATACGTGTGTGTGTGTGTGTGTGTGTGTGTGTGTGTGTGTGTGTGTGTGTGTGTGTGTGTGTGTGTGTATGTGTAGGTCATAGCAGTATATAACTGTCTGTGGTTTTAAGAGCTCTACCAGTGACACATTTTGGCAGCTTATCAACAATACAGTAAGCGGTGAGTCCATGAAAATATTTCTAAAAAAGTAAAAGCATCTACTATCTATTCTAAAAATAACAGGCATCACAGGGACTGTACAACACAAGTAATGTGAGCTCTTCTGTGCCACTATATGTACAAGTTATAATTGTATTACAGACAGGCCTACAAGCAACCAAGTTGTTTAGGGACCGTTCGTTATTTATTTAAGGGGCCACCGGAGGAGTTTCTGGACCGTTAGTCAAAATAGACATGACCCTCCCCTCGCCAGTAAAAACATTTCTATGACCCTTTCTATGATGATATACAGATTACCATTGCTTTTTTACAGCAGTGACATACGTAACTGAACCTCTGCTTTCTCATCTGACGCATCCCACTCCTCTGTTATGGTGTGGTGGCCATTTCAGTAGATTTACTCACAGTGTTGTTGAAACACAATAAGCATGGAAACTAAATGCACACTTCCTGCATTACTGCATTACTTCAAATATTAAGTTACTCCTCTAGTAAACTAGTATTCACATGAAATAAAACAATAAAATATTGAGACTATTCAGCAAGGCACTCTGGGTAACATTCAACACACAAACTGGTTGCTATGGACTCGTCACTAGGCTTCCTCCACTTCGCCGTTAAAACAGAGTGGTAAACGTAAGTCCAAATCTACACAAAACCCGCAATCAATTAGTAAGCTGACATCAAATGTAGCATTTTGGAAACCTTTATTGCAACCTTGGCACGGTAAGATGTCCAGACTAGCAACATTCATTTTCATTTTTTACGTCCTGCTGCTCGCATCGTCAGGCAGGAAATATTTTTTTTTACTAAAGCAGTATATGAAATCAGAAGTATTACCTACCAAAATGTTGTTGTTTTGTGTTATTTAAGATATTTATAAAATATCTGGTCATGCCAGAGTAATTATTAAACAATGCAATTATCCGTTTCAGCCACCAGGGGGGCAGCTCCTCCTGCCCCCAGCAAACTCATGGGTCAGACCCATCTGGTAGCGAAGGAGGGCCGAGACTAAGAGCTACATGGAAAAATATGCACCAAACAAGACACTTTGAAAATTTTCTGACCCCCGTCCTCCCCGTCTGGACTGAAAAATGTTGGTTGACCCTCCCCTCAACAAAGAATAAAAATACATGACCCTCCCCTATTTTCCTCCGGTGGTCCATTCCATAAATACCGAACCGTCCCTTAGCCTTCTTGTTACAAAAGTATGCAGTCGTTTCTCTGTAGTAGGAGAGGCCTCAACTTTTAAAGGTTAATTAAGTGAAACAATACTGCTTTGGCTTTACTCCTGAGGTACAAATATATTTCATGGTTTACAACAGTTACCAATATCTTGAGGTACATATTTTATTACTCATCAATCTAATCCTCATTTATTCGATTATACTTAATTATACCATTTGATTCATCAATTGTGGAATTACTCAAATCAAGTATACTTTGTCACCATAAAACTGTGGCAGTGCATTCAAAACAACACTGCCCCTATTTATGCTGGAACAAAAGACGTTTTTTAATGTCTTGCTAATTTTTCTTTAATTTAGCTTTTGATTTAGATTTTTTTACTGTAACTTCCTGACAAACATTTACACTTTTAAGGTACTGTTCAACAATTGACCCTGAATTCTAAAGGGGAGGTACAGGAATCAATTAATTATAGCGTTAATTATAGCGTTATTGTTTAAGAACACACTGGCATCCATGGAAAAACACTAGCTCTTGCAGAAGCAGAGAAGTCAATTCATTAAGAGCTTCTAGAGGACACTGATGAGATTCCCTATGGCGTCAGGAGATAATAAGTGTAATCAGGCGGGGCGATCGATTTTTGAAGGTTATCAATCAGTCTTGTAAACAAAAATCTTACACTTAATTGACTTGCCTGGCTAGATCGAGGTTAACCAGAAATAAATTGGGTTCAACTTTTCTAATGAAGTCAAATGAGGACTCCTTCACTCGTAATTTTCACGGCTGGGGTTCAATTCGCTTTAAATTCAATTTACTCAGCACGTAAATTTAAAGTCCATTACCTAATGACAGGACAGCACTCAGCTCCATGCACTTCACTCAAGATTGGTCTTTCTCGCTGAAGTAATAAGAAAATGTGTTTTGATCTTTCGGGCATTTGGCATCAGAGTTGTGCTTGATTCATTCATTCAGAAAGATGATTTTTCATATTTTAAAAGCCGTCTCTTGGGGGCAACCTGACAGCGTAGAAGTGTAAGGTCCATGCTACATAAACAGTGTTATGGGTTAGTTTGTTTTAAGTGCAGTTTGCACATTATTTGAAGAGCAAACCAGAGGTGAGCAAATTTAGTTTGCCATCCTATTGTTTGAGGTTGCAGACTGATCTCATGAAGTGGCGTATGTATGACACGCCAACTCGTATGCCATTGTTGGCGTGTTATCAAAACCCCTAACCCTAACCCTGTTTATCAACGCTGTTTTGGCCTCCATTGACTTACATTACCTTGCGATTGCGTGTGAATTGACGCCGTAGCGAGTAGTATGAAAGGGCGAAAATCCGCGTAGAGAGGTTGTTCAGGGTGGAGGATGGGTCAAACACAGGACTTTCACCCAGGAGAGCGGGGATCGTGTCCTGCGTGTGAGGTTTCCTTTCCATGTTTGTTCTTTTCCTAAACCCAACTGGTTCTTCTTTTCCTAAACCCAACCCACGTGTGACGTTTCCTAAACCCAACCATAGCCTCGCGATAACACACCACGTGGCTTTAGAAAGCGGCGTGTATGTTTATGCTGTGACGTTGCAGACTGCCGATCCCTGTATAGAGCGTAGACATACACGCGGATAGCTCAAAATGCGTACAGATAACACGCCACTTGGCTTGTGGAAAGTGGCGTGCATGTTTACGCGTATGTTTACGCAAGTCGTGATATCACATTGGAGGTTGTCATTTATTAGCAGGGTTAGCAGCGAGTGAATCACTGTATTCATTGTATTTCTCATAACATGTAATAATATGAATCAACCATTTGATTTAGTGACTGTTGCCGATTATTTCATTAGCAGGTCTAGTACATATGAAAGCCTCAGCAATATTGACAGCACTGATATTTCATTATTGATCCTGCCACACTATGGGACATTGATTATATCAAAATGCTGAATTCAATACCCTAATTAGACTAAGAACAAGAAGTCAAACAGTCAGGGATACTTTCCCAAAGATTTGGCACAAAGAGTGAGTCAGTGAATGATTGGTACCTCTTTCTTTTTTGTCTTCATGTATCTAACTTCCCAAACACAGTCAGGCGGAAGAGACGAAATTAATAAGACTTATAAAAGACTTATACCAAACGGCTGCAATCCGTGCCCTTTGTATGTATGCAAGCAAGAGCACATGTGCACCCCTTCCTCACTTATATAGTTTGTGTTTGGGTCCATTAAAATGTTTCTTTAGATCAATCAACTACAGTTTCTCTGTCTCTTTAAAAATGTCTCTTCATATTGGCTTCTGTGATGCAGTCTACCTGAGAGGCGATGAGGTAGAGGATCTCCCCGAGTGGTGGCAGCAGGAACTGCTTTATTTTGCTATTCTTCAGGTTATCTCTCAACAGGTCTATCAATGTGGACACAGCCTGGAAAGAGAGAAGAGACATAGTTTCAACAGCACTATTTTATTGTTGCAAAATCAAATTAAAAAAAAATCATAATAATAAAAAACTAGATTTCATGCTCTATGAAATTTAAAATGTATGCCAAGAAAATGTAAATTTACAGCTCTCTAAGATGGTGTCAATAGCATTTAACTATTTCAAGTATGTATAAAATTTCACAAAGGTAGTAGCCTATTTCTTCATATGAAGTCTCAGAATTTGGAGAAATGGGGCAAATTGAGATAAACTCCTATAAATTATCTAATTAGTGGTTGCAAATATACAATTGAAATATGCCTTTAATGTTCTTCAGACAAATTTGAACAAAATGAGCCTGATCTCAAGCTTGTATTGAGTATTGACAATACAAAATCGGTTTTATTCTCAAGAACTATAGATTCCAGTTCAAATCTCCCTGCCATCCATAAAATTAATGGAACTGAAATTGAAAATGTAAATGTAAATACCTTGACATTCGGCTAGACAGCAGTCTCACACATTAAACAGGATGTGGGGCAACTGGCACAGAAACTAAAGATAAAATATCTATGCTAAAAATCATGTCTGTGCCTGACTATGGAGATATCATTATTCCTATGCTGCTTGCTCTACCTTATAAAAACATGATGCAGTTCAACTTTATTTTATCGTTTTTACTTATAAAAAGTCTCCTGAAATAAATGCCTCAGTCTATCACTCTCTTTTCACATTTAAAACCACTGCTCACCAAACTAGATCTCAGGCCTTTTTTAACTACCACTCAGGTAAATACTGAACTTGGGAAGACTGCCTTTCACTTCTTTGAACCTAATACTTATGCAGTGTATTTAGTGATGTCTGTGATTGTCCTGCTACAGATTGTCCTGAAAGTGGAGGATCATACAAAAACACAACACAGTACAATAAAGGTAGTAAAACCACCACAAACTACAGTACAAAGTAGTCTCATTGTGATTCAATGGTTGAAGACATTCCGTATACAGAATATACTACTTTAAATGAAACTCTTGGGGATGAATCTTTTCTGTATCTGACCAAAAAATTAGAGAAACTAAAGAGAGGTAAGGGTCAAATCAGAAAGTTTAAAGAGTGAGGAGCAGGGGGTAGACTGAGAAAAGAAGAATGAAACAACAGTGAAAAGAAAGAAGAAGAGGGAATGCATAAAACATAAAGATTAATGAAGAAAAGAAAGATGCAGAGAAAAGGGAAATAGGGCAAACAAATGGTTGGATAAGAGGGAGAAAAAACACAAAAAATGCATTCACACACACCAAAATACATGTAAGGGACACACGCACAAATGCATTTATACACAAATGCGTGTATTCAGAGCATTAAATATGTGCACACACATAACTAGGTACACACATTCTTGCAATCATATGCACTTGTAAGGAATGCACACCACACTCACACACATAGTTAAGTATATGCAGACAGCCTTGCTTGCTGGCTGCTTCCTGGCATTAGCATTACTGCCATCTTTCCCCCTCTGTGATCTGATGCAAGTTCTGCCTCACTTCTCTATCTCTCCCTCTACACGCTTTCTATTTCCATCTCTGTTTTCTCTCTTTCCTATATTGTTTTTCATTCTACTTGTCTTTTCTCTTCCTGCTCTATTTTGAATTGCCCTCTTATGTATCACATAATCTCTCACTCTTCCCCCTTCTCCCTCTCACCTATAGCTTTCTCTCACATTAGCTTGCATTCACTGTCTCTCACCTTCTGTCTCTCTTTCTCGTTGTAGGGTGAGAAGTGGTAACAGTCTGTTTGTCATGTTCATCTTCCCCTTTCCCAGAAGACTTATCCATTCCTTTTATTTCTGCCCAAGAACCGTGGTGTATCCTCTTGCTGAGCCATCAATGAGCATGGTACACTATCAGTTTGCCACCAGAATCCTGATTAGGTGCAAACTTTATTGCCTATACACTTTTAGACTAGGACAGAAGCCAATATTTTAGTTAACCTAATTTAAACTTATTTATACATAAAATAAAAACTCATACCACGTTGTTTCACTACTAACCGAGTTTGTGATGGTAGATACGGTATGTACTGTATAAGAAACTGCTGTTGGCTTTCTGCCTCTCTCCCACATTATTACTATCCGTTCTCCTTCTTCACTCCATTCCTGAGCTACACCTGCTAATAACATAAATGGCTGAGTGGATAGCTGAGATTCTGGGGTGTGTTTGAAACAGGTCATGCAGCTGCGGAGGCTGAAAGGCACCCCTGTGCAATGAGCCAGAGTGGAAAAGCAAACAAAACGCATGTGCACGCACACAAAACTATTTTCCCTCCTGGAACACATTATCATTATCTCAGCATCAACACTCCCTCAGATCAAATAATGCACATGAATGCACACACGAAAACATAAACCTATGCACTTAATTAACATGCATAAACAACACTAATATAGTGGCGCAGAGAATAAAGACGCCCCAACACAGCACACAGAAGTCTCACACATACAGTACACACAAATATAACATACAAATAGTGCACATGGGCAGTTACTGTATGTCTACACTTGGGACAGATGTGTTAAGAAAGAAAACAGAGGCTGGTGGATTATCGATGCTATAAAGAAGGAACTGTACATTATTTAACAGTTTATACAAAGCTTATCTCTGCTGAGGTGAGGGAAGAGACTGACATAGAAAGCAGTATTGCAGCATTGCAGTCAGAGGTAACTCTCTTATCTTTAAGCGCCCAGCTTTGCTTAACTTTCTAAAATTACTAGCTAGCTTTGTACTCAGTTGTCCACAGATCCACCCTTGAAAAATGTATATATGTTCTGAAGTGTCCTGTAGCAGATATGTATGTCAAATGGTAAAACAAGACAACAAAAACATGGCTCAAATATACATGCAAATTAAGTTAAACAGTTCTGTTAATGAATCAAAAAACTAATTCAAGGAATGTTGGACGTAGATTAGCGCAGTTGGACGTAAATATCTTCACCAAATGTCTCCAGGACACAATACTGCTATATATTCTGTTTGACCATAAGTGTATTCATCCATACTAGTTTTGAGTTTTTACATTGCATTAGTGAAATGTCCATCATTCAATTGTTTATCATCAAAAAGTTGTCAAATTGGAGTACTCAGTTTCTGTTATGACCCGTTAAACAAATAAATACATTATAACATTTTTTGTGTTGTTCTTGCACAGATTATATGTTTTCACTTTAATTAAAGCAAACAATGACCACTTATAGTAACTTGGGCCTCATAGTAAGTGTTACCGGGTTTTCTTTAATCATAATTTATTATTTGTCAGATATTTACACAACACAAGTGTATTGTATTCACAAACGCTTTGAGTAGTGTCTTACTGGAGCCAATGCCCTCTGGATGTGTGTTCCTAAAAATTGCTCTGAGCTTTTAGAATGCTTTAAGACTCCATATCCCCATGAAAGACCCTGCACAGTGGAAGCTTCACCAGCTAAACCGCTGTAAAAGCCACAGAAAACTTTATAAGTGATGATAAGTAAAGAGGAAAATTATATCCAGTTGGTTTTTTAAGCACAGCTTCCCTACGTCGCATAAGGAAAGCAGCAAGCTTGCATTAGTAACATTAACCCAGAAAATGTTATTCTCATTTCATTCTATTCGAGGAGAGACAGAAAGATATATCAGCAGGTGGACAGACGGAAAGGAAATAGTGAGACGGAAAGAGAGACAGACAGTATGTATGTGCATGTGTGTGTGCGTGTTTATGTGTGTTTTGTTTAGTAGTTTTTTTTGTTTTAGTTTTGGTGGGGTCGCCAGCATATCGGCGTTACCATGGTAACTAAACCCAGCCCTGACACTCCGCAATCAGCAGGATTGCAGCAGGAGAACCCCTGCTGAGACAACACACACAATGTGTGTGAAAACGCAAGTATGTGCTGTTTTATTGGTCATCTGTAAGCATTACAGCAAGCTTCTACAACATGACAATACACACAAACAGAACATTTGCCATGTGCATGCACACACACAAAAAATAGGAAAACAGAAGACAGACACACAGAAAACTCTGTGCTGAGCGCACACACAAAACATGCCCCCACACACACACACACACACACACAAAACCCCTGCTGAGGCTGAGTCTGTAGATGGACACACACAGTCATAGAAATAAACAGACACACAGGCACAAATGTACAGCTTTATCCTTTTCTTAACAATTTGTCATCCTACGGTAGCTGGGGTAGCAGGAAGGTTAGGAGGGTAGCGAAAAAATGTTCCGCCATTTGTCTTCAACAACAAGCGTACCGAAAAAACACTGCTATGCCACAGCCGGCCATTTTGTAAATTGCCGTGACGACTCTGTAGCAGTAAACTGTCAGAACAAGTGGAGAAAGAGAGAAGAAAAAGACAAACCAGGAAAGAGAGCATATGTGGGTTAAGAACTAAGAGACAAAGATGAGTAGAGGGACAGGAAAAAGGTCTTTAGTTCTGTTTTGGATCAAATAAGGAAGAGAGGCTCTAAATCTCACCTCCATACAAAACTGCTTTTACGTTGAATTAGTTTAACACCGCTTGGTTTGAATGTGTGTGTGTGTGTGTGTGTGTGTGTGTGTGTGTGTGTGTGTGTGTGTGTGTGTGTGTGTGTGTGTGTGTGTGTGTGTGTGTATTTTGAGGGGGGGGGGCTCAGTAAAGTATCTGAAGTCTGTGATTTGTGTGCAGACAAGTGTGTCTTATTACCTTACAGCACTTTCTTTAATATGATTATGGATATTAGAGTGATAGCTACGTACATTCAGTTGTCAGTTAATTAGGTACACCTAGATACAATTAAAGCAGTCTAATAGTCAAGTCAATTTTATTTATACAAGCAATTACACAAACCACATATTTGCTTCAAGGGGCTTTACAATTTCTATCCGTCCTGGAGGAGGGATCCCTCATCTGTTGCTCTTCCCGAGGTTTCTTCCATTTTTCCCCCGATGAAAGGGGTTTTGGAGTTTTCCTTCAGAATTGAGGTCTAAGAATAGAGACTGTCGTATGCCGTACAGAAAGCCCCTTGAGACAAATTTGTGATATTGGGTTATATCAATAAAATTATACACTATTCGACTGCATTAGTTTTAGCAAGGTGTACCTAATAAACTATAACTCATATATATATATATATATATATATATATATATATATATATATATATATATATATATATATATATATATATATATATATATATATATATATATATATATATATATATATAAACTAAATAATCTGCAAAAGCAATAAAGACCTGTAGCTACATAAATAGTTACCACAAAAGTTACAGTAGCATTACAACCACTTCCAGTTGTCATAATTAGCATTTTCATAAGGTGGAACTCCACATGTAATAATTTTAACTCATATTACTATACATCGTATGATTACAAAGAGCACATTTTTAGAACCGATTTTATCAAACTGTAAAATAAAACAAACATTTCGGAATAATGTACTGTATAAGCAAAGCACAACCTAGTAAAAGCCAGCAAGACTGTGTGCGCGTGAAGAAAGAAAGAAAGAAAGAAAGAAAGAAAGAAAGAAAGAAAGAAAGAAAGAAAGAAAGAAAGAAAAAGTGTTTTCATCTCTGAGGCTAATAAATGACTTCTTGCCTTGTAGGTTTTTAATGCCACCTGCTGGTACCCACTAGTACTATAAGCGTATAAGGTACTAGTGGGGACAGCACAGGTATTCCCATCCAAATCTTGTTAGTTCCCTTTCATGTTGAGTGTAAAGTTTTAATTATTGGGGATATGCCCCTTAACATGACAAAAGCAGGGATAACAATCAAACAAAAATACATATCTATAATAAAATTACAAAAAACATAAGCAGGACTTATTGTAAATTAAGAAAAAAACTATACATACTGTGTGCAGTATTGCACTTATTGTTCTTATGTTTTATGTTCTTATGGATAAATGTGCATTCATATTTTATTTCCATCTGCTGGTATGTACTGTCACATCATGGTGTAAACTGGTACTGCAGGTTTTAAGTCCTCAACATTTTTTGCAAAGGTTTGCAAATTCCATCTATTCATCCATATATTATGTGTAAGCGTTTATCCTATAGAGTCGCAGGGGGGTTGGAGCCGATCCCAGCTGACATTGGGTGAGAAGCAGGGTACACCCTGGACAAGTTGCCAGGCAATCACAGGGCTGACACATAGATACAGTAGATAGAGACAGACAACCATTCATGCCCACATTAACACCTACGAGCAATTTAGAGTCAAAAACCATTGACCTAACAAGTGGGAAGGAAGCCAGAAGACCCAGAGAAAACTCACGCTAACACAGACAGTACATGCAAACTCCATACAGAAGGGCTTGTTACTGAACACTTTAATATGACTATAACCATTTACCTGGTTTCTTATTTTTTTTAGAGTGATTTGTTTTATGCTTTTGTTATGCTGCACTAGCCACTGAAGACTCAATAAACAGAGAAAATTAACACTAAATGTGAGCTTGTAGTGGAAACAATATATCATTGAAATTTCTGTCATTTTAGGTAGATCTTTAGCCTGGTTGAAACCAGACCCTTCTCAGTTGTAACTGAGAGTGGGTCTGGGCAAGCTTCATTCACAGCTCATTTCCAAAGTGGCGTCACCAACGGACGCCGCTCAAATGCCTCTGGGCGCAATTGGATAGTCCTTCGACCAATCAGAAAATTGATTTTGTACAGTGGGAGGAAGTGGACAGTCTTTACAGTTTACAGTCTATGGTGGATGCGTGTTGGTATAAGATAAGAAGCCTTTAATGTATTGTTACATCGAGATGCCCTGATATTATGATGATAATAGTAACAGAACAGTAGTGTATGGGACCTCTGTGTGTGTGTGCTTGTGTGTGCGTGTGTGTGTGTGTGTGCCTGCCTGCCTGCCTGCGTGTGTGTTTGTGTGTGCGTGCGTGCATGCTTGCGTGCATTCCAGACCTCAGAAACAAGACTGTCCTCTCCCAGTTCAGTACAGTGCAGAGCCAGCAGACCCATCACTCTAAGAACCTTGCTCCGTCTGGAAAACATTTGTATTATTTTCATTTAGTGAAAAACTAGTGCAGTGCCCGCTCAAAACCGTTCATCCAACTTCACACTCGACTGCGCTTCCTTGGGTCCTGAGCAATATACCTGATATGACATAGTTGCGTACCCTAGCAATGCTAGAGGATTTGCATTTGCTAACGGCTAGGCTATTCCCGGAAACAAAAGCTTTCTTTCTGAAAGTTACACCACTGATGCTTGAAATGTTTGAGTTTGCTGCAATCTAAAATCACCGGTCTCTCTTTCTTCATCTGTTCTTGAATGTACTGTAGCGAGCTATGAAGTGTAAGCTGTACCCAGCATGCCGTTCAGCGGTGTAACGGTTAACAGGGGTCGTCTCTCAATTCACCACAGTGTGTAAATAACGCACTACTAATAAATAAGTCCTGTAGATCTCAAAAGCTCACACTCAACGCTGCACTTCCAGGGGTCCTTAGCAATACACCTGCCAAGTGTGAAGTTGATTGGATGAACGGTTGTTGAGAAAATCAAAAGGACAGACAGAGACTTCCATTTTAGATGTGAAAACTGTTGATTTTCTGTTTGCATATCAACACAGGACTATCCAAAATAGTATGTTCAATCACTAATATGTAAAGCATCATAACATCATCATAACCACATCTTGGGTATCCCAGTCTTAATTGCTTGTAGTTCAGCTCCACCAATGATTCTTTTAGTTTTCATTTCTACTGTGTATCGGTAGTAAACACTGCATTGCTGCAAGGGGCACAATTATGCTCCGTGGCTAAAAGAGAGAATACATACTTACACATCCCAGTTAGGAGCTTGTCGTAATTGCTGGGTCAACACTGGAAGCTGAATGAATGAAGGAAGAAGTAGATTTTAGAGACAAATTTAGAGAGAAAGAAGAAAGACACACACGATTAAGATCCTAACATGTAAGAAATTATGTTACATGACAGCAAAACATGGGTTTGAGATTCATCGAACATTTTAATAAACTTAATTAAATTCAAATAAAATTAGCTACGTTTGTTAAACAATTGTACATTTGATTTAAGTCTGATGGGTTAATAAAACAGATGAGCGATGTGGACAAAACTATTTTCACACCATTTAATAATGTAGCAGTACTGATATATCTTAAAAGTAGTCAAAATCAAAACATTATTTTTGAGTTGATGTTTTCAGGTTTTGTTACAACTGAATTCTTAATGTCGAAAAATGTATGTTCTCAGGTATTTTATGTTCAAAGTCAGACAAAAAAGAGAAGTCCTTTTTTTAACCTTGAATAATTGTATGGGACTATGTCCTTATCACTGCACAAATGACTCCCAACTGACTAATGACTAGCTGGAAGCAATAGCTGGAAGCAATAGCAAGAACCTTGCGCATGTAACATGTTCCTGGTGTAGCTCTTTGCTGACAAATGTGATTGACATATGTGTCAGAGAGGGAGCACAAGGACTGAGGATTAAGGAAAACAAAAAGTGATTAAATAAAAAGTTATAATACTGTATGTTTACAGTGTACACACACAAAGGGGAAAAAGTAGAGCCTGTTTTCACCTGGTATTAAAATCCAATCTGAGTGATCCAAACACAAGTGGACAGCTCGTCCAGTAGCGTTTTTTGGCACAAGCGAAGCGGGCATTTTTTCATGACACATGGGGCGCGGCACAACATTTTTTTTAAATCCTCTGCGTGCAAGCGGTTTTCTATTATCTATCATTTCACTGGCGCAGCTGCAGGCGCCCCTGGTTGCTGAGAAGGTGCAGTGCACCGAAGCTGTGTGAGAAGGGGAAAGGGGAGGGGGGGCTGAAACAGAGATGTGTTGAGAACTAAAAGTAGGCTAGATGGTAGAAGTTCATAAAAGCAATCCATCTTGGTAAAAAAAAACAATGCTGCTCTGCCAAATGTCTTCAAAGGAATGAAACGTTGATAATACAGAACAGTGATTTATTAGTGATAAAGGGATGATGCACTCCCAGGCCGGTGGGCAGTGGTATCCGCGCTAACGGCTCCTATAGTGGTCTTTGCCCCAGTCTGGCACCGGACACCCTGCGATGCTATCCAGCTCTGCGGCTCGGCACACTATTTAGGATTCACAAGGAGGAGCGACGCGCACGGCCGCGGGCGCATGCACGGGATGCGCGCACAGGCAGGCAGGGACACAGGTGGATGGGTGGAAGGGTGGATGTGTGTGTGTGTGTGTGTGTGTGTGTGTGTGTGTGTGTGTGTGTGTGTGTGTGTGTGTGTGTGTGTGTGTGTGTGTGTGCGTGCCTGTCCTACCAAAGCAGAAAATTACACACACACAGTTCATTATAGGTTAAGTCTTAAATATATTTGGAATATCCATTGAAATATTCACATTTTACATGAAATAAAAGTTACTCTCAGATGTGTCCAGTTTGGGACGTCGCATAGCATTACTGTATGTGCTGTGGTACATTTTAAAATAAGTTATACAAGTGGACACCTGATTATTATCCCCAGATTGATATAAATACACCCAAAACATGCTTTTAGGGATATTGTAGTCAAATATAGTGATTGTGAGGTCATAATGCAGCAACAAAGTAATCTGTAAAAAACTACTAATTGATTAAAGGTTAAGGCTGGTGATAGTCTGTATTTTTTCTAGTAGTACACAGTTCATACTGAACATACTACAGGTCATGTAAATACGTAAGTAAAGGTGCATTCATTTACTACAAATTGTTTTAAGACTGACTTGAACAGACATCCTATACGCATGTTAAAGATTGATGTTTTCAGTAGAAATAAATGGGCTTAGGAATGTTGGAAAGTATTGAGAGACAGCTTTGGTCTTTTCATCTCATTTGTTGTCAACAAATGACAACAAATGTTATAATAAAATATAACTGTTTGTGCAGAATTGTGTGTGTGTCTCGATGGGGCTCAACATTTCCGGATTTTGCTGCTTCATTATAAAAGCTTTTACATAACAAAATAACAGGGGGCTTTTATTGTGAATAATTTATGGGAAATTAAACCCTTTCACAGTTTTTCCAGACACCGGGGATATAAGAGCAGGCAGCACCGGAACACAAACACTGACAGTATAATTAAATCCAAAACACACAATTCACTCTCAGTGGTTTCTTTGACATGAGAAATACTTCAAATGAGTATGTAGTTCCGTTCACAGTTGAGTAGGCGGTCCTTAATGTGGCCCAGGACACAAGTGCATGCACACTGCTATAAGAAGGTGCCCATATGTGACCACATGTGGCCCAGACCACCTCCAAATTTGGTCCGACTGATTGGATCTCAATCAATGCGGTGCATTCCCACCTGTACTTTGATCTGATCACTCAGATCGGTTTTAATACCAGGTCAAAATGGGGCCAATATTTTAACAGGTATCCTAAGTAAATGCATGTTTTCCTACCAGTGTTGAGTTCATCAGCCTGTTAGCAATGACTTTGTGGCCAACCACACAGCAGAGGTAGCACAGCAGGTTAAGTCTGGAGCGAGTGGCTGTGGAGTGAGGAGAAGGAGCAGCAGAGGGGTTCTGTTCTTCAAGGGATGAACAAAGCTGTAACAGGAAGAAAGTCCATTCTTCATCGCTCAGGGACTGCAGCTTCTGAACTGGAGGAGAGGAGAAAAAGTCAGCCTCAAGACAGATTGGGGCCAATGACCCCACACTCCATAGATCCTCTGCACTTTCTATAGGAAACTGATAAAATCTCACTTGATACTGCCTCAAAAAACAACATAAATCAAAAATAAACTTAGTACCAACCTGAATAGGACGGTACACAAAGGGTCTTGGGATCAAATCGCACAGGAGGACTCTTAAGAATCTGGTAAACAGAAAGAGAACACAACACAGTAAGTGTCAGTATGAGCCGTCTAATCGCCATATCACAATTTGAATGTACTGTAGCTATTTAACTATGTTCCATTTTCATTACAGTGAAAGATTTACATAAAACTTTAAAACCCAGTTTTCACAAATGTTGTTGTCTAATATTGTTTAACTCACACAATTTAATTCTAAGAGGAGTTTATAGGGAAAGAGTCTTCACAAGGACAATTACTACTGAAGATCATTAAAGGTCAAATCTATGTATTTTAAGTATCTCTGTCCAATAATAGTGCATGTCTGTACCTTGGGGTTGTCCATGATTGGGGTGACAGTCAGATCAAAGTCAGTATGAAGAAGAGCTTTCACACAGGATATGATGTCTGTATCAGTACTGGTCTTGGTGGAGGGGAAACGAAAGAAAGAAGAGTCAACCTCAGCAGAAGAGGAGTGACGTTCACAAGGCACACCAGTAGATGGAAGCAGAGGATAACATGTCTTTAATGTTAGACATATAAGTGAATATATTTTGTGTAACTGGGTTTAGGCATGGTAACTAAGTTGCCAATTTACCAGTTACTAATCTTTTTTCATCTGTGTTGTCTTAATTTTGCACTGTGAAGCACTTTGGGCTGCATGTTTGCATGAAAGGTGCTGTATAAATAAAGTTGAGTTATATTAGCATGAACCACTCGTCTCTGCTGTGTACATGTTCTTGCAGATTTCAGAATCAACAGTATAGTGGCAGTAACCTGAGGCGTAGGGATCAGGTTCGGAGAGTCTGAGATACTGCAGCTTCTCCTTGAGTTGGCACAGGAGCTAGAAAAAACAACAAAAAGATAATAAAAAAATATTGCTGGCTGCTTATAATGAGGACATTGGATATATGAGGCATAAGGCTGAGCCCATGTACTGTATCTTAATTGGTAGAGCATAGTATTGCTAAGGATAGATGTGTTACCACTGGGGCCACTCATTCTAAATTTACAGTGCTGTATTATACTATTATCCTGTAGAATATTTGCAGATGTGTATATGCAATATAAGAGTTTGGATAGAGTTTAAATTAGATTATTTTGTGTAACACTTGATTCACATTCTTCTTCAGAAAGAAGAAATGAACGAGGCCATCAATTAGCTTAGGGTAAAACAAGTAGACAACCCTGGCAGAACAGCTATAACCCTGTGACCCAGGCAAACCCTGGCAAAACAGGAGGACAGGCAGCAGAGAGACTGATCTGAATACCTGAGCAGAAAAATGGCTTCAGTGTTGTCCTCATCCATACCACTCTTTGGCCTGAGCTCTGATACGTTATCTGGAGAAGGAAGCACCAAAGATACTGTACGAAATCCGATTTTCTAAAGTACATTATGATACGTGTCTCAGACGCATGCCTGGTAAAGGCCACACAGGTAAAAGATGGAGCATGCATTTTAATCAGATGTTTGCAGCTGAAGGGAAAGAAATAGAACATAGAACAAAATTGGCTTATCTAGAAAACCAGATTACTACAGCCATGTTCATACAACTGTTATGGTTAAACAAAACAGAAAAAGGGTTGTAAAGGAATGTAACCCGTATTAAATATTCTATGTTTATGCAGTAAAAGGTTTGCTGATCATGCCTGTTGTGACTGTCCTTTCAACAATATTAAGTAGCAATTTCTCAATGCTGCTGCTGAAAAACAGCCTTGCATTAGGGGTATGATAGTGGTTTATATCATATTTCAAAATGACCTTGGCCTGTAGTGGCCAAGTATTAAACTCCCATGTCCAGCCTACAACACATAAACATCGACATATGAATGTCTTACCTAGTATGAATGACTTATTGGGCTGCAGTGTGTGAAACATCTGGGCCCCAGTTAGCTTGGATTCATGTTCTGTCTTTGCCTCCTCCTCTCCTCTCTCCTTTCCCATCTTTCTATCCAACCCCTGGCTGTTCACTAAGGCTCCACAGGTTGTGTGTCTGACAGCTTGTTGGCAATCAATCCTTCTGTCAGATGGTCTATAAGTTGTTGCAGCTGTTGTCTGTGATGATATTAGTGTCTTAGAAATCGTATGGGCTGGCTGGGTGATGGCCGAATGGCTGTTGGGAAGCTTGTCTGCCTTTCCTGGAGGGTCAGGGTCAGGGATCCTTGTTTGTCTGTGAAGATATTGGAAGAAAAAAAACCTACTAACACAAACTATTCAACTGAGGGGAAAAAATGCAGCATATGAACTTTATTGATTAAA